>NC_090813.1:164539709-164850959 GCF_000390325.3 Nicotiana tomentosiformis | reverse complement strand
CTCTACTAAGCTTGCTCGTGACTCGTGAGACCTATGTAACCTAGTGCTCTGATACCAACTGTCACGACCCGAAATTCCCTCCTTTGGACCGTGATGGCGCCTAACATTTCACTTGCTAGGCAAGCCAACGTTAGAATAAAATTAACCAATTTTTAAATAATTTTTAAATTATTAATAATCAAGGAAACAAAAGCGAAAGCAAAGTTTGAAATATAGTGAATAATCCATAAAAATAACGGTGTCTAAATACCATCTCAGAATTGGTGTCACAAGTTCGCGAGCTTCTAGAATAAATACAAATAAGGTCTGAATAAAATAAAGCTGTCTGGGAATAAACACACAATTAAAGTAAAATAGACGGGGACTTCAGAAATGCGGATGCTATGCAATTATACCTCAAGTCTCCTCTGGTAGCTGAAATCCGAACAAGTCTGTGGTACGCCGCTAGGACCAACTCCAAAATCTGCACAAGAAGTACATAGTGTAGTATCAGTACAACTGACCCCATGTACTGGTAAGTGCTGAGCCTAATCTCGACGAAGTAGTGACGAGACTAAGGCGGTTCACTTACATTAATCTGTACGCAATATTAGTAACAACAACAATAATAGAAATAAATCAGGTAATTCATTTATAATAATTGAAGGCAACTCAGCAGTCATAACTAATTATCATTTCCATTAATTCTGTTGCAGCGTGCAACCCGCTCTCACAATATATTCATATTTAATTCTGTTGCGGCGTGCAACCCGCTCCTCCAATATATTCATTTTAATCAAGTCTGTTGCGGCGTGCAACCCGATCCCCAAATATATATATATGTATATCGACTTTTAAATAAGTCTGTTGCGGCGTGCAACCCGATCCTCCAATATGGACTTTTCATAAGTCTGTTGCAGCGTACAACCCGATCCTCCAATATAGACTTTTCATATGTCTGTTGCGGCGTGCAACTCGATCCTCCAATATACTCATTATAATTAATTCTATTGCGGCGTGCAACCTGCTCCTCTAATATATTCATTTACCAATTCTTATAGAAGGAATTTCTCCAATAAATGCAACAATTAATATGAAATTATAAGACAATAAGCATACAATAATTATGATTTAATCATGAAAGAGACAAGATCAAATAGCAAATTATTATAGAAATCAGGGAAAAAATAGACAGTTTAATATTTAATATGCTAAATGTCAAATAACAATTAAGACACATAATTCAAGTAGTATGTAACAATTAATGCATGAACTCAAGAATTAATATTTGGCAAAGAATAGGAAAGAAATAATTATTATAATAATTAATTCATGATTTAAAATAATTTATAATTTTTCAAGTAAGCAGGCAAATAATTAATTTGACAACGTATAGACACTCGTCACCTCGCCTATATATCGTTCACATGCAATTCGTATAACAATTAAATTAAGGGTTCTATTCTCTCAAGTCAAGGTTAACCACGACACTTACCTCGCTTTGTAAATTCCAATCAATTATTCAACCACAGCTTTTCCTTTTAAATTTTCTCCGAAAGCTTCAAATCTATTCACAAATAATTCAATATATTCAATACTAATCATAGGAATTAATTTCATATGAATTTACATATTTTTCGGATAAAAATCCGAAATTTATTAAAATATTTGACAGTGGGACCCATGTCTCAAATCCTGAAAAAACTCACGAAATCCGAACAGTTGTTCCGATACGGGTTCAACCATACAAAATTTGTCCAATTCCGATATTAAATGGACCTTCAAATCTTAATTTTTCATTTTCGGAAAGTTTTACAAAAAAATTCCAATTTCTTCCATCTAAATTCGAAATAAATGATGAATATAGAAATGGATTTGTGAAATATAATTACTTTTGGTTAAAGAACACTTACCCAATTCAAAGTCGTAAAAATTTCCCTGGAAATCGCCCAAACCCGAGACTTAAAACTCAAAAATGAGTAAAAATGGCGACTTTCGAATTTATGGGCTCTGCCCAGTCATTTCGCATCTGCGGATAAAAGTTTCGCATTTGCGGATTCGCATTTGCGAGACAAAGCTCGCATTTGCGATGCCAGGCTGCCAGGTAAAGTTCTGCATCTGCGGACATCCCTGTCGCACCTGTGACATCCGCATCTGCACAAAAAGGCAGCACCTGCGAAAACCCCAGGCCAGCCCAGTTCCGCATCTGCGATGGAAGGCTCGCTTCTGCGAGCTCGCACCTGCGGTCAAAAATCCGCAGGTGCGATTACACCAGAACCCAAAATTTCAGATTTTGCTTAAGTCCAATTCTTGTTCCGATTTCGATTCGAATCACACTCGGGGTACTAGGGACCCCGTCCGAATATACCAACAAGTCCTGTAACATAATACGGACTGACTCGGGGTTTAAAATCACGTCAAACAACACTGAAGTTATAATTCACACCCCAATTCGAACTTTGAGTTTTAAACTTTCAATTTGCAAATCTCGTGCCAAAACATATTAAATGAATCCGGAATGACTTCAAATTTGGCACACAAGTCATAAATGATATAACGGAGCTATTCAAATTTTCAGAATTGGATTCCGGCTCCGATATCAAAAAGTCAACCCCGTGGTCAAACTTGGAAATCTTTAGCCTTTAAATTACTAGTTTCCGTTAAATGGTCATAACTTGAGCTAGGGACCTCCAAATTAAATTCCGGGCATACGCCCAAATCACGATACGGAGCTACTGGAACTGTCAAAATACTGATCCGGATTCGTTTGCTCAAAATATTGACCAAAGTCAACTCAATTGAGTTTTAAGACTCTATTTCACATTTTAATCCATTTTTTCACATGAAAACTTTCCAGAAAATTGTACGGACTGCGCACGCAAGTCGAGGAATGATAAATGATATTTTTCGAGGTCTTAGAACACAGAATTACTTATTAAATTTAAAGATGATATTTTGGGTTATCACGAGGGGACAACGAAAAAAAATACCATAATTAAAAAAAGAACCTTAAGAATCCGAAAACTAAGAAAACAAAAACCAAAGAATCCCAAAAAATGTAAACTCTAAGCAAGTCACGGCAATTTTATTTTTGCTCCCAAAAAAAGATAGCTATTACAATTATAATTATATCCAATATATAATGCACTTGCGAAAGGTAAAAAGGGGAACAACATTTCTATAGGGATTTCGTGCTTTTAATATAGTACTAGTCTCTATATTCGTGCGTTGTACGAGAAATGCGTATTAAAAATAATAAACTTTAAATCGCTTATACGGTTGAATATGCACAAAGTAGGAAGTTTAATAATCAATTCTTTACAATAAAAATAATATAATATATAATTCAAATCAAGTTATCAATAACATTTTTGACATAATATAGGAGGAAAAAATGGAACTAATTAAATATTTTAGAATCACAATATTATATGATTAAAGTTGTAAACTCACTTTAAAATACGATATTATTCACTATTGGTTGTGAAGCGATGCTGAATACGTATGAAGTTCAACAATTCTTAAAAAAAGAATATTATATGTTATTAAAACCAACTCATTAATAAAGTTTTGACACAATCTAAAGATAAAATGAAATTGAACATTTTAAGAATTATGTTAAAAGATTTAAAATTACTTCGAGAATGCAACAAACACTTATGGGAAGGTATATTCAAAATTTGTGATCATGCCACATAATAAATTAACTTTGATAACCTGAGGCGTAAATATTGCTATTTGTGGTGAATTTTATACTTGGTTCTGTGGAGAAGAATTAAAATATATCTAATATTTGACTTGTTTTGATTCCAACCCATAATTAACTTCCCGAACTATAAATAATATTTTCTTTCACACTTGATTGTCTAATATTTATAGTAAGAACTATAGATAATGAATATAGAATTTGATTTTCATTAAAATAATGAATGGACGAATTCGTTTTCTTTACGAAGTGGACTCTAAGAATGATATTTTGACTTGGACTCTACAATATTTGAATTATTTTTTTATTTTTAGGCATTAATGTTTAAGATATAATTTAATTATGGAAGGTCATAATAGCCCGCTAATATTTTAAGGATATTTTTGTCGTTCAACATTTAGCGTAGAACATTCGTACTTTTATAATAATATAATATAGACTAGTCTTATGCTACGCGTGTTGCGTGTGTATTTAACGCAATAAATATAACTTTTTAAAATTATCTTAATATTATACTACAACCAATTTTCCTCTTATTTTTTGATTTCTTTTGCTGCCAATTCTCTTGTTAAGGGCGCAAGTTATGTACCATATTATGTTTATTTGAAAAATAATTTTGTTCATATGATGAATTTATAAACGAATTAATTGAATTATATTGCTAATTAGTTAATTCGGAGAAGTAATTATTTGTTCTCGAAAATACTTTATCTTCTTGTTGATTCGAATTTTTAATCCTAGCTCATACAAAATTTTAAATATTTAGTAATTATTATTTTATCCAATAATATTCTATTTTTAAATGTTAATATAAAGATCAATATTTTATTTTTGAATTTTAATATTTGCGGATCTTAATTTTAAAAGATAAAAAAATAGAACGATATTTTCGCTAAGGACTTCTTCCTTTTAATATAGTAAAGAGAGAAGTTGAATGCTCTTTTGATGTAACCATAACTTAAGATGTAACTATAAGTTAAGTGGAAGGTATATTTTTATCTTTAGACATGGATTCCTCTATCAGAATTCTTTATGAATTCCCGTGAAAAGTATTTTTTATGAGCTAAAGATGAAAATATCATCTTTGCCGAAGACATGTCAAGAACCTAATACACAATATATCAAAATAACACCAGTCGTTATTAACTTCCGTTTGATATTTAATAATCTGTGGTAGTATTCCAAAAGAATCAACCTTTGGAAGAAGTTTTAATCTCGTCACAGTTGATACTTGAAAGTTTTTCAACTACTGTAAATCTAGCAGATCCTTGTTAAATTAAAATAATAATGTTTACCATGTAATGACCCGACCGGTCGTTTTGAACATTTGCACTTCGCTCGGTTGTTTGAGGGCATGAGTAGCTCCGTATGATGTACTTTGACTTGTGTGAATCGTTGGTTTCGGGTCGCAAGTATTTCGGAATCTAATTGGAATAAGGAATTTCATTGTTGAAGCTTTAAATTGGGAGAGTTGACCAAAATTTGACTCTTTAGCATTTGACCTTGAATTGGAATTTTGCTGGTTCCGTTAGCTCCGTTAGGTGATTTTGGACTTAGGAGTGCGTCCGGAATATGATTTGGAGGTTCGTGGTAGAATTAGGCTTGAATTGGCGAAATTGAAAATTTGGCGATTTCGGTCGGCAGTGAAAAATTTGATATCGGGATCGGAATAGAATTCCAGAAGTTGGAGTAGGTTCGTAGGGTCATTTGTGACGTGTGTGCAAAATTTGAGGTCATTCAAACGTGGTTTGGTTGGTTTCGGCATCGGTTGCCGAATTTGAAAATTTAGAAGTTCTTAGGCTTGAATCCGAGGGTAATTTGGTGTTTGGATGTTGTTTTGAGTGATTCGAAAGTTCGACTAAGTTTGTATGCTGATATATGACTTGTTGGTATTTTTGGTTGAGGTCCCGAGGGCCTCGGGGTGATTCCGGGTGGTTAACGGATTTGTCGAAGTTGGATTTTGCAGCTGGAGCTGCTGCTTCTGCTATTTCCGCACCTGCGGAAGAAAGGGTCGTAGGTGCGAGGCTGCTGGTGCGCGTGGGGAGTGCGCAGATGCGGGCGACGCTGGGCCAAGGCTGGGAACGCAGGTGCGAAGAATTGGCCGCATCTGCAAGCCCGCAGGTGCGAGGCCTTGAGCACAGATGCGGAGATGAGGAGTTTAGGCTGGTTTCGCATATGCGCACCTGGGACCGCAGATGCGAGTCCGCAGGTGCGAGGAAGGTGTCTGCAGGTGCGGAAGCTGTGTGATTAAGTGAGTTGCGCAGGTACGGCTTCTTGGACCGCAGGTGCGGTCGCGCAGGTGAAAGAAAATGACCGCAGGTGCGAAAAACCTGGGCAGAAACCATAAATACAACCTTTCGCGAATTTGGTTCATTTCCACCATTTCAATTCGATTTTTGGAGCTTTTGGGAGAGATTTTAAGAGGGAATCAAGGGGATTTCATTGAAGTAAGTTACTTGAGCCCTAATACTTGTATATATGGTGATTTTACGTTGTTTAATCATGGTAATTAGTGAAAATGAGGGGTTAGAGCTTGGAATATTTGGAGAGTAATTTAAGGATTTGAAGGACCAAACAATGTAGGATTTTGATAAATTTGGTATGGATAGACTCGTGAGTGAATGAGCTTTCTAGTTTTGTAAATTTTGTCGGATTTCGAGATGTGGGCCTGGGGGCCGGGTTTGAGCCAATTTCAGATTTTGGTCTAATTTTGAAGCTTTTCTTGTGGAATTCATTCCATTAGTGCGTATTGATGGTATTGTACTGATTGTGAATATATTCGGAGCATTTGGAGGCCGAGTCCAGAGGCAAGAGCATTACGGGTTAGAGATTTGACAGATTTGAGGTAAGTAACGATTGTAAATCTAGTCCCGAGGGTATGAATTCCCGGATTTCGTATCATTCTACTATTTTGAAGTGACGTACATGCTAGGTGACGGGCGTGTGGGCGTGCACTGTTGGGAATTTGTGACTTGGTCCGTCCCGTAGCAACTGTAAAGTTGCACACTTTGTTGAAACCATTTGATACTTATATGTTTTAGAAAGAATTTCTGTAAATTGGGTTGAATGCCATGTTTGGGCCTTGCGCCAATGCTGTTTGGACCCTTAGGGGCTGTTTCTTACCATCCTCTCATTGTTTTCGATTGAAAATCTATACTCAGTCATGTTTATACTTGTTTACCGCATAACTCAGTTTTATGACTCTATTTTGATGCATATAAATGTTTTAGGCTGAATGCCCTGTTTTACTAAAATGCTCGAGTTGCTTGAGAGGTTTATAACTAAGTGAGGCCGAGGGCCTGATTTGTGAGGATGAGTGTGGATCGGGGCTGCCCGCCTACAGCATATTTATGTTTGATATCGGCCGAGGGCCTGATTGTGAGGATGAGTGTGGATCGAGGCTGCCCGTTTGCAGCACACTTTATTATTATAGCACGTGACTTGACCGTGCAACATGTGAGTTGTCCGTGCAGATTATAGCGCTTGGGCTGAAGGAGCCCCTCCGGAGTTTGTACACACCCCCAATGAGTGCAGGTACCTACTGAGTGCGAGTGCCGAGTGCTGAGTAACTGGGAAGCATGAGTGATTGTGAGGTATTCCCTAGTGGTAAGAGTGATTGTGAGGTAGGCCCGAGTGGCACGAGTGACTGTGAGGTTTGCCCGAACGGCTGTTTATGAGTGATGTTTTGCCCGAGGGGCTGTTTATGATTTCATCATTTTTTTCTCACCTTTGCATTGAGTCTTTGTTTGAAAAACTATTGGAAAAATATCTTTAAATAATTTTTACTGGAACCGGGTTTAAACGAGATGATTTGATTCAAACAATGATTTTTAAAGCATGTTGTACTTTAGTGAGACTTCATGATATGAATGTTATATGCTTTATTGCTCGTCACTACTGCTCAGTCTTTATTTATTGTTGTTACTTACTGAGTTGGCGTACTCACGTTACTCCCTGCACGTTGTGTGCAGATTCAGGTGTAGCTGGACACGGTAGCGATTATTGAGTGTTCTGGTTACACATTTTCTTGGAGATAGCAAGGTAGTTGTTTGGCGATCGCAGGCCTTGCTCTTATCCCTCTTATCTTCCTCTAGTTGTATTTAGCTATTTTTCAGGCTGAGTTAGCCTTGATATTGTTAGACAGATTGTAGTAGATGCTCATGACTAGTGACACCCCGATGTCGGGCTTTTCCTTTTGTACTTTTATTTTGATTTGAACTCCTTTATGAAGGTTTTTATGTTAAATAACATTGAAATTATCTTTGAAATGAAAATATTGGTTTGTTTTGGAAATGAGTCGGCTTGCCTAGTTCCACGATAGGCGCCATCACGACAGGGGTTAATTTGGATCGTGACAGATTGGTATCAGAGCCTAGGTTACATAGGTCTCACGAGTTATGAGCGGGTTTAGTAGAGTCTTGCGGATCTGTACGGAGACGTCTGTACTTATCTTCAGGAGGCTGCAGAACACTTAGGAAAATTTTACTTTCTTGTATTCTATCGTGCAAAAATGATTCAGCTTGAGACATAACTCTTTGGATTCCTTCCACGCATCTCGTATGCGCACATGAGCGCTCGGTATCTGTTGTGCATCGCCGGATTGTGATTCTATGAACGAGGTTCGAGATGTGTATTATGTGTTCTGGTGATGGGCTAGTCTGAAGGACTTGAGGCCAGGTTTAAACCGTAGTTTTGGCTCCGTAGCTTCAGTTGTAACCTATACATTTGGACTCATATGTCCGATAATGTCCCTACAAGTTGAATTGTGGCTTGATGAGCAGTGGAATGGCTTTGTGGTGAGTATGACGTAACTACGGGAAGTGTTAAGACTATGTGAATGTGACGAGAAGTGTTTTCTTTAAATGTAAAGGAAGTTCATTAGGTTCTTGATTTTCGTTTTGATGCGACGTACCGTCTCGAGTGTGAATGTTTTAAAGGATCTTTCACCTTGTTAAATTTTGGGGCAAATTAAATTCTCATGTCTGCCAATGGTTGTGTAGTAATGGTGGCTGCCAATGGGTATTTTGATGTTGATGGCTCGCGAAAGATAATCTTTGAAGAGACTTAGAGTCGGTAACATTTTATTGGTTCAGGTGCGACAGAAATACATTTCGATTTGATGCAGCAGTTGGGTAACAAAGTATGAGGGAAGACATGGCGGGAAGTGTTTTGCGGTGGTTGAAGTACTAGTAGGTCAAGTAGGAGAAGTAGAGGTTGAGAAGTTCCTTAAAGGAGATGATTTAACCGAAGTAAGAGTGGCAGATTTTCATATGAATTCACTAGTAGGGTAGTCGTGCGCCTTGAGAAAGTGTAGAATGGTTTGGAATCGTGTTAATATGTGAATCAGCCTGCATACTCTATTTGGAGTGATGGTTAGTATCAAAGGAAAAAAAATTGAATATGGAAGAAAGGAGTGTATTTGAAATGAATAGAGGCGTGAAGATCTGATTATTGTGTCAGGTGCAATATGACTTGAGTTCAGAAGGTATTGTTGACGTACAGTTGATGTCAATAGGGAAAGTGCAAACCTATATAAATGGTGGGCGAGCATGAACTCAGGAGAATTTATGAATTTCGTGGTCATTGCACTCAGTGCAGTGTCATTGGGAGATGTCAGTAAGGAATTCCACATATGGATTATCTCCTGTGTGCAGCTAGCGGTGGCGTGATGTTGATGAAGCTTTTGTGAGGAATATTACTAGCTACCCGGTAGGAGGTCGCGTGTGTAATTTTGGCTGGAGATTCAGAATGTTCATGAAAGACTTAATAAAAGACTTCGAGAAGTCTGGCAGGTTAACGGTGTGAGACCTCGGTAATTGAGAAGGAGAAATCCTTACGGGTTCTAATTTTATTTAATTGCAGCTTAAGGCTAAGTGTGGGAGTCTTCTATCGACGAGTTGATTGCACGGTTATGGGTCGTATTAGTTTTGGTTCGGGATATACCGGTGAATCAGTTATGACTTGTAGAGGTCGAGATCGAGGATGACTCGGGTAAAAGAATTTCTGGACACAAGTTGTATTACACTCTATGGTTATAGGAGGACCATAAAAATAATTGAGTGTTTATTCACAGAGAATGTAGTGTACATGGAGCGGGAATTTGCTCGGTTGCGTAGGAGTGAGGGTTACTCTTTATTCCCTTGGGTGTTGATGTGCTAATGGGGTACATGTTGTTTCGGTCCGTTTGGTCGGTTAATTCGAGAATGGTTACAATGGATTCAAGATTTATAAATATGGCTAGAAAATTGGGAGTTGCATTGAACGGTGTTGAGACTCGTTGCATCTCATATCATTGTGAATTATGCATTTCAATATCAAGAAGGTGAAGGAAACGGTTTTAGGTTCCTATAAAATCTCTTCGGAGTAAGCATGTTTGGTTGTGGAACCTTTGGAATACATAAAAAGGGTATTCGACGGCTTATAAGCCTTAAGGCGGTGTGATTCTATGCTAGAGTTCGTGGGGCAAGTTTTAGTTAAGGATAGTAGTGTTCTAATAAGGAAATAAAATAGCAATTTGAAGGCAATTTGGAAAAGACTTGGGGAAATAGGACAGTTTTGAAGTAGGTTAGGGTAGCACAGTAATGGGTATGATCGGTTATTTGTGTACTTATGACGTGGCTAGTATCTACAGGTGCTTCGTGGCAATGCTCCCGGATTTGGCAACCTGTGTGGCTTGGTAAAGTTAGAGGAATTCGGTTCAGATAGCTTGATTATGTGCAAATGGATTTCAAAGTGTTCATGATGGGTTCTACCATGGTTTAAACCGGATAATTTTTACCGATGTACGGAGCGTGTTGTGTGTTATGATTTTCTACTAGAAAGAAGCAAGAAAGAGGTTTCTGACTAATAAGGTATGTAATTTGCTAGTAACTCAGAGTTGATAATGGAATTCTTATGCTTGTCACATGATGGCATAATAGATGTGGTGTGTTGTGCGGGAATAGGATTTACATGTACCAGGTCACAGTTCAATTTTGAAGGGAAGGACATAAATTCTTAGGCAGTATGAATGGTTTCCGATGACTAGGTAAATGATATTACTATCGGGTATAGCTTGATGAGAGTGTACATTTCAGAAGGGGCAGTGTGTTTTGATTTATGGGTACTTCGCTGGTATTGTGGCACTCTCCTGGTTGATCGACCGTTGATATTCAAATTTTTGCCAGGTGGCACGGAAGAAGTTTCAAAATATTTCTCGTGGGAGGATTGAGTATGAGAGAGGTGTTAGGCATTCGGGCGGTGGAGGTGGAATCAAATAGGGTGATTCATGTGTTCTATGGAATTGAAGATTGGGAGTTCTCATGAGCAAATTGTTTCATGGGTGTGGACTGTGAAGTTGTGACTGGAGCTAGCCAGATGATAGAATGTGTTATGATTCAGTCATTGTGGACTTTCGGAGGTTATTTATCTATTTGTGGCTGACCATAGTTGATTTGGGGCCTAGTGGTAGGCCCAATTAGGATGTGTATTTATATCGAGCCGGATTGATTGGCTCCATACTACTATTGTTGAAGGATGTGTCATTCGGTTGATGTGAAGCTTATTCGTGTTCTGGAATGATCTGTGAGTTACTCTTCTATGCTACGAAGAGTTGTGATTCATTGGTTATATGCACATATGGTGCGGCTATATTATGGCCTTATAGCGGAATTTGAGCTAGAATAGTATTGGATATTGCTTGGTTGATGACGTATTGGTCATGCTCTTTCGGATTTTATGTGGCATGGTGACGTTTGCTTCTCTGTGGTTATAGTAATGCACTTTGGATACTTGATGTCGAATTGCGCATGGTTATTGATTTTAGCAGGGTGGCTTGAGGTGCTTCATATGGACCAGTATTTGGATAGGGTCGTGTATTGCAGCAGAGTTATGTGGAAATATGATCCCTTGTGTAAGATTCGTATGTTATGGTTCTGCGGTGTGTGATGGGTTCTTAGCATTGCGTTGGGGTGGTACTCATCGAGCTTGCGGAACGGTTCTCCTGTTTGGGTCATTGTTACGATTGGGTACATTTGGAATGTTGCTATCTGGTGCACGGATTGCACGGGTTGCGGCTTTAAATTGTATTGATGTGTCATGTCACTAGAGTGATCATGTTGGAGGAGACGAGGTCATTGGGCCTAGAATGGATGCTATCAGATTTGATTGTGGTATAATTAGGAAGATAATATCGGAAGTCAGCTTTGAAATTGGCTATAGTTCTTGTAGAAGGAACGAGAGCTCCATGACCTATTGGTCTAATGAATGGCTATGAATTTGGTACGTTTCTTTCATCATCGCAGTGTATGAAGGTTTTGAAAATGAGGTTTTTCTGATATGAGTTTATTACTGGCACTGGATTGATTTGAGTCGATACTGTGATTTGAAATCATTGCTTCGAGCATTCGAGCTATGCGGTATTTGAATTTGAGTATTTGAGCTATGGTTACGGCTTTTGGTACAGATTGTTCAGATATATACGGTATGTAGATGCAAACTTCTCATCTTATAGGAAATTTCGGATCTTGGAAATTTGATTCGAAGGCTTGTGGGCTAGGTTGAATTGAGGAATTTCAGTTATGCTGTGCTATCGGACCTGTATGGGATAGGGTGACGTGGGATCACCCTCAGTTATGTGCATGTGAAAGCTACACAACGATTTGATGGCTTTTGGAACAACTCTAGGCACGTTCGAGTACGAACGTATGTTTAAGTGGGGGAAGATGTAACGACCCGACCGGTCGTTTTGAACATTTGCACTTCGCTCGGTTGTTTGAGGGCATCAATAGCTCTGTATGATGTACTTTGACTTGTGTGAATCGTTGGTTTCGGGTCACAAGTATTTCAGAATCGAATTGGAAGAAGGAATTTCATTGTTGAAGCTTTAAATTAGGAGAGTTGACCAAAATTTGACTCTTTAGTATTTGACCTCGGATTGGAATTTTGATGGTTCTGTTAGCTCCGTTAGGTGATTTTGGACTTAGGAGTGCGTCCAGAATATGATTTGGAGGTCCGTGGTAGAATTAGGCTTGAATTGGCGAAATTAAAAATTTGGCGATTTCGGTCGGCAGTTGAAAATTTGATATCGGGGTCGGAATAGAAATCCGGAAGTTGGAGTAGGTTCGTAGTGTTATTTGTGACGTGTGTGCATAATTTGAGGTCATTTGGACGTGGTTTGGTTGGTTTCGGCATCGGTTGCCGAATTTGAAAATTTAGAAGTTCTTAGGCTTGAATCCAAGGGTAATTTGGTGTTTGGATGTTGTTTTGAGTGATTCGAAGGTCGACAAAGTTTGTATGTTGATATATGACTTGTTGGTATTTTTAGTTGAGGTCCCGAGGGCCTCGAGGTGATTCCGGGTGGTTAACGGATTTGTCGAAGTTGGACTTTGCCGCTGGAGCTGCTACTTCTGCTATTTCCGCACCTGCGGAAGAAAGGGTCGCAGGTGCGAGGCCGCTGGTAGGCGTGGGAACTGCGCAGGTGCGGGCGATGCTGGGCCAAGGCTGGGAATGCAGGTGTGAAGAATTGGCCGCATCTGCGAGCCCGTAGGTGCGAGGCCTTGAGCGCAGATGCGGAGATGAGGAGTTTGGGCTGGTTTCGCAAATGCGCACCTGGGACCGCAGATGCGAGTCCGCAGGTGCGAGGAAGGTGTCCGCAGGTGCGGAAGCTGTGTGATTAAGTGAGTTGCGCAGGTGCGGCTTCTTGGACTGCAGGTGCAGTCGCGCGGGTGTGAGAAAATTACCGCAGTTGCGAAAAACCTGGCAGAAACCATAAATAGAACCTTTCGCGAATTTGGTTCATTTCCATCATTTCTATTCGGTTTTTGGAGCTTTTGGGAGACATCTGAAGAGGGAATCAGGGGATTTCATTGAGGTAAGTTACTTGAGCCCTAATACTTGTATATATGGTAATTTTTCGTTGTTTAATCATAGTAATTAGTGAAAATGAGGGGTTAGGGCTTGGAATATTTGGAGAGTAATTTAAGAATTTGAAGGACCAAACGATGTCGGATTTTGATGAATTTGGTATGGTTAGACTCGGGAGTGAATGAGCTTTCTAGTTTTGTAAATGTTGTCGGATTTTGAGATATGGGCCCGGGGCCGGGTTTGAGCCAATTTCAGGTTTTTGGTCTAATTTTGAAGCTTTTCTTGTGGAATTCATTCCATTAGCCCGTATTGATGGTATTGTATTGATTGTGAATAGATTCGGAGCATTTGAAGGCCGAGTCCAGAGGCAAGATCATTGCGGGTTAGAGATTTGACCGGTTTGAGGTAAGTAACAATTGTAAATCTAGTCCTGAGGGTATGAAACCCCGAATTTCGTATCATTCTACTATTTTGAAGTGACGCACATGCTAGGTGACGGGCGTGTGGGCGTGCACTGTTGGAAATTTGTGACTTGGTCCGTCCCGTAGCAACTGTAAAGTTGCATACTTTGTTGAAACCATTTGATACTTATATGTTTTAGAAAGAATTTCTGTAAATTGGGTCGAATGCCATGTTTGGGCCTTGCGCCAATGCTGTTTGGACCCTTAGGGGCTGTTTCTTACCATCCTCTCATTGTTTTCGATTAAAAATCTATACTCAGTCATGTTTAAACTTGTTTACCACATAACTCAGTTTTATGACTCTATTTTGATGCATATAAATATTTTAGGCCGAATGCCCTGTTTTACTAAAATGCCCGAGTGGCTTGAGAGGTTTATAACTGAGTGAGGCCGAGGGCCTGATTTGTGAGGATGAGTGTGGATCGGGGCTGCCCGCCTGCAGCATATTTATGACTGAGTGAGGCCGAGGGCCTGATTTGTGAGGATGAGTGTGGATCGGGGCTGCCCGCCTACAGCATATTTATGTTTGATATCGGCCGAGGGCCTGATTGTGAGGATGAGTGTGGATCGAGGCTGCCCGCCTGCAGCACACTTTATTATTATAGCACGTGACTTGATCGTGCAACATGTGAGTTGTCCGTGCAGATTATAGCGCTTGGGCTGAAGGAGCCCCTCCGGAGTCTGTACACACCCCCAGTGAGCGCAGGTACCTACTGAGTGCGAGTGCCGAGTGCTGAGTGACTGGGAGGCATGAGTGATTGTGAGGTATGCCCGAGTGGCAAGAGTGATTGTGAGGTATGCCCGAGTGGCACGAGTGACTGTGAGGTTTGCCCGAGGGGCTGTTTATGAGTGATGTTTTGCCCGAGGGGCAATTTATGATTTCATCATTTTTGCTCACCTTTGCATTGAGCCTTTGTTTGAAAAACTGTTGGAAAAATATCTTTAAATGATTTTTACTGGAACCGGGTTAAAACGAGATGATTTGATTCAAACACTGATTTTTAAAGCATGTTGTACTTTACAGAGATTTCATGATATGAATGTTATATGCTTTATTGCTCGTCACTACTGCTCAGTCTTTATTTATTGTTGTTACTTACTGAGTTGGCGTACTCACGTTACTCCCTGCACGTTGTGTGCAGATTCAGGTGTAGCTGGACACGGTAGCGATAATAGAGTGTTTTGGTTGCAGATTTTCTTGGAGATAGCAAGGTAGCTGTTTGGCGATCGCAGCCCCTGCTCTTCTCCCTCTTATCTTCCTCTAGTTGTATTTAGCTATTTTCCAGGCTGAGTTTGCCTTGATATTGTTAGACAGATTGTAGTAGATGCTCATGACTAGTGACACCCCAATGTCGGGCTTTTCCTTTCGAAGTTTTATTTTGATTTGAACTCCTTTACGAAGGTTTTTATGTTAAATAACATTGAAATTATCTTTAAAATGAAAATATCGGTTTGTTTTGGAAATGAGTCGGCTTGCCTAGTTCCACGATAGGCGCCATCACGACAGGGGTTAATTTGGGTCGTGAACCATTCGAATCAGATAACAATTGAATTTATACGCGGGTTTAAGGATACATGATACAATTTGGTACAAATTAAGAGAATAGATTAATATTGAAATTGACAATAAAGGAATAAATGTAAACCACACAAATCGAACAGCCTTGGCCCTCGAGTTCGATCATCCTTGAACCAACTGAAGTTTCAGCTGATGTATGAACAGAGTAACAAGATAATGAAAGCTAGAAAATGACAGTGTATTGCTTTATGTTACGTAATACGATGACTTTTACAAATGATCAGACCCCCTTTATATGGTAGGGGAGTCCTACTCTTGATACAATTCTATATGAGGTAAGAAATCTCATGATTAGCTAATTAATTGGCCTATCCTTGATACGTGTTGAGATTTTCGATGTGATCTACAACCGATCGCGGATATTTCATCCTTCTGTTATTCGGTTTGGCAAATTTCCCTCGATCTCGCCAGACCTCAATTTTGTTTGGTCCCGGGATCTCGAACTTAACGATATAACCTCGCACCTCGGTTCGATTTAATTCGAGGTCGACCTATAACCTATCATATTCCTGTATCGATTAGTCACACAAGGGGTGAGCCCGGTTTTGACCGTATATAGATAGTCCCCTCGTTTCTTGGAGAGAAGATGACGAGAAACTAAATGAACTTCCGAATCCCATCTCAATGGGCCATGACGTAAGCGATGAACGGTCTTTGAGACACCCGACTATGACGTAAGCGACAAACGGGTACCGAAATATCCCGTCGGCCTAGTTACCAAGGCATTAAATGCATGTCTTTTGCCGGTCGGCCCTGAACCGTCATCAGCAAGCTATAAATACCCTAACTTTCATATATTCACACTATACAGTCAAAACTCCTCTTATTCTTGTTCTTCAAAAATCCCTTTGCTCTCCAATTCTTATACCCAAATTTCTTGAACTTTTAGCAAACCGCTAAACATACCTTCCTAATTTCCTTTTCTTCTATTTTATAATGGCGAAAACTTCTAAGACTGTCCCGCAAAATGAGGTCGCCTCTTTATCACGACCCACTGGCGACGGGGCTGCGGCGAAACCACACCCTGAGGAGTTCATGCCTGCAGGGTGCCCGACCATTGCCGATTTTAAGATTGAAAAAACTTCCTCGGTACCGGGTCGATGTGAGCTGGTCTCGAGGTACATATGTACGATCATCGATGATCTCCTCACCAAGGTTAAAGAAGATTGCAACTGGGCCAATAAACATGTAGTGGTGCCTTCGCCTGAGGAGTCGATCATTACCCATGCAGAGGGTGTTTTAAGTGTTTATACTTACCCATTCACGTTGTATCCCTTAGACCCGATCATTATTGCCTTCTGCAAGAGGTACGACGTGACTCTTGGCCAGATTTACCCTTCATTCTAGATAATAATGTCTCTTCTTTGATTCTTCGTAAACAAAACTGAGGGGTGTCCCTTCACCCTCGATCAACTTATGCGTCTCTACAGTTCCCGACTCTATCGAGGGGGGCTAATTAAGCTTACTCGCTAGGCCAGTAGGGCCCCGTTCTCGAGTATATATGAGGCTTGGGACCGAGGTTGGATGGGCCATTTTGTTCGAATAAAGACTTCAGTTTTGATCCCTGCCGAGGACATGCCATTTCCCGAGAAATGGAACATGAAACGTAAGTATTACTTTACCTTGAACATTTAATCTATTGTTTCTCCTCTCATCTCCTTTCTTATAGGTGTTTTTGGTGTTGTAGTTGTGGCCCAGATGTCGTATATGGTTCCTTAACTCAAGGAATGGGTCAAGGATCTTGTTTCACAGAGACCATACTCCGAGCGTGCTTGGATGGAATTATCGAAGGGTCGGTGGGAGGCCCGTAATCATGGTAAGTTGGTTCGATAAGGTTTTGTCTTTCTCGTTGTGTTGTCGAATTCTTATCGGCTCTATTTTCTTTTGTAGGTCTCCCTAAGGACGTTGCTGTGAGGCCTCCCTCCGAAGGTGAGGATGTGCCTCTCGAGTCCCCTGCTCCGAAGCAAGGTGACAAGAAGAAGAGAAAAAGGGCACCGAGCTCTCCGGACTCGGAGAAGAAAAAACCAAAGAGGAGGCTTGTGCGTAAAGCCAAGGAAAGTACTAGCGCCCTCCCATCGGAGCTAGTGGCTCGGGTGCGGACCATTTTGCCCCGGACTGAGGAGGTTATTGAGAAGGCATTGGTCGATACCTGCGAACCGGAATGGGATGCGACTGCTTTGTCTCAGGCTAGGGAAGTCGAGAGAGAAACCGGGGCCGACACTTCTCGGGCATAGGGAGATACCCCGAGGGATGAGCTTGGGGTGATCGACCTTACCGGGTCCCCTCAGATCTAAGACGCCATGATAGACGAGGCCGGTATGCTAGAAGGTCGTTCTTACGAGGGGCCTCAGGGGGCGACTAATATCCATATCTTCTTGGATAGGTTAAGTATGTTGCCTCAGAAGATATCACCGGGCTTGGTGACTTACCAGTGCCAAGGAAGGTACCGTTATCGGGTGCTAGTGGGTCTTCATCGAGCCCAAAGTTAGTGGATCGGTTTCGGCCCCGAGTGTTAACCCTGACCGCAGGCGGTCGATAGTTATCTTTGTCCCCGTGGGGGTCGCAAGCTACCTTAGTTGTTTGGTGATCGAAGAGGACCAAATCGTGATGGACGTGGTGGAAGCGCCTTGCCTATTTAATGAGGCCCAACATGCTTTGAATCGGGTAACTTCGAGTGTTACTTCATTATAAATTTGAAGTTACAAATAATCCTAACACCTTTTCTTACACTTGCAGGCCTCGATTGCACCATGAGGCTTTCCTCCGAATCCGGGGGGAGTTAACCCGTCACGAGGCTGAGTTTTGGGAGCTCACCGAGAAGAGAGATACTTATAAGCTTCTGAGTAAGAAGCTTCAGACCGAGTTAGAAGCTGCTCGGAAGGAGCATACCGAGTGGGCCGAGCAGGTAAATCGAGTACTTGAAGATAGTGATGACGAACTGGACTCAGTGGCTAACGATCCGATCCTGCAGGTTCGACAAAGGCTTGAACAAATCGGGCAGCTCCAGGCGCAGGTAGACACGATACAAACTGAGGCCGAGGAGTTCAAGAAAAACATGGACCTCGTAACCTCACAAAAGGAAGTTGTTCAAGCACAACTGGCGTTAGCCGAGGCTCGGCTTCGGGCTGCAAATGAGAAGACCTCGGTGCAGGAAAAGAGGATCGAGGAGCTCCAATCTGAGCTTACCTCGGCTATTTCTGGCCACGGATCTCGAGACGGCCAAATCTGAGGTGGCCGAGGTCAATATTAAGGCCGATCCTAAAGTGGCCCAATTCAAGGTTGACGTCGAGTCTATTCAAGCACAGGCCAAGAGCATGGTGGATCATGAAAGGTGGGAAGCTCGAAGAAAAGCCCTTGAGGGAGTTCATGCTCAGGGCTTTGACATACTAGCAGAAATCGAGAATGCCAAGGTAGAAGAAGCTAGGGCCCGAAAGTTGGATTTTCCCGAGGAAGGCTCCGAGAGATTATCTGAGTCTGAAGGTGGGGGAGACCCCGAGGATGAAAACGCTGCCTCTGATGAGGATCAGTCCACTTAGGCCACTTAGGTCTTTAGATGTTTTTATTTTTTGTTTTGCTTCTTGTATCTTTTTTAGACTGATTTGGACATTGTACATTCCTATATCGGGTCATTCTGGATTTTGTTAAAAGATTATATATACAAGGCTTTCTTTCCCTTTTAGCTTTCAAATTTTCCCTTTGCTTATTTACTTGTATTCATAAGGGTCGGAACGCCTTAACATAAAATAATTTTGGCTATGTCCGAAAGTTCGAACAAACCTTGTCTTTGCTTTACTTTGTTTTAAGGCGTCTTGGGGGGTTCGATGTTATAAAAACCTTTTCCCCAAGTAGATAGCCGAGATTGTAGTTTGCCGAGGGTAGCCTTTAGAAACGGTTATGAAAAATTTTCTTTTTTGAAGGCCTAGCTTTTGTTACGGGTTTCGAACATCTCCGAGCCGTGGTAATTCGACCATAGCCTTTTAGTTCAGGAGCTGCCCATTGGACTTATTTTCCTGAGCTATCCGGGCTTGCCCAAGATAACAGTCCCCGAGTGGGGTGGTTGTGGCCTTTAAAACCGAGGAGTTGCCTAATAGGTTTTATACCCCCGAGGCCCAGTGACTTGGGTTGTTCGAGTTTTTCGGACGGCAATCCCCGAGTAAGGGAGTGGTTGTTCGTATTCCGATTATGGATTGCCCTTGGGCTCGTTATTTTCAGGAGATCAGAAGTATGAAACTCTTGAAGGGATGTAATAATTTAAAAAACATAAGATGATCGCAAGGAAAGTACTTCTCGTCATTCTTGTGCAAAACAGTCATACATGCGTACATGTTTTATGCCAGGGCTCGAGCAATCTATGTGGACACGGTTCGTTTGACCGTTTGCCCTTATAATAAATCCTACATATCGAGACCTTTCCTTTACGAAGTAATTTCCTTGCTAAAGTTGATATCTGAAGGTAATGTATATTCGAGGGTAATACCCCCCATCCCCCCCCCCCCCAGTATTCGAGGTTGATTGTAGAGGAACCTCGGATATTGTTGAATTGATCTTCGGTGCCGATTCATGATCGGACTTGATTCTAAGTTAGCACGATCTATTGTTGCCTCGTTAAAATCCTTGCCGAAAAATCCATTTGGGACAAAACCAGTCTAAGAAAAAAAAGTGTAACGTGTGCTTTCAGACCTAAAGACTTCATGCCGCTTCTTGTTGATCACCTGCAAGTGTTAGTCCGAAATAAAAAAGAAATGAAATCGAGTTGTACCTTAGCAGTAATACCGTTTTAGGTGAGATATATTCCAATTGCTCGGTAATTGTTCGCCATCCATCATTCCGAGCTTGTAGGACCCTTTTCTGGTGACCTCGAGAATTTGATACTGTCCTTCCCAATTCGGACCCAATTTCCATTCGTTCGGATTCTGGGTATTTAGAGTGACTTTACTTAGCACTAAGTCCCCGATATTAAAATATCGAAGGTTGGCTCTTCGATTGTAGTAGCTCTCGATTCGTTGTTTTTTGGGCAGCCAACCGAATAAGGGCGGCTTTACGCTTTTCATCCAATAGCTCCAAGCTCGTATTCATGGCCTCGTCATTTGACTCCTTTGTTGCATATTGGTATCTGATGCTTGGATCCCCGACTTCGACTGGAATTAGGGCTTCGGCGCCATAAACCAATGAGAATGGAGTAGTCCCGATACTGGTCTTTGCAGTTGTGCAGTATGCCCAAAGAACTTCGGGTAGGATCTCCTTCCATTTCCCTTTGGCATCGGTTAACCTCTTCTTAAGGTTTTGGATGATGGTTTTGTTAGTCGATTCGGCTTGCCCGTTTCCGCTAGGGTGATAAGGTGTCGATAAGATTCTTTGGATCTTATGATCTTCGAGAAACTTGGTCACTTTGCTGCCGATGAACTGTTTCCTGTTGTCACACACAATTTTGGATGGCATCCCGAACCGACATATGATGTGGTCCCAAATGAAGTCGATGACTTCCTTCTCCCTAACCTTCTCGTATGTATGTGCTTCAACCCACTTAGAAAAATAATCAGTCATAAATAAGATAAATTGAGCCTTACCTAGTGCCCATGGAAGAGGGCTAACGGTGTCCATTCCCCACTTCATGAATGGCCATGGCAACAAGACTGAATGCAGCAGTTTCCCGGGTTGGTGAATCATCGGAGCATATCTTTGGCATTTGTCACATTTTCGAACAAACTCCTTCGCATTTTTTTCCATGTCGATCCAGTAATAACCGACTCTGATTACCTTTTGAACCAATGATTCGGCGCCCGAATGATTTTCGCAAGTGCCCTCATTAACTTCCCTCAGAACATACTCGGTATCTCCTAGTCCCAAACATATTACTAGTGGGCCATCGAACATTCTTCTGAACAAGGTTCCGTCTTCAGACAAGGTGAATCGGCCTGCCTTTGTGCGCAGGGCCCTCGATTCTTTTGGATCTGAGGGAAGTTTCTCGGTTTTCAAATACTCTACGTATTTATTTCTCCAATCCCAGGTTAAGCTCGTGGAGTTTATCTCTGCGTGACCTTCTTCGACTACTGACCTCATGAGTTGTACGACGGCCCCTGAGTTGAGATCGTCGTCCTCGACCGACGACCCTAAGTTCGCGAGGGCATCAGCCTCACTATTTTGATCTCGATGTACGTGTTGCAAAGTCCATTCTTTAAATCGATGTAAAGTTATTTGTAACTTATCTAGGTACCTTTTCATTCATTCTTCTCTAACTTCGAACGTTCCGTTAACCTGATTCACCACAAGGAGGGAGTCACACTTAGCTTCGATCACCTCTGCCCCCAAGCGTTTGGCTAGTTCGAGACCTGCAATCATGGCCTCATATTCGGCCTCGTTGTTAGTCAATTTCACAGTTCTAATAGATTGTCTAACTACGTTGCTTGTGGGCGGCTTTAGTACGATGCCAAGTCAGGATGTCACGACCCAAAATCCCACCATAGGCGTCGTGATGGCACATAATCTCTAAGACTAGGTAAGCCAATTATAATTACATTTCAAGCCTTTTTTTAAAAAAATATATAATTTAATACACGTGTCGAAACCAACAGCAGAAATATTCAACAAACAACCTCCCAAGGCTAGTAATACCGAGTCACGAACTCTAACTGAAAACATGAAATGATCTCAAGGATCGAATACTCAATACTATTTGAATAATAATTAACAGTATAATAAAATGGAAAGACTCCAAGGAACTACGACGACCAAGCAGCTCTACCTTGAATCCTTGCGATCCCACTCTAACTCTGTTCGAGTCCGATATCTTCAATACCTGGCTTTGCACAAAAATGTGCAGAAGTGTAGTATGAGTACACCACGGTTGGTACCCAGTAAGTATCAAGACTAACCTCAGTGGAGTAGTGACGAGGTACAGTCAAGACACTCACTAGTCTAATAATATGTGCAATATAATATACAAAATAATAGAAAACAAATAATAATAAAGGCAACACAAATCAATCAGTGGTATGCACAGCAAGGCAACAAGAATACCATTAATATTGCTCAACAAATAATAAATACAAGTACACCTAATTAAATCAAGTCCTTCAAATATAAATCTTTCGTCTGTATGCTTCTCAAATAATACTCTTCAGGATATAATACTTTTCAATAAATATATTTCGAATATACTCCCTTCAAATAAATATCTTTCAAATATAATTCTTTCAAATAAATCCTTTTCAAATAAATCCTTTTCAAATGAATATCTTTCGAATAAAAGTCACCCCGTGACACCTTATTTTAAAATTATAAAGTACGGGTCTCAGCCCAATTTCATATTTCTACGGCACCTCGTGCCAATTTCTCTATCAGAACCGCACGAACAACTCACGTGTCAAATATCATTATCATTTAATCACGGCACCTCGTACCCACATTTCATATCATAACTGCACGGACAATTCACGTGCCAATATCATTATTATTTACTCACGGCACCTCGTACCCACATTTCTCTTCATAATCCGCCTGGCAATAGCCACGGGCCCCCAATCTCAACATAAATCAGATTGTTATCAATTTACCAACAACAAGATAAATTACACAAGGTATAAAAATAAACACAAGAAAAATCACAACATCACATAAAAATTACAAACGCAATAACTCCACCCCATCACATATCATCCACCCTTATCTCTCCTATAGCCACCCTTATCACTCCTACAATAGCCTCCCTTATCCCTCCGCCCTGGCAATATCAATAGCCACCCTTATCGCTCCTACAGCCACCCTTATCTCTCCTATAGCTACCTTTATCTCTCCGCCCAGATAATATCCCAACACATATAACAATAGTGAAATGTCACCCTTATACCCACATAATATCAACAATGAAATGCCACCCTTATATCCTCAAAATAATAACTCAATTAACATAATAATTTACACGAAATATTATTACGACAACGTAACAAAATCAATTCATATCACAATTTGCCCAATGGTCACAACTAATACCAAGGATATAACAAAATTAATTAATTTCACAACAAATAGTCCAAGACTCCATAAAATATATATAAAACCTCAAAAGCAATCAACAAAGATAGAAAATAATCAGCATAAGGTAACGCCTGCATTAATCCAAATTTTGATAATTATATTAACACTTCTTTTTAAGCGTGCTTAATTAATTATTTACAAAGGAAAAATCCATAATGAAATTAAATTTTAAGAAATATCAAATCATCAAACTCACAGAATTCACGTAAATATACAAGTAATAATTACATCAAATTATCATATAAAAACAAATTCAATAAATGTGATTTGAGGAAAATAGATGATTAAATAAATGTCAACAATTATAAAATTTACTACACAATATGCCCAAGACTTTAACTCAATAAATTTTGCACATATAAGCCCAAGTACATACTTGTCACCTTGCGTACACGGCTTTTCATATTTCACAAATGGCACATAAGACTCGATGCCTAAGGGGTAATTCTCCCACTCAAGGTTAGGCAAGATACTTATCTTTTTGAAGTTATGCCGATATTCCGAAATCACCTTCTTGCTTAAATTGACCTCCGGACAGCTCAAATCTATCCAAATTAATTGTACAACTTCATTAAAATTCATCGAAAATAATTCCGGATAATAATACGCCGACTTAAAAAGTTATTCCAAAAAGTCAACGTTGGGCCCGCCTCTCGGAACCCGACATACTTTTCATGAAATTCAAACACTCATTCCGATACGAGTTCAACCATACCAATTTTATCAAATTCAGATAACAACTCGACCTTTAAATCTTAAATTTTTATTTTTGAAAGATTTTGCCAAAATCTTGATTTCTTCCAATAAAATCCGAATTAAACGATGAATATAATCATAGATTCATGAAATATAAACACTTTAGGATATAGAACACTTACTCCAATCCATATGGTGAAAATCGCCTCAAAAATTACTTCAATCCGAGCTCCATAGCTCCAAATATGTTTAAAATGATTGAAACCTCGAAATATAGCTACTGCCCAGGTATTTACTCTTCGCGATCGCGGAAAATGCTTCGCGATTGCGAAGAACAAGTGCCCAACTCTTCCAGAAAGCCTCTAGTATAATGGTCATAACGTTTTGTACAAAACTCTAAATTGCAAGTAGTTTAACTTTCTGCAAACTAGACACCAAGGGCTACAACTTTCATGTTTTGCTCATCTCCAAGTTCCTTATAGATTGCAAGATATAAGCTGCCAAAATTAGCCCTGTGCAACAAAAATTTCTTCTTAGCGATTTCCAAACTCTTTCCCTACATCCTGTAGTATATCAACCATAACTTTTCGTACACAACTCCAAATGCCAAATGGTTTGATTTTCTGAAAACTAGACATAAAGGGTTACAACTATCATTTTTGGATCATCTCTAAATTCCTTATAGATTGCGAGATATAAGCTTCCAAAGTCGGGTCAGTGCAGCAGGATTTTCCTCTATGCAATCGTGAAAAGGCTTCCGCGATCGCGATTCACAGTGTCCAGACAGCAAAATCGCTCTCCGTGATCGCGACCGTTTGTCCGCGATCGCGATGCATACCTCTGTGGCCAAAAACTAGCAACTAAAAATGTCCTAGAAATGGTCTGAAACTCACCCGAGCTCTCGGGACCCCGTCCAAACATACCAACAAGTCTCAAAACATATTACGGACTTAGTCAAACCTCAAATCACATGAAAAAACGCTAAAATCACGAATCATACACCAATTCAAGCTTAATGAAACTAAGAAATTTCAACTTCTACATTTGATGCCGAAACCTATCAAATCAAGTTCGATTGACCTCAAATTTTTCTCACAAGTCATAAATGACATAACGGACCTGTGAAAATTTTCAAAACTGGATTCCGACCCTAATATCAAAAAGTCAACTCCCCGGTCCAACTTAAACTTACTATTTTCGTCATTTCAAGCCTAATTTAACTACGGGCTTCTAAATAATTTTCCGCACACACTCCTAAGTCCAAAATCACCATACGAAGCTATTAGAATAATCAAAACTCTATTCCGGGGTCGTTTACTCAAAAGTCCAACTCTGGTCAACTCTTTTCATTTAAGCTTCAAAAATGAGAATTGTTCTTTCAATTTAATCCCGAATTATCCGAAAACCAAACTCGACCACATACGCAAGTCATAATACACATCACAAAGTTGCTCATGACCTTAAGTCGTTGAACGAGATGCTAATCCTTAAAACGACAAGTCGGGTCGTTACACCGGACCCCTTTGCGTTCGATGCACCGTTTGTAAAGAGGGTCTAGATTTCCGAGGACGTCCCCGTGTTTACCAACAACTCTCTTTCGACCTCGGGTATTAGGGCCGGCGTGAAGTCAGCCACGAAGTCTGCCAAAATTTGAGACTTAATGATTGTTTAGGGTCGATATTCAATTTCGTATCCGCTGATCTCTACGGCTCACTTGGCCAATCGCCCCGAAAGCTCAGGTTTATGCATTATATTTCGCAATGGGTAAGTTGTCACAACACATATAGGGTGACATTGAAAGTACGGTTTCAGTTTTCTAGAGGCGCTTAACAAAGCGAGCGCTAATTTTTCTAGGTGGGGATATCTAGTTTTGGCCTCACCCAAGGTCCGGCTAACATAATAAACCGTAAATTGCGTACCTTGTTCTTCCCGAGCTAGGACTCCACTTACCGCTATCTCCGATACTTCCAGATATAAGTATAGTTTTCCTTCTGCCCTCGGCATGTGAAGCAGCGGCGGGCTCGACAAGTATCATTTAAGTTTTTCCAAGGCCCGTTGGCATTCCTGAGTCCATATGAAGTTATTTTTCTTTTTTAGCAACGAGAAAAATTGATGACTCTTATCGAAGGACTTCGAGATGAATCGCCCCAGGGCGGCTATGCGCCTGGTTAGCCTCTGCACGGCCTTCACATTGTCTACTACCATGATATCCTCGATAGCTTTGATCTTGTCGGGGTTGATCTCGATTCCTCGGTTGGATACCATGAATCCGAGAAATTTACCTGACCCAACTCCGAACGCGCATTTTTTCGGATTCAACTTTATGTTGTACTTCTTCAATATACTAAAGGTTTCCTGCAAATGCTTCAAATGGTCCTCTACTCGCTGGAACTTAACTAACATATCATCAATGTAAACTTTCATAGATTTTCCTATTTGTTCTTCGACCATATGATTTACTAGGCGTTGGTAAGTGGCACTAGCATTTTTTAATCCGAATGGCATTATGTTATAGCAATATGTGCCATACTTAGTGATGAACGAGGTCTTTTCCTGATCATCCGAGTTTATTTGAATTTGGTTGTACTCGGAATAGGCATCAAGAAAACTGAGGATCTCGTGGCCGGCCGTGGCATCGATCATGCAATCGATGTTGGGCAAAAGAAAAGAGTCCTTGGGGCATGCTTTATTTAAATCCTTGTAATCCACACACATTCTTAGTTTGTTCCCTTTCTTAGGGACTACTACTACGTTTGCCAGCCATTCGGAGTATTTAACTTCCCGGATGGACCCTATTTTAAGAAGCTTAGTTACCTCGTATTTGATGAAGGCATGCTTGATCTCGGACTGGGGTCTTTTTTTATGCTTCACCGGATGAAATTTCGGGTCCAAGCTCAATTTATGGGTGGTGATCTCCGATGAGATACCTATCATGTTGAGATGGGACCAAGCAAAATAATACATGTTAGCTATAAGAAATTGAATGAGTTTTTTCCTGAACTCAGGAGTTAACCCCGTGCCCGGGTATACCTTTCGATCGGGCAGATGTTCGATCAGTATGACCTGCCCAGCTCTTCGACTGTTGATTTGGTAGCGTCAGAATCATCGGGGACTATGAAGGATCGAGGAACCCTATAATCATCGTCTTCGTCAGTCCCCTGCTTATCTAGTCGGGTCGAGGCTGGGGTTTGTGATTGCTATTTGGCTTCCTTCTTTGCTTTTGAATATGACTCCTTTGTCGATGAGAGTGTTTATACTAGAATCACTTTATCAACGGCAAACATTTCCTTCGCGGCGGGCTGCTCCCCGTAGATTATTTTGATCCCCTCTGGTTTTGGGAATTTTAACACCTAGTGTAGGGTCGAGGGCACAACCTTCATTTTGTGGATCCACGATCTCCCGAACAGGGCGTTATATCTCATGTCCCCTTCGATCACATAAAACTTGGTCTCCTGGATGGTCCCGGCTGCGTTTACTGGCAACTTTATTTCCCCTTAGTAGTTTCACAAGCCATATTGAATCCGTTTAGCACTCGGCCCGCGGGCACGATTTGGTCTTGTAGGCCGAGCTGTTCTACGACCATTGATCGAATGATGTTGGTCGAACTACCTGGATCAATTAACACGCGTTTAACTCGAGTTTTATTCATGAGTACAGATATTACCAGTGCATCATTAAGGGGCTGCATGATTCCTTTCGCGTCCTTGTCATTGAAAGACAAAGTTCCTTCTGGTACGTAGTCCCGAGTTCGTTTCTCCCTTGTGATCAACACCTTGGTGCGTTTTAACATCGGCCCTTGGGGAACATCGACCCCTCCGATAACCATATGAATGACGTGTTGAGGTTCTTCTTGCTCATTTTGTTTATTGGAATCCCTGTTTCTGAAATGACTCTTGGCTCGATCACTCAGAAACTCCCAAAGGTATCCGCCGTTGAATAATCGGGATCTTCTCTCAACTGTCGACAATCTTTCGTTCTGTGGACATGGGTGCCATGGTATTTGCCCATTTGGTTGGGTTTTCTCTGGGGTGGAACGGTCTGCAAAGGTCGAGGCCATTTGGTATCTTTGATGTGTCTGATAGCCAATACGATGGCGGCTGCATCAACATTAAAGTTATATTCTGACAACCGTGGTTCTTCTTTAGGTCTGATAGGCCTGTCGAAGCCATTCTTGCTCATGAGCCCTCGAGAGCTCTGACCTCGGTCATTTCTCCTTTCATTTAGTACGGATTCCGCCCAGATCCGCTGCTCCTACGATCTCCGTTATAAGGCTGGTACCGATCCATGTTCAACCTCGGTTTTCGATCAATGTCCCTCTTGATTCTATCAACGGGTCTGATAGGATAAACTGACCTGGAAGGAGCCCCAAGCTAGTCGTCTTCGACCCTGATCTTTGATTGATACCGATTATGCACATCGCCCCAAGTAACAGCCGGGTATTCTATCAAATTCTGCTTCAACTGCTGCAAAGCCACTAAGCTTCGTACATTGAGTCCTTGGGTAAAAGCTTGAATAGCCCAATCATCGGCGACCGGTAGCAGATCCATTCGTTCCATTTGGAATCGAGACACAAACTCTCTGAGCATTTTGTTGTCCTTCTGCCTTACCTTGAAAAGGTCTGATTTCCTAGTTTCGATCTCGATGGCCCCAGCGTGCGCCTTTACAAAGGAATCTGCAAGCATAGCAAACGAATCAATAGAATTAGGCGATAAATTGTGGTACCATATCATAGCTCCCTTTGACAGGATCTCCCCGAATTTCTTTAGCAATACAGATTTGATCTCGTCATCCTCTAGATCATTCCCTTTAGTAGCACATGTGTAAGAGGTGGCATGCTCGTTCGGGTCAGTCGTTCCATTGCATTTAGGAATCTCGGGCATGCGAAACTTCTTGGGAATCGGTTTGGGAGCCGCGCTCGAGGGGAAGGGTTTTTGCATGAACTTTTTGGAATCCAGTCCCTTCAATATTGGTGGTGCCCCCGGGATTTGATCGACCCTGGAGTTGTAAGTTTGCACCTTCTTGTCGTTTGCCTCGATCTTCTTTTCCGCCGACTCAACTCGTTTTGTTAGTTCTTCGAACATCTTCATGATTGCAGGATCGGCCCCCGATTCGTTCCCGTTTGATTTCCTTGAAACTGATTCGAACCTGTGGGCAACTTCTTGGGACGGCTCGGGCTCGATTCTGCTTGGTAGGTGATTCTGGTTTTGGAGCTGGGCTATCGTTGCTTGTTGAGCCTGCAACATTTCGAAGATCACCCGAAGGCTGATCCCGCCCTCTTCGCCGCCATGTGTGCTTTGAGCGGTTGATCGAACATCCCTACGGATGTTGCTCTCGAGATCGACGGCCAAATTTGCATTGATGGCTGCATGGGAGCTGGCGTCAATTGGACCTACAGCCGGAACTCTATCGAGGCCAACTGGAGGTACGTCGTTCCCTGGTGCTATGTTATCATTTTCGTCGTGGTGACCGAAATCATTGCCCATGTGTACGGGTGCTGACTGAGAGTTCGACATTTTGATCCTGGAATCAAAGATACTTAAAAGAACACGTGTAAAATAGTGTGTGTTATGAAAGCTTGTACCAGGTAATCACTATTATCCTTAGCCCCACGGTGGGCGCCAAACTGTTTACCCTTCGAATCGGATAATAATTGAATTTATACGCAGGTTTAAGGATACGTGATACAACTTGGTACAAATTAAGAGAATAGATTAATATTGAAATTGACAATAAAGGAATAAATGTAAGCCACACGAATCGAACAGCCTTGGTCCTCGAGTTCGATCACCCTTGAACCAACTGAAGTTTCAATTGATGTATGAACAGAGTAACAAGATGATGAAAGCTAGAAAATGACAGTGTATTGCTTTATGTTACGTAATGCGATGCCTTTTACAAATGATCAGATCCCCTTTATATAGTAGGGGAGTCCTACTCTTGATACAATTCTATATGAGGTAAGAAATCTCATGATTAGCTAATTAATTGGCCTATCCTTGATACATGCCAAGATTTCCGCTGTGATCTATAACCGATCGTGGATATTTCGTCCTTCTGTTATTCGGTTTGGCAAATTTTCCTCGATCTCGCCTGACCTCAATTTTGTTTGGTCCCGGGGTCTCGAACTTAACGATATAACCCCGCACCTCGGTTCGATATAATTCGAGGTCAAACCTTAACCTATCATATTCCTGTCTTGATTAGTCACATAAGGGGCGAACCCGATTTTGACCGTATACAAATATCGTAAAATATTTTTATTAGATTTATTAATCGTTGTGGAATTTAACTTGGATTACGAACTTAAAGAATTTTGTCAAATTGATTTCAAAGTTATACACTGATTGAAATTAAGCTTAGAAGTATTACAATTTGGTAGTCTAAAAATCATGAAAATGCAGGCAAGTGCCTCAACAGAAAACATCATTCAAGGAACTAAAGAAAAAACATCTAACACAACAAAAACAAATTAGCTATAGCAAAATACAACTCTTAAACCCAAAGTTTAAAACTTAAAATACCATAGCTCCTCCTTGTAATATTGGAAAAAACATCCAGGTTATTGCCTCGTCTAACAATCTCTTCATGAAAATAATTTTCAATACATCTTATAGATACATAATACTTCAATGAACCATCTAACATACAAAATAATTTTCACGTACAATACCGCCTAGCACCACCATAATCATAGTTCAAATTCCTCCTCATTTTAACCTCTTATAAGTCGTATGAAGTAGGTCGAAATTGAGAAATCCGCTTCTCTAGAGAATCAACATATGGATGTGTTGTAATGTGTCACCTTTAATTAAAAAAAAACCTTAGATTAATCGATTCCTATGTAAATTGAGACTCTTTTAGCAAGAAATTTTCAAACCAAAATACTCAATCATATACTATTACACGTTTGTGGCAAGACCAGAAAATTGAAATTGAGATTAATTCAAAATCATTCAAGTAACCAGTGTTGTCTTGACCAAGTTGAATTGTGGCATTTGAACTTCCATTAACTTACGACTTAAATTTTTTTTATTATAACTTGACTTCAAACTCCTGTAAAGTAGACAGTAAACATTACAAGTTTATTCCACGCTAGTACTTTCTTGAAGAAATAATTTTAAGTTATGAAGGGTATAAAAGTCTGCTAATAATTTAGGGATATTTTTGTTGATCAACATTTAGCGTGAAATATTCGTACTTTTATAATAATAATAATCATAATAATAATAATAATATAAAAGATAGATATAGATAGAATATAGATAAAAACCCCGTTAGTTGTCTTTATTATTATTATTATTATTATTTTAGGACTAACCTACACGCGCCTTGAAACTAATCCACTGGCAACCTAATATAGTTGACTAGTACATATGTCAGGGTTAACATGTACCCTAAATCCAGCTGAATTTCAGATTGTTTTTCCTATACCTCGCCCAATCGCTTGGGACCATTATTTTAAGTAAGCGTTGCTTTCGTAGATATATTATCATGTTGTGTGTTTGGGCAGTCGTATTGTTTTCGACTGAAACATATTCAAAATGATCAACACGAATCTAAACAAAAAATACTTAAATCAAACATATGATGATAAACATATGAAAGGTAAACCGTTGTAAACTTAAGCTTCTTGTGAATCATTTTTTAAATTAGGGGTGTCAATGGATATTTAAAAATCGATTTACCAGACCGAACCGTACCGAACCGATTTTTAGGTTTCTTTTAATAAAACCGTAGGTATTTATATAAATATATAATTGTACCGATAATTAGGGTAGATTTTTTATTTTATGAAAATAAACCAAAAAATTACCGAACCATATTGAATAAATTTATGTGGAAAATATATTTATATATTAAGTTTAAAAATAATAAAGCATTAAATTTTTCCTTTGGCCTTGGAATTATGAAAGCGGTTACTAGTCAACAAGTAACTAAACTCAAAATTCCAATTCTCAAACCTATTATGCTACTCCTACAGACGTTAAATTATTTCCAACATATTTACTAGCAAGACATAGAGTAGTCTAGCGATTATGAGTAGCAAACTACAATGTCTTGAATATGTTTCCTTCCGTATGATTTAGATTTATCTTTTTGAATATTTAATCTTCTATAGATTTTATTCTTGAGTCACAACTTGGTTAATATTTTTTCACTCATGTTGTTTATAATTTTTTTGTCTTTGTTTAGTTTCTTTTACGCAGCTGTAGAATAGTTGATGGATCTATATTTTAGCCATCTTTCATGTTTTCATAACTCATCACCCTTTAAACAGTAAAAATATCTAGACAATTTTGCTAAGTCCTATAAAAGTATACTCCCTCAGTTCCAGTTTATGTGAACATATTTTCTTTTTGATCTGTTCCAAAAAGAATGACCCTTTTCTAAATTTGAAAACAATTTAGCTTAAATTTTCAATTCTACCATTAATGAGAAGCTTTTATACCACACAAATACTCTGGACTCTTTTTTAAACTTGTTTAGGACCACAAATTAAAAGTCTTTCATTTTTTCTTAAACTATGTGCCCAGTCAAACAGGTTCACATAAATTGGAACGGAGGGAGTATATATTATTGCATTCTACTTCTACTAGCGACTTCTACATGATATTTTAAAAAATACCGAAAATTAACCGAACCGTACCGATACCGAAGAGAAACCGACATGATTGAAACGGTTTCGAAAAGTCTAATTTTGGTTATACATTATTGAATAACCAAAAAATTGGTATGGTATAAATTTTATAAAATAACCGGCCGAACCGAACCATTGACACCCCTAGTGGGAACATCCTCAAGCAGAAATGTAGGGTAAGGCTGCGTACAATAGACCCTATTGTCCCGCCCTTTCCCGAACCCTGCGCATAGCGGGAAATTAGTACACTGGGCTGCCATTTTTATGCTTTTTCAAAACAATGTTATCTAAAAGGTAGATTGTAAATTCATGGAGGAAAAATGAGTGTAATTACTTAAAAATTACAATATGAGAGACGTTCAGTGATATTCAAAACCTCTTCGTGTAATATCTTTAGGGTGGTCTTCTAATTACAACTATAGCTCAATCCTAAGTTAGTTAGGGTCGATTGTATATGCAAATTCTTGCTAATAGTTTTTAGGATTTTCTACTGGCATACCGATTTCTAACAAGACAAAAGACTCCTAACGAACTAAACATAATCACAACTAATTGACATAGCCAAATTGAGAAACAAAGGAAGTGGAATAAATAACAAGCTCTAACTTTTGCCTTGATTTAAGGCATATGACAATATTACCACTTATTTGATTGAATACAGTACTGTTACTCACAAGTCACAATCAAAGTCATAGTTCCACCATTTGGCAGATACGTAATTACTGGAAGCACACCTGCTTGTCTTTGCAAAAATAGTACATGTATCTGGGTTTTGTTTTTCATGTAACAACCAACTTCAGAAAGAAACATCAACAGGACAACAATATCTATTTTTCTTAAACTAATACGCAAACAAGTCTTAGTATTGGCATTTATGGAAGCAGAAATCACCAGCCCCATTATCCCTTCTGGAAAAATTAACCAGAAATTGGTTCTATTAAATCTGACATGCATGAGAAACTATGTTAGAAGACAGTTTCAGCAAGAAGTAAATCACCTCACAATTACTAATTTACTCACAGACTGCGGTCGGATTACTGAGAATGGCTTTTGTAACCAATAACATTATTTTGAGAACTATTCATTTTTCGCTTTTATTTCTTTCCTCGTCTACAAGTAAAAAATCAAGTAACTAGATCATGAACAGAGAACAAAACAAGCTTATGCAACAACTACCAGTACATGGACTACATACAATTAGACAAGGAACCAGAATCTCAGTGGCCAGAGTTGAACCTGGTAAATCTTGATCCCAGAATATCAATGGTGATGAAGTGCTAGAGGCCTACGGCTTGTTGGCTTTGCGATCCAGGTTGCCAATGGTCATTTTTTGGAATTTAGGAGTTCTGCCTGGCCAGTTGTTAAAGGTTCACAACTAACAACCTGCAAGGCACAAAAAAACATAAAATCAATATTTAACAACATTTTCTGAAAATGAGAGGATGAATGCCAGTCTGGTTCTGCTTGGGGTCCGAGAATAAAAAACAAATCATTGATACCTAACTGGCAAATGGCCACCACAACTCAAGAGAAAAGAGGGGGAGAGGGATTCATCACCAAAATTTGATTGGATCTCTAATCTTCTTCATTCCTTCCCATGACAATAACAATAATGAAAAAAAGGGGAATGTCAATGCATCCACCGATTCACTGAGTGACTTTTTCTTACCGCTGCCCTTACGTCCCTATCTCTTAAAGCCCTATCAGACTTCCCTTGTCGATTGAAGAAAGCCTTGTATGGCTTCAAACAAGCGAGGATACTGCCCACTAGATTAGGTCAAGTGATTAGCAAGACAATAGAGAACCCAATAGAAATTAAAATCAAAGAATCAATTATTCATGGTGCTGGATAGAGACCAGATGTGAGCTGTGCATAAGAACTTAATATATGCAAAATGCCACACCAATGCTAAACAAATAATCTGCTTAATAGAGCTCTGGCGGACTGCAGATAATACTACATGGATGAATGCATCTTAAGAGATGAAGGCGCTTGTTAAAAACAAATCCCATCACATTAGCCAATGCATCATCAAAATAATGCCCCATCATGACAAGGAAACATTGTTTCTCATCATCACATATCATAAAGGTTGATGAACAAAGCAAAAAGGGACACCGTAGAAATATCAAAAGGTAAAGAATCAGAAAGGAGTCCACTAGTTCTTACAACCGCACATTGTGAAGCTTAAACTAAAAGACCATTAGACCATAACAACATAGCAAAAGACTACCAGAAATGAACACAGGAAGTGACAAAGTTCAGTACTCACATCTGGGACCTTGCATTGCATCATATTCTCTTGATTTCCAAAATAAGAATTGTTTACTCAAATTAAATAGCACATCCTTTCAGTTGAATTTAAACCAAAAGGCAATTCATCTGTATACTAACATACTATTCTCATAATACATAGTGAGGATAAAAAACCAATGAGAAGTGTACTAGGAGAATGGTAGAACTATAACTAAGGAACCGAAAGAGAAGAATGTGCTTACTCTACCTTGGGAGATCATCACAGAAGACTTGCCATTGGTTAACTGCTGAAAGAAACTTCCTAGTGCAACTGAAAATGCAAGCTTAAAGAAACTTCCTAGTGCAACTGAAAATGCAAGCTTAAAGAAACTTCCTAGTGCAACTGAAAATGCAAGCTTACATGTATGTTAGTAATGTACTTTCAAGGTTTTGCACCTCTCAAGCACAAAGAAGAGAAAAGCAAAAGCACCCCGCTAAAGTTTTTCACAAAACTAGTGAAAGCATTCTTCAAACTCGGTTTAGAAAAATGTAAGATGAAAAGAAACCTCTCACATTCCTCAATCCCACAAGATTGCAAGAAGCGTTGAGTAAGCGAAGAAGAGGAAACAAAAGAGTCAATCACGTTTTGAAGCTAATGGTCAAAGAAACTAATTACTCATGATATTTTCAACATATTGAGCCCTTTAAATAGGCCTTAGAATGAGTAAAATTGGTAAGGTTAAGGAAAACTAATCCTAATTAATCTAGAATAAGAATAAGGCTAAGAAAACCTATCCTAACTAAAATAGGAAAAAGAATTCTAATAGGAATAGACTACCAACTAATAAACATAGTTTGACTAGAATTATAAATATAATACTACTAATACAAGAATCAAATTACTAGGAAACAAGAAATAAGAAATCCTAATCTTTATAGAAAAGAAATTCTAATCTAGAATGGATTCTTGGACTTCTTGAATTTCTGGATTCTTGACCTTCTTGATCTTGCATCATTCCCCCCTGGTTGAAAAAGACTCATCCTCGAGTCTAACAGCTTCCATAGATGGTGCAAGATTTGCTATAGTAAAGAATAGGGACCCAATGCTCACCAGGTTTCAAATTACATTTTGCTAGCTTATCATTTTTTTGATTTTGCACCGGGTGTCCGAGTCTCTTTGAGCCCCGACTAATCCCGGGGGTGCACAGGCCCTCGGCAAGGAGTTTCCCGCAAGTGCACCACGGTTAATTCAGGTTTTACCCAGTCCGATGGCCCTCAGAAATTGTTTGCACCCAGTGGGTTTCGAACTTGAGACCTTGAAAGGGAGCAAACCCCAAGGGCAGAGGCAGAGAGCTTCATTTCAAACCTGAAATTTCCTCCTTTTTCAGCTATAGAGTAGAATTAATTGCATATTGACTTGATAATTTTTTCCTATAAAACAATATTGAAATGGCGTCATCCGATGGTAATAAAAAAAATGATATAGCTTGGAATTATGCTATACAAGGCTCATCAAGATCCGGAATTAAATGTGTGTTTTGTAAAAAAACATACCATGGTGGAATAACTCGTCACAAACAACATTTGATTGGTGGATGTAAAAATGCAGTACAATATCCTCTTTGTTCGCATGATCTTAGGGAGGAAGTAAAAGCAATTGTTGAGAAGAAAAATGTGACAAGAACTCAAATGAGTTATGAAGCATTGGTGAATCTTATTGATGAAGATGATGAAATGAGACCTCCCCCCAAAAAAGAAACTCAAAAGATATCTTCAAATAGTTCTAGTGAGTCATCCACAGCGCGTACGGTCACAAAAGGTCCTTTCAATCTTTATTTCTCTGGAAAACAACAAGAAAAGGGAAAAGGTGATTCTGGTTCAGGTTTAGAAGCCAAGAAGATTTTGAGGGATCGCGCGTAAGTGCCTTTGCAACATGGATGTACGATGCAGGGCTCCCTTTCAATTGTGTTAACTACAAAACTTTTGATAAATTCATTGAGGCCGTAAGACAATATGACCCAGGAATGAAGTCTCCTAGCTATCATGATGTTGGAGTAACTCATCTTAAAAAAGAGGTGAAGAAGATAGACAAGATTGTAGAGAATCATAGAGGGGAATGGAATAAGTTTGGATGTTCAATTATGATGGATAAATGGACAACACGGAATGAAAAAATGGTCATAAATGTGTTGGTGAATTCTCCAAGAGGTAGTGTTTTTCTTGAATCTTACGATGCTGGCAACTCTTCTACGGATGCAACCAAAATGTACAACTTGTTTGCAAATACTATTGAGAAAATTGGGAAGGAAGATGTTGTACAAGTTGTTACCGATAACACTAGTGAGAATGTTAGTGCGGGTAAGATGATGCAAGGTGTGTATCCACACATTTATTGGACTCCACGTGCTGCCCATTGTATCAATTTGATGTTTGGTGACATATTCAAGGAAAACCCATATGCTTCAGGTAACTTTAATATAGTTATCTTTAAAGCTTTAACTTTATTTATACTTATGTCCTATTAAGTATTAATTATAAAATTATTATTGTTACTTTTACAGTTTTCACTAAGGCCGTCAAAATATATTCTTACATCAGTCAGTTTTCATTGTTGTTGAACTTGATGAGGAAATTTACCAATGAAAGAAATTTGGTGAGACCGTCCAAGACTAGATTTGCAGCGGTTTACTTGACTTTGCATAGTTTTTACTTGCAAAAGAAAAACTTGAGAAAGCTAGTTCTTTCAAATAAATGGAAAGAAAATAGATATGCAAAGGAAGCTGTTGGGAAAGAAACTGCCAAAATTCTTATTTCTCCATCATTTTGGAATGACATCGTTCGGGCTCTTAAAGTTGGTGCGCCTTTGGTAAGTACACACAGGCAGATGGCCTATTTGGTTTATAGGCGGCTATTAGAGCCAGAGACATAAGGTCGCCAGGTAACTAACTTTAATATAGATATCCTTATAGCTTTAATTTAATTTATTTGATTTATTTATACTTATTAACTTTTAAAATAATTTTCTATAGTTGAATGGTGGATGCAATTTGGTCATCAAACTCCAAACTTGCAAAAGTTTGCCGTCAAAGTACTACGCTTAACTTGTAGTGCACCTGGATGTGGGAGAAATTGGAGCGTATTTGAGCATGTAAGAAGAAGATTTATTTATATTAATATATTCTATATTGTATTATTATTAGTATCTATTAATTACTCTCTACAACTTATGCACAAATTCACTCCAAGAAAAGGAATAGGCTTAAGCTATCGCGTCTCAATGATCTAGTGTATATAAAATACAATAGAATGTTGAAGCGTCGTTATGACGCTCGCGATACCATTGATCCAATTTTATTGGATAACATTGACGAGGCAAATGAATGGTTAACTGGAGCCCCCCAAAATCATGAAGATGAACAAGTGTATGTAGGAGATGATCTCGATTGAGGTACTGTTTCTATGGCAGCTGGAGTTGAGGAGAATATCTATGGTCTTAGAGGGAGTTATTCAAGTTCAAATAACAAGGGAAAGGGAGTAGCTACAAGTTCAAGTCGGTCCCTAATTGATGAAGACTCTGAGGATGAAGAAGATGATAGCCAATATAATGCTAACACTTTTAAAGTTCAAGAATTTGAAATTCTTGAAGAAGAATAGATGTTGCTTGTTTTAGTTTATGAATCTACTATGACTATCTATTGATTTTAAAATTTTTGAATTGATATATTTATTAATATATTATTACTATTGAATTTTTAGTTATATATACAACAACAACAACCCGGTAAAAATCCCACTAGTGGGATTTGGGGAGGGTATAGTGTACGCAGACCTTACCCCTACCCCGGAGGGGTAGAGAGGCTGTTTCCAGGAGACCCTCGGCTCAGAGACCTTAGTTTTATATATATATATATATACAAAAATTTAATAATTTATTTTTTTGTATATATTGTCGCTTCACATCAAAAAGGCGAGCGCTTCGCTTCTCGCTTCTCGCCTCAGTGAAGCGGTCCCTCATCGCTATTTGTCGCCTCACGCTATCCAAAACACTAATTATGGTACATTTGGACATCATGAGCGGATTGATATTGCTATGGCCCGAGGTTTATGCCGTGCGATTATTGTTGTGGAACGAGATTTATGTCGTGCAATTATTGTTGTGACACAAGGTTTAAGTCGTGCGTATTGTTGTGGCACGAGATTTCTGCCGTGCAGCATGTGGATACGGACCATCCCTTAGGATCGCCCTCCCATGTTTCTCTCTTGGTGGCGTACACGCAGAGTTTGTGAGACACTGACGAGTGTCAAATTATGGTGGTATTGGTTGTGAGTTGGGCGTAAAAGGGGAAGCTTAAATTACTTAAGTGAATTATTTACGTCATATCATGCATTGACATTCTAGACTCACGTAGAAACATGCATGTATATCATCGATATATGCACATTCATGCATTTCATATATGCATAGGACTTAATAGTAGATTGTTGCACACCTGGAGAGTGTCAGATTCATGAATATGTTGAGTCTTCATAATGCATAGACATCTTAGACTCATGCAAGATCATTCATATAGTTGCTAGTTGGGAATTGATGCGAAATTTGGTCTCTATCATGCACAAACACTCTACATTCATGTAGAAATATTCGAGTAAAGCTACTTGGTACAAATCTCCTTTATATGTTGATTTGGTGCATTTGTATATGTTTTGATCTGGTTATTTAAAAAAGCATGCTTATTACCTTCTTCTTTGATCGAGCACCTTATCATTGATATCAGATGTTCCTTGGTTGTCTCTTGGCTATTTTTCTATTATTGTATTGGTTTATGAGCTACATGGGTAATATAACGTGAGTATCTTTTAACTAAACTTCGCCACTACTTCGTTGAGGTTAGTCTTGATACTTACTGAATACATGGGGTCGGTTGTACTCATACTACACGTTTGCACCCTACGTGCAGATTTTGGAGTTGAGCTGTTGTGGAAGTCGAAGGCTAGAATTGAAGATGTACTGGCGTTCTAATTGTAATCTACCATTTTGTTCATGGTAGTTTAGGACAACATTGTAATCCTAATTTTAGTCGCTCATGACTTGTACTACTAGTTCTTGGATAGCTTGTACTAATCTTTGCGTTCTTATTTTATTATTTGTTTGATGACTTCAGTTTGAACTATGTTTATGTTGGTTGGCTTCCCTAGCGAGTTGGGTTAAGCGCCATCACGAGCCTGTTGGGACTTGGGTCGTGACACATGAACAAAACCTAGTTTTGCACATAGCATCTGGAAGGCTGATTTTGTCAGAATCCTTTATCGAACAAGTTCATATTTTGATTGGTAGCTCTAATAAAAGATTACTCCTCAACTCACTGATTCAGTGTGTGGAAAAGAAGATTTAGGGCATTCAAATGCTGTTCCCTTGGTAGTTCCCAGGAATTTTGACTAAGCTGGCTTTTAGTTGCCTGGCTTAAACAAAATTGATGCTCAAAAACAACAATGATCCAACAAGGTTTCTTTCTCCCAAAATATAGCTTGGAAGTTGAACATCCTCGGGCAATCTGCAGCAACTAAGTAGGACTCTTCCTAAATCCTAGTTTTCATCTAAGTTGCTTCGACATGTCAGTTTAGGTGCCGCACCCGTGTCGACACGACACTAGTATGGGTGTGGGTATAGGGGATTTGGTCAAACAATTTTGGGTACTTTGACCACGACGGGCGGAAAAATTCGAGACGAGATACAATTTGATTCCCGAAATCATAACCAAAACTAGAGTAAATTTGAAGAAAATAGCATACCTTATCTAGGAAATCAATTTTTTACTTATCTACAATTTGAAAATAAAAAAGAAATCCACTTTACAAGCTATACGTAAGTATTCCACAAAATTTCTCATAATTTAGAGATATTTTTATATTTTTGAATTATTTGTGGTGCCATCCAACTTATTGTCACCACAAAGCTGTACTCGAATATAAGATTGAAAAAATATTTGCAATACAGCAACTTCACAAGTTACTGACAGAACAGTCTCGGACTTGCCCATAGGGTTTACTAACAGAATTCTATAGTTAGGATGAGCACCAGCACCCTATTATATTAGTAACAGAAAATTCAAAGTAACTTGCCAAATAGAGTAAATTTGAGACAATGATATGAAGCATAACAAGATATTAGTAACAGAAACTCAAACTTGCAGAAGAAGCCAACTGTGGGACAAAATTATAGTCAATTTGTAGATCACTTAATAGCATTCAACAACAAGAATAGAAAGCACAAGATTGCTAACATTGGAACATGACCAACATTAACAGAAGCAAAAGTGTAGCATGGAAAGAATGCTAAAACAAAAGAACCAAGCATATGCTGAAAGAAAGAAAAAAGGAGCATACCCTTTTTCCCTTCTTTTTCTTTCTACTCAGTATCTGAAGGCAAATGCGATGAATCGACAGGACCATCAACTTCAAGCGTCAGATTTTGTAACCCAGGCTTCAATTCCTTATGGTAAAACTCCTCGTACTCCACTCTGTCTCCCGCTTTCTTCTTCACCTCAACAACTCTCAAAGATGGTGTCAACTCGAATATCTCAGCTGCAATAGTCAAAGGTCCCTTTGCACCCTCCTTAGACCCCTCCAAACTCACTCTACAATCCTTCGTCCTCACTGCAAAGCTCACAACTTTAGCAATTTCCTCTAATTTACTTATGATCTTAGGCACCGGAGCCCCCGATATAAACCTCCCTCCATCCTCTCCATCCTCAAACAAACCAGACAAGTCAAAACTGCGTGAAAATGAAATGATATCAAATGCATTCAAACTAGCAGGCCTAGGCAAACTAGGCGGCTTCCTTCTTATCTCCATTTCAGACTCTGACTCTGACAGCTCAGACGAAGAATCAACTCCTTTATCATCTACATCATCATTTATGCTACATAACTTGTCATCCTCTATATAAAATTTCACATGTTTAAACCCCTTTTTGAACCACCTATTGTTCATTATCTCTGGAATTGTGATCCGCCTTTCAGGATTTGTATCAAGAAGTCGAGTTAAGAAACGAGCCAATTCTGGGGAAAACCATCTAGGACATCTAAATTCACCTTTGTAAATCTTCTTATACATAGCCATAACATTCTGGTCATGAAATGGTAAGTACCCTGCCATTAACACAAAAAGTATGACCCCACATGACCAAAGATCAACTTTAGCCCCATCATACCCTTTCCTACCCAAAACCTCAGGTGCAACATAAGCAGGGGTACCACAGAAAGTGTGGAACAACCCGTCTTGCTTTATCTGTTCAGAAATAGCACTTAGACCGAAATCAGACACTTTAACATTCCCATCTTCATCTAATAATATATTCTCTGGCTTTAAGTCTCTATGGTACACCCCACGGGCGTGACAAAATGCCACTGCTGAAATTAATTGCTGGAAATATTTTCGAGCAACTTCTTCTTTAAGCCTGCCTTTAGCAACCTTATTGAATAACTCTCCACCTTTCACATACTCCATCACGAAATAGATTTTGGCTTTTGTTGCCATAACTTCGTATAATTGAACAATGTTTGGATGCCTAACTCTTCTCAGGATCGAGATCTCGCGTTTTATGTGGGCAATTAGTCCTATTTTGAGGATTTTTTCTTTATCAATCACCTTTATGGCTACGCACTCGTTGGTTTTGATGTTCCTAGCAAGGTACACTTTTGCAAATGTACCGTGGCCTAGTAATTTCCCAATTTCGTACCGACCCAATATAAGAACTTGATTTTCCTTCTTGCTGTTGCTACTGGAGCTGCTGGTGGTGGTGGCCATGGATTGAGCAATTGAAATGGATAATTATGCGTTAAAGATTGGAATATACGAAAAGGGATTTGTAAAGTCCACCTTATTGTTGTGTTTGTGGAGGAGCTTCCGCCACCGAAAGTGGGAGTGAGCTATGGTTTTTTGTGGGTTGTCGTGGTATTGTAGGTAGCGCCTCGGATGTTGATTTTCAGGTTTTAAAAAGTAAGACAAATGATTTTGGAAAAAAAAAAAAAAGGTAACACGAAAAAGAATGCTATTATCTTTTTTATATTTAAAAATAATTTAACTTTAAATTTTTTATTTTTTTTAATAAGATAATTTATAGTCACACAAAATTTTGACTTATTTTAGACCACAAATTTTAAAAGTCTATTTTTATTTTTTAAACTTTGTAACCAGTCAAACTACATCACAAAAATAGGGCATATGGATTGTTATATTTGGGGTTCCCCATAATGGGTTTGCGACACGGATCAATGAGGTTCTTTTTTGTGAGAGGGAAGGGGGGTGAGTGTAGCGGTTGGGTAGGGTTGTCGGAGATGAATTCGATTGTACACTTTTACAGCAGAAAGGCTTAGGTGATCTAAAAAATAAAATAACTAAATTGGTCCTTTTACTATGCTCGGGTATTAGGGGAGAAGTTGATGGCTATGGGGGCCTGGAGGAGCAGTGGGGACGCGAGTTGTATGTGAATCAATACTGCAGACTACATTAGGGAAGCTGCTAGAGAGGTGTTAGGGGTCACGAAAGGCTACCCGGGGGTCATAAAGGGAACTGGTGGTGGAATGAAGAGGTCCACAAAAAAGTGTAAGCCAAGAAAGCGGTGCATGTGAAACTAATGGAGAGCATCGATGAGGAGGAGAGGAGGACGAATAGGGAGTTTAATAAGAAGGCCAATAAAGAGGCGAAGTTAGCGGTCACGGCTGCCAAGAATGCAGCATTTGAATGCTTGTATGAAGAGCTGGGGGCAGAGGTGGTGACAAGAAATTGTCCTGGTTAGCCAAGGCTAGAGAGAGAAAGACTCGGGACCTGGACCAAGTGAGGTGCATCAAAGACAAGGAAGGTAAGGTCTTGGTAGAGGAGGCGTGTATTTGGCGCAGGTGGCAGACTTACTTTCATAAACTCTTGAACAAGGATGGGGATAGGATCATTGAACTTGGGGAGTTGGAAAGCTCAGAAAGCCAGCGTGATTTCGGGTTTTGTAGATGTATTAAGGTTGAGGAGGTTATGCAGAAGATGAGTAGGGGTAAGGCGATCAGACCAGACGAGATTTCAGTGGAATTTTGGACGAACGCAGGCCGGGCAGGATTGGAGTGGCTTACTGATTTGTTTAATGTTATTTTTAGGAGGAAGAAGATGCTCGAAAATTAGAGGCGGAGTTTAACGGTCCCATTGTACAATAACAAGGGTGATATTCAGAATTGCAATAACTATAGGGGTATCAAGCTACTGAGTCACACCATGAAAGTTTGGGAGAGGGTGAGGATGAGTGTGTCTATTCGGAGGATCTGCTCGGTTTCATGCCAAGACGGTCGACTACAGAAGCCATTCACATGGTAAGAAGGTTGATGGAGCAGTATAGGGAGAGGAAGAAGAATTTGCATATGGTGTTTATTGACTTAGAAAAAGCCTACGATAAAGTCCCTATAGAGGTTTTATGGAGATGTTTGGAGATTAGCAGCGTTCCGATAGCATATATTAGGATGATTAAGGACATGTACGATGGAGCTAAGACTCGGGTGAGAACTGTGGGAGGAGACTTGGATTACTTCCTAGTGGTGATGGGGTTGCATCAAGGATCGGCTCTTAGCCTATTTTTATTTGCCCTGGCGATGGATGTGTTAATGTATCACATTCAAGGAGATGTGCCATGGTATTTGTTATTTGCAGATAACATAGTATTGATTGACGAGACGCGTTGTGGGGTTAATTCTAGGCTAGAGGTGTGGAGACAAACCCTAGAATCTAAAGGTTTCAAGTTGAGCAGGACGAAGATAGAATACTTGGAGTGTAAGTTTAGTGTTGGGGCTCATGAAGCAGAAGTGGACGTGAAGCTGGATACACAAGTCATCCCTAAGAGAGATATTTTCAAATATCTTAGGTCTGTTATACAGGATAACAGGGAGATCGACGAAGATGTCGCACATCGTATTGGAATGGGATGGATAAAATGGAGGCTTGCTTATGGTGTTTTGTGTGACAAGAATATGCCACCTAGACATAAGGGCAAGTTCTTATAAAGCGGTAGTTAGACCGGCCATGTTGTATGGAGCCTAGTGTTGTCCAGTCAAGAAATCTCATGTCTAGAAGTTGAAAGTAGCGAAAATGAAGATGTTGAGATGGATGTATGGGAATCGAGGCTGAGATAGTTTGTACATGTGAATAGGAGAGACCCTGGTGCCCCGGTTAGGAGATGTGAGAGGTTGACCGAGGCGGGTAAGAGGAGGGGTAGAGGGAGGCCTAAGAAGTATCGGGGTAAGGTGATTAGGAAGAACATGGCTCCACTTCAGCTCACCGAGGATATGACCCTCGATAGGAGGGTGTGGAGGTCGAGAATTAGGGTTGTAGGTTGATAGGCAGTCTAGAGTTTCGTCTAGTCTTCCCAGTAGTATTAGCATTAGTCTTGTATTTTCCTATTCCTATCCCCTTGATATTTCACATTGTGTTATTATTTCCAGCGAGATTGATTGTATTCTTATAGTGGCGTATTCTTAGATCTTTGTTATTGCACATATCTCCATTTGCGCCCATGTCTAATTACCGTGTTGTTTCTACTGTCTATTTATTACTTCATTTTCACTTCTCTTGAGTCGAGGGTCTTTTGGAAACAGTCTCTAAGGTAGGGGTAAGATATGCGTACACTTTACCCTCTCAGGCCCCACTTGTGGGATTTTACTGGGTTTGTTGTTGTTGCTGTTGTTGTTGGCCCCTTTACTATGCAAAAAGGATCAAGTTTACCCTTCGTTATACTATTTGCTAAAAAATAGCCTTGTCATTGTCCAAGTGGCTCAAATATAGCCCTCCTCTATTATGGTTGTCCAAGATGGACACCTAACTCCATGTCCAAGATGGACACTTAATCCGAAGATTGGATAACGTCTAATAAAAACAACCTATACATAATGACCCCTAGCTTCCAGTCCTGTCTATGGATCGATTTACATCTGACTGAATCAAGGCTTTCATCCCAAGGCAATGTTGCACGCGGACCATACCCCCATATTTCTAGCATCACCTTAGTCCGCCTCAACTCTTTAACTAAGCCAAAAGGGATAAGGTGCACACCCAACAGACTTTTCAATCAACTCCGAAAGATCAGGCAATGGATATCGATCTCGACGGCTAGTGTAGCTAAGAAGGCCTTCGCGAATGCTATTATTATATTTGGTCCCCAAGGACCACTCTGACCTTTGAAGGTTCGTACTACTCAACCAGAATTAAAGCACGTCCATTAGAGGATGCCCGACTATCTGTCATGCCTCAATAATAACTGAACAACTAAAGTCGGTTTTTATCATCCTACAAGGTGGATAGAAGAATCATCGGTGTCACGACCCAAAATCCCAACTTGTCGTGACAGATCAAAACACATTACTAGGAAAGCAACAATCACATAACGTCTAGCCATTTGAATTTAAAACATGATTTAATAAGTTCAACAGTGAAAAATCTCATAGATAACTGATAAAATAACTGTAACTCAACTACAACAATCCCAAAATCCTGGTGTCACCGAGTACATGAGCTACTAAGTGCCAACATAGTCTGAAACTCTAGTACAACTGTATGAGGAAAATAGAACAATACTGAATAAAATTAAAGGAAGTAGAGTTAAGGTCTGCGGGCGTCATAAGAGCTACCTCGAAGTCTCTGAGCAGGTACTAGCACCAGATCTAGCAATCACCGTGTCCAGATGTGCCTGGATCTGCACACGAAGTGTAGAGTGTAGTATGAGTATAACCAACCCAATGTACTCAATAAGTAACAGGACTAACCTTGGACTAAAAGCAATGAAGAGCTCAAAAGGATACAGTGAGAACCAAAAATAATGACAACACATATATAGCAAAAAGAACGACAATAATAACTCAGAGAAACTTCCATATATAACTCGTTCACAGTACAGAAGTTTAACCATGCTTTCAAGTTCAACAATTTAAGCCCAACACTAATAAAATATGCCAAGTATAGCTAGCATGAGGAATGTTACATCTCTATGCCTACATGTTAGATATGCATGTCAAATGTAATGTATCACGGTGATATTCCCAAGTACACAAACTCTTAGATTGCTCAACCTGTCTATCTCATATTCCCACTAAACACACACAATCACTCAGCACTGTACGGGGTCCTGACATTAATGCCCCTCACCAAAGCACATGTAAATAAATCATTGTGTATGCGTTCACTGGTGGTATATCAGACTCCGGAGGGGCGGATCCTACCCAAACGCTAATATAAAGCCTATAAGGCCTGATGCGGCGTGAAGCTCGATCCATAATAATAAATAAGCCAACAAGGCCTGCTGCGGTGTGCAGCCCGATCCATAGTAATAATAATAATAAAGCCAATAAGGCATGCTGCGACATGCAGCCCGATCCACAATATCACTCACAATCTGGCTCTCAGGCCCCCAACTCAGTTATCAATCTCTCTAGTCTCACAGGCTCACAAATCTCATACCACTCAGCCCAAACAATGATAACATGATGTAACAGTAAATAATAATAGAGAGTGATAGAATATAAGGGTCCACCAAACTCTATAAAAAACCAGGTTCTCTATCAGTTCCACTAGAACACACGCACATAGCAGTAAGTAGATGACAAGAGGAATTTTACGTGAAAAATTCCCAGCTCAACGGGATTAAAAACCACGATCTACTCTTGTAGGATTTCAACTTCACTACTGAGCAACTTTTAGATTACAACCTATGAAACCTAGGATTAACCTCTTAATCCCTCACTAACTTGTAATACTCTATTATAAGCCACTTTATAATAACTCTATTACAAAGACTTTACAACTCGACTAATTGATAACGACTAGGTCGGGAATCCAAACTAGAGTAAGAATTTGAAAAGTAAATGCGGAAGCAATAACAATAAGGAATTGAACAACTATAACTAAAGGGCAGAAAATAAAGGATATGGAAAATTCAAGGAAAGAATTCCAAGAACTTCCAAGAACGCAAGTTCTATAGCCTTGATAAGATCAAAGCAACAACGTCTTGATTTATTGAAAAAATCAAACGCCTTTACTTAAAAGCAAATCAAAACAATAGATTCGGATCTTGACCGCTTTACGAGTAACTTGAGACAACAATTAATACCTAGTATTAATCGCCTTCTAAGAATACCACAAAAGAATCAAAGATATCACAATAGAGAAGTAATCTTACTACCTTGAACTATGAAGTAATAAAGGTTGAAAGATAAATCTCAAAGCACAAGTAACAAAGGTTCAAAAGAACTCTCAAAGTATGATATACTTAATCAATAATGAAGTCTCTCAATGAATGAGAAGAACTCCTTATTTATAGGAGTACTAAGGCACAAAAAGTCCTTAAAATTAGGTATGGTGGTTGCTAAGGCATAAAAAGTCATTACAATTAGGTAGAGTGGTTGCTAAGGAGTAAGAAAAGTCATTACAATTAGGTGGGGGCGGCCAAATCCCTTTAAGGCAGATTTGGACCTTAAAACTACTAGTTTGGGCCATTGATTTGGACTCCAATTGGGCTCCTTTTGAAATACCCTCTTTGGACCTCTTTTAAGCTCATTTTGAGCCCCTTTGGTGGACTTCAAGGGCTGATTTGGTGGCCCAATCTTCCTCCTCTTGGACTTCAATTTGGATCACCAAATAATTGTAAAACTTTAATAATTCATCTACTTTGGGCTTGAGCTCTTCCTCTACAATTAAAAGCTTCTTTATTTGCCATTGAAGTCCAGCAACCTTACAGTGCAACTCTTTAGCTTGAGATCTTGTAAATGGCCTTGGAGCTTCCAAAACTCTATCCTTCCAGAAGAAAAATAAATGAGTTACACAGTGGTTCGCTCGGGCCAACACGGCACCGGGTGCCAGCCACTACTCCCCAGGTTCGGGGCGTGACAGTTGCCATGTGGCTAAAGCCCTTACCAAAGCATATAGCTCTTTGTCATAAGTGGAATAGTTCAATGTAGCTCCACTCAACTTCTCACTAAAGTAGACAATAGGTTTAGAATCTTGCATCAAAACAACACATATTCCTTTGCCAGAAGCATCACATTCAATTTCAAAAGATTTAGAAAAATCAGGCAATTATAATAATGGAGCAGAACATAACTTTTCTTTCAACAAGTTAAAAGCATCATCTTGTTCTTTTTCCCATGTAAAAATCTTATCCTTTTTAATAACTTCAGTTAAAGGAGAAGCAATGGTGCTAAAGTCTCTCACAAGCCTCCTATAAAAACTAGCAAGTCCATGAAAACTCCTAACTTCAGTTACACTCTTAGGTTTTGGCCATTCTTTTATTGCTTTATTTTTCTCTTCATCAACCTCAACTCCTTTAAAACTAACCACAAAATCCAAGAAAATCACACGATCCACACAAAAAGTACACTTTTTATGATTAACAAATAAGAGTTGCTTTCTAAGAACTTTAAAAACTTGTTTTAGGTGTTCTACATGCTCTTCTAAAGTGTTAGAAAAGATCAAGATATCATCGAAGCACACCACAACAAATTTTCCATGAAAATTCTTAAAGACATAATTCATTAATCTCATGAAAGTGCAAGGTGCATTAGTCAAGCCAAAAGGCATAACTAACCACTCATAAAGCCCATATTTGGTCTTAAAAGCAGTTTTCCGTTCATCTCCAAGATTCATTCGAATATGATGGTAACCACTTTTTAGATCAATTTTAGAAAAGATTTTGGATCCATGTAATTGATCCAACATGTCATCAAGACGAAGAATAGGATGGCGATACTTTACCGTTATCTTGTTGATTGCTCTACAATCCACGCACATCCTCCAAGTTCCATCTTTTTTGGGTACCAATAGGACGGGAACAGAGCAAGGGCTCATGCTCCCTCTCACAAAGCCTTTCTCAAGCAACTCCTCAACTTGCCTTTGAAGCTCTTTTGTCTCTTCTGGATCACTCCTATAAGCAGGCCTATTTGGGATTTGTGATCCAGGTACAAAATCAATTTGATGCTAAATGCCACGTAAAGGTGGCAATCCATTAGGAATATCTTCAGGAAAGACATCTTCAAAATCCTGCAAAAGAGAAGAAATACTACTTGGCAAAGAAGAAGTTAATAACTCATAATTAATCAAAGCTTCTTTGTAAGTAGTATTATGGGCAACCCCTCTTTTCTTGTATTTAAACACTCTTTGGCTTTTATATAAAAACTCTTTTTTTTTATTTCCTTAGCCTCTTTCCTCTCACCAAGACTTTCTATTTTTTCATTCAAGCCCCTTTTTATCTCTTCTCTCAAATTATTGCCCTCTCTCTCTCTCTTTCTCGCGACCATCTCTCTTTTTTTCTAACTCCTGGCCTCCTTTCTTTTCTTTTTTCTCAAGCTCACTTTTTATCCCTCCCCTTGGTTTTCCCATTGTTTCCCTTAATCTTTTTTGATCTTCAAACACTTGAGAAGGAGATAAAGGTATAAGAGTAAATTTCCTACCATTTAGCTCAAGAGAATATCTATTCTTCCTTCCATCATGAAAAACATTCTTATCATACTGCCAAGGACGACCCAGTAAGATATGACAAGCTTGCATCGGGACTATGTCACAAAGAATATCATCCTCATATCTACCAACATTGAATGAAATCATGCATTGTTTGTTTACCTTTAGTTCACCACTATCATTTAACCATTGGAGTCTATAGGGAATAAGGTGTTTTATGCATGTAAGTCCCAATTTTTTCACAAAGTATGAACTCACCACATTAGCACAACTACCACTATCAATGATCATAGAACAAGTTTTTCCCTTCATCCCACACCTAGTATGGAATATATTCTCCCTTTGTTCTTCACTATTGCTTCCCAAATTGATAGTCATAATCCTCCTAACTACCCCAATCATGCCATCATTAGGTAGTTCTATATCATCATAATTACTCACATCTCCCTCTTCTTCTCCCTCACTTTTTTCACTCTCATATCCTCCATCTTCTCTAAGAATGATGTTTCTTCTACTTGGACATTCATGCATCATATGTCCCCTTCCTTTACATTTATGACACTGAATAGAACTAGAAGATGTAAAAGGTTTAGGGTTAAAGGTTTTACCTCCCTCTTTGTTCTCAAATTTACCTTTATCCTTGTCTTCTTGAGGTCTAGAAGAACTCTTCATCTCTTGATTCGACCATGGCTTATTGGAGATGGTGTTTGACCGACCTTTCCATGAGCTAGTTTGCTTTCTTTTATTTTGGTTTTCTACCTTTACAGACAAATCAACTAACTCATCTATTGTTACATATTGTTGTAATTCTACTGCATCAGCTATTTCCTTATTTAAACCATTTAAAAACCTAGCCATTGTAGCCTCTTCTTCCTCCATACAATTAGCTTTGATCATAGCCATATCCATAGCCTTAAAGTACTCATCCACAGTCATGGACCCTTGCTTCAATGTTTGAAGGCGTTGTTGTAGCTCTCTTTGAAAGTGTGATGGTATGAATCTCTTTCTCATCACCCTCTTCATCTCAGCCCAAGTAACAATTGGTGCTTGTCCTTCTTGTACTATGTCCCTAGTAAGCTTTTTCCACCAAATAACAGCATAGTCACAAAACTCAACAATAGCAAGTTTAACCTTCTTACCCTCAGATTAGTTGTGACAGTCAAAGATGGCTTCAACCTTTCTCTCCCAATCAAGGTACAAGTCTAGATCCCTTGTTCCCTTGAAAGATGGCATCTTCATCTTTATACTACTTATATTATCATCTTCTACTCTACCTCTTTGTCCCCTCCTATCTCTTCCCACCCTATCAAAATCAATATCATTAAAATCATCTATAGAGTTTTCTTGATTTACAATGGGTGCAAGGGGTATATTTGTCCTAGCTTGGGGCCTAACATTATTTTTCCTTCTAAGTTCAGCTATTGTATCATTTTGCTCAGCAATGGTGTCCCTCATCTCTTGGAGTTGCAAATTCCATCTTTAGAATTGTTGATGCATAGCTTGCAAGGTAAAATAATTTCTTGCTTTAATTTCACCTTCTTGAAGAACCCTTCGTTCATCATCACTACTTGTACGTGACATCTTAAATAATTAAACTGTATCAAACAAATTGACTTTTTCTTCAATTGTTCTCACACACACTTTGCCTTATTTTTTCTCTCTCGAAATAACCTTTGAACAAAATACTTTATAAATTTATAGTTAAACCCAACTCGTATAAAGTTCTTAGTAGTAAAATATAGATTTTTGGGGAACAAATGAAAGAAGAACCAAATCCTAAAACTATTAGGCTCGGTTGAAACAAGACACGAACAAAAAGGAAAGGATTATATATTTAGATTAGAAAGAGTAAGAAAATTTGAATTTTTGTCTTATCTTTTATAATCTAGAATCCCCTCTTCTTGTGTCCTTTGATAGTGTTTGGAAACAAATTAGATACAAAAGAAAGTTCTTGGAGAGCAAGAAATTATTTTTTTTAAAACTGATTTTCTTTTTTTGTTGTTGTTTTTTTTAACTTTTTTTTTTGCTCTTAGTATTCAAGAAATCTCCAGAATTATTAAGAACGAAACTTTGATAGAACCGCTCTGATAGCACTTGATAACGACTAAGTCGAGAATCCAAACTCGAGTAAGAATTTGAAAAGTAAATGCGGAAGCAATAACAATAAGGAATTAAACAACTAAAACTAATGGGCAGAAAATAAAGGATATGGGAAAATTCAAGGAAAGAATTCCAAGAACTTCCAAAAACACAAGTTCTATAGCCTTGACAAGATCATAGTAACAATGTCTTGATTTATTGAAGAAATCAAACGCCTTTACTTAAAAGCAAATCAATACAATAGATTCGGATCTTGACCGCTTTATGCGTAACTTGAGACAATAATTAATAACTAGTATTAATCACCTTCTAAGAATACCACAAAGGAATCAAAGATATCACAATAGAGAAGTAATCTTACTACCTTGAACTATGAACTAATAAAGGTTGAAAGATAAATCTCAAAGTACAAGTAACAAAGGTTCAAAAGAACTCTCAAAGTATGATATACTTAATCAATAATGAAGTCTCTCAATGAATGATAAGAACTCCTTATTTATAGGAGTACTAAGGCACAAAAAGTCCTTTAAATTAGGTAGGGTGGTTGCTAAGGCATAAAAAGTTATTACAATTAGGCAGAGTGGTTGCTAAGGAGTAAGAAAAGTCGTTACAATTAGGTGGGGGGCGGCCAAATCCCTTTGAAGCATATTTGGACCTTAAAACTACTAGTTTGGGCCATTGATTTGGACTCCAATTGGACTCCTTTTGAAACACCCCCTTTGGACCTCTTTTAAGCTTATTTTGAGCCCCTTTGGTGGACTTCAAGGGCTGATTTGGTGGCCCAATCTTCCTCCTCTTGGACTTCAATTTGGATCACCAAATAATTGTAAAACTTTGATAATTCATCTACTTTGGGATTGAGTTCTTCCTCTACAATTAAAAGCTTCTTTATTTGCCATTGAAATCCAGCAACCTTACAGTGCAACTCTTTAGCTTGAGATCTTGTAAATGGCCTTGGAACTTCCAAAACTCTATCCTTGTCCTTGATGCTATCACTAACTCTAGCCAAGACTCAAACACAAAGGTTTAAGGTTTACAAATGGTTTCCTACAGAATACTTCTGAACAAGCTAAGTAAAAAATACAATTTAAGAACTATTACAAAGTTACAACTCAACTAAGGACATACAATGACTTGATGTGGGAAACTGGTCCGTAGTAGTGTTGTTCTTTGTTCTTGATGCAACTTGAGAGTTGATTGCTTGATCATCAATGACCGTGTGAGAGCTTCAGTGATTTCTCTAAGTGAACAAATGATTTGTTTTACCTTCCTTGATGTTAATAATACATTTGTGACATCACAAAGATGATGTAAGCAAGGTAGGTAAAAGACACTCCCCATAAAGTAGACTGTTGCAATGTTTCTGCACTGTAGCGTGTGCAGGCAGTAACTTTACAGCTGGGCCAGTTGACTTGTACTGTTTCCTCGGGAAACAATAGTTATCTGTTCCCGCTGTTGTTCCTCTGATGCTGAAGAGTTGAAGGATATTCCAAGCTGGAACCTTTCGATCTTAAGGTCTTGAGGATATGTAACGGGTTCCTTATCTGGTTATTGACAGTAAGTTTGTTAGATCATCAAAACATAAATCAAGGTAGTTGTAACCTATCAATTTCTCCCATTTTGATGATGACAAACTTATAATTGAAGATCCCAAAGAAAACACACAGAACCAGACCGTGAACCAGAAAAGCCTTAAGTTTCCCCATGAGTTTGTATTCCCCCTTTATTAGTGCTCATTAATCAATTATGCACCATTAATCTTCCCCTTTTGGCATTATAAAAAGAATATCAACAAGTATATAGCAAAACGAAGTCTAGCTCGAGTTAAATCATGCCACTTGTGTGCACACAACATGACTAAAAACAGAGCATAAAGACATGGCATAGTTAGCAAAAAGGGAAAAGCTTGCATTATCATTAATTTACATTTTTCAATAGGAGCAGAGTCAATGTTACTACCACCATCCACAGTTTTAAACAGAACAAAAAAAACACCACAAACATCATCACAAAAAAAAACTGACACTGAGGGAATAGATTGATCACTAAAAGACCGGACACTGAAGAGACGTTGTTTAGGGAGCATTGGAAGGAGATGGCTTAGAAAGGGCTTGGAGGACTAAATCCATTCGAGCATTTTCTGACATTTGCTCGTTGAGCAGTCTCTCTTTCAGGTCCTCCACTTGTTTCCTGAGCTCAGAATTCTCTTTGGTTAGACGAGCAACCTCTTCTCCTTGAGAACAACTGGATCCAGGTGTCTCCTGTAGCTGACTTAACTGAGTCTCAAGGATAGCATTCCTTGCTTTCCATTTCCTTATCTCCGAGGTAGCACTGTTCTGTGCATTGATCAGGTGAGATATGGTAGAAGTGCTTCCAACCCTTCCAATTTTCTCGATACACTCACATTCTTCAAGAGTAGCTTTGGAGAACATTTGCTTCTTGGAGCCCACTTTAGCTTGTCCCAGAGGAACCTTGAAGTGCTTAAAGACCTTGGTGAGAAGGAACCCATACGGCAGCCCATGATTACCATCTTTAAAGTCTGCCACTTTGTTCATATGCTCTATCATAATCCCAGGCAGATTGATGGTAGTGAAGTTGTCCAGTGCTTCCATGAAGAACAGGTCTGCACGAGAGGTGATAGATCTTCTCTCAGCTCGAGGCAGAAGTACCTTATTCACCATCTCAAACAGCAGTTGATATATAGGAAGAAGGGCCTTTTTCTAAACCCGTTCCCCCTGCTGAACTGCTCTGTCCTTTAATATGGCATTTTTGAAATTTTGAGAACATGATCCATGGACACTAGACAGCCCTTCAGCAGGCACACCAAGAATAGATCCCACAAAGCAGAGTCCATCACCATATCAACTCCATTCACCAACACACATATGTGATCATCTTCAACTTTAAAAAGGTCATCGTAGAAACTTTGGACTTCCTCTTCATACACCATTGGAGTATCATTTGTGAACAAATGTGTCCACTGTTGGAATTCACAGATCTCAACCAACTGTCTCATACCAGACTCCTCCAAGATATCAGGGGCAAATGTGCGGCCCCATATCATCTTTTTACTTCTTAACCTCTCTTTCCCAGCACTCCTTGGATCACCCATTCTGGCCTTCTTTGAGGAACCCGGTTCCTCATCCGTATCAGCTCTTCTCTTAGCAGATTTGCAAACAGACTTTCCCTTTTCATCAGACTTCACGGACTTTTCACCCAATTCTTCCATCACCCTGGCAGCAGACTCTTCTACTAACTTATCACCAGATTCTTTCACCACATTTTCACTAGCAACAACATCATCAGACTTGGTCAGACTTTCAGCAAACACAGAAGATCCCCTTTTTATCTTGGGGAGACCATGCTTCTGTGAGCGCTTTCTAGTCAAGGAACCAGGTTCCTCTTCTTCATCATATACATTCATAACTAGCATTGTCTTCTCGCTCACAACTTTCCCATCTTTCACTAATTTTCTTCTCCTTGACTTAGCGTGGTTGTTCTTAAGCACAGACTTAAGAGCCTCCTTCCTTTGCAACCTTGTAGTAGGTCGCTTAGGAGTGGACTCTTGAGCAACCATTGGTCTACCTCTAGTCAAGCTAGCAATTGGCATATCATCAGAATCCTCTACACTAACACCTTTTTCTTCTCTGGACACAGATCTTTCCTCAGGCATCACTACACATAAAGGCTCAGCATCAAAATGAGGAGAGGGAGTAGGGTCAACACTGACCTGGGGATCTTGAGAGGACCCCTGAGTTAAATCCTCCTGGGAGGAATCAGGTCCCTCATTTGGTACCCCAGTAGTATTGTTCTGTGCCGATTGTTCAACATGCACAAGCTCACTATCCTCTTTCACAGTCTTAGACTCTTCTCCCTGAGTCCCAAAACCATCATCACCTTTTTCTATAACAATCCATTCATGAGCTATGGACAACATGTTCTCTATTGCCTCATTTTCTTTTACATCCATGGAAAATGCAGTAAAGAAAGGAGTGTTACTTGTGGACATAATATCAGGAGCAATCTTTGTTGAGTCAAGCTTCTCGAAACTATCAGTTGGATCTACCTTTGGCCCCTTTTTCATAGACGAGCTTGAAATTGCCTGATTTTCTTCTTTGTCAGCAGTACTCTGTTCATCCCCTTTTTCCGGCGAAGTAGGAGAAGGGCTCTGGGCTACAAATCTTTTGGGAGTCGAGATTTTGCAACTCCTATGAGAACCAGAACTCGAGTGGGTAGGAGAGGAGATGGAACGTAGGGGTGACTCTATCCTAGGGTTTTGGTTTGCAGTGGTGTGGGGTGAGAAGTCTAATATGGGTGTGTCAACAGGTGAGGACTCAATAGGGATGTCATTTGGAGCACTCGAGGTTATTTGATTTTCAGCCATGGTGAGAAGAAGAGAAGGGATTTGGCAGTTTGAAGAGAGGCAGAAGAATGGGGTTTTGAAGTTTGATGGGAGGAGTTGTGACAGTGATAGATGAATTTATGATGGATGAGGGACCGGTTAAGAAAGGGCAGCAGTTTTGGGAGTCAGGTCGATAATTATCGGGTAAGATGTTTGGGTTCACAAGATGCAGAGAAAAGAAACTGACGCACTGATGATGTGGCACTTGTTTTAACCGTTCAAAATTGTGCATGAGAGAACAGAGAAACTACTAACCTGTGTCAGGGGAGCCAGGTTCCCTGACTAAGCTTGCATCTGTAAGCTTTGCCCTTTTTACCAGCGCGTACTGCATTAACTGCCTATTTGCTCTATAATCATCACGCGTGTCTACCTGTGACGGTATAGAGATGAGTTAGACTTTGCCAGAAAATACGTTTTAGCTAATTTTACCTGAACATGTCTTTCATAGCCAATCATCGAAGGACCAGGTTCTCAGTTGGGATTTATCAATCCCAGTGCCAGACGATTTCTTTAAAAATGTTCTCTATTCAAGACCTTGGTAAATATGTTTGCAATTTGATCTTCTGTGCTACAGAATTTCATGCAAATGAGCCCCTTTTCAACATTGTCTCTGAGGAAGTGATGACGTACATCAATGTGCTTAGTTCTCTTATGTTGGACTGGAGTTTTGGCCATGTTGAGTGCACTTGTATTGTCGCATAGGAGAGGCACACAATCTGAGAACACTCCAAAGTCTTCTAGTTATTGCTTGATCCACAGCGATTGAGCACAGCAAGAAGCAGCTGCTACATATTCCGCTTCAGCAGTTGAGAGTGCCACTGAGTTTTGCTTCCTTGTACCCCACGAGATTAGGCAAGAACCCAGGAAATGTGCCATTCTAGACGTGTTTTTCCTGTCCACTAGATATCCTGCATAATCAGCATCAGCATACCCAATAAGATCAAAGCTGTCACCTGAGCGATATTAGAGAACCAGGTCCTGTGTTCCTTTGAGATATCTCAATATTCTCTTGGCCGCCTTCAGATGAAATTCCTTTGGATTGGATTGAAACCTTGCACAAAGACCCATACTGAACATTATGTCTGGTCTGCTTACAGTAAGATACAAGAGTGACCATATGATCCATCTATACATGGTCTGATTTACAGGGGAACCAGGTCCATCCATGTCTAGACGGGTAGCTGTGGCAATAGGGTGTCGGTGACTTTTGATGCTTCCATGTCAAACCTTTTCATCAATTCCTTGATGTACTTCTGCTGACTTATCGATGTTCCCTTATGAGATTGCTTCACTTGGAATCCTAGAAAGAAATTTAATTCGCCCATCATACTCATCTCGAACTCACTCCCCATGAGTTTTGCAAATTCTTCACAAGGAGAGTCAGTTGTGGCTCCAAAAATACTATCATTAATATATACCTGAACAATGAGCAGGTTCCTCCCTCGTTTCTTCATAAAAAGAGTGTTGTCAATTTTTTCTCTTGTAAATTCATTTTCTAGAAGGAATTTAGACAACCTTTCATACCAAGCCCGGGGAGCCTGTTTTAGCCCGTACAATGCCTTGTCCAGTTTGAACACATGCTCAGGATGCTCGTGACTCTCAAAACCAGGAGGTTGCTTGACATAGACTTCTTCTTTCAGATAGCCATTTAAAATGCACTTTTGACATCCATTTGGAACAGTGTGAACTCCTTATGAGATGCAAAGGCAATGAGAATTCTAATGGCTTCCATTCGAGCAACTGGAGCAAACGTTTCATCATAATCGATCCCTTCTTCCTGATTGTAGTCTTGAACTACAAGCCTTCCCTTGTTTCTTGTTATATTTCCAAACTCATCAAGTTTATTCCTGAATACCCATCTGGTTCCTATAATAGTTCGATCTACAGGTCGAGGGACCAGGTGCCACACCTTGTTTCTTTCAAATTGATGCAGCTCCTCTTACATGGCTGTGATCCAGTCTGCATCTTTCAACACTTCTTTGATGTTTTTGGGCTCTATTTGAGAAAGAAAGGATGAAAAGGCAAGTGAGTTTCTGGCTTTTGATCTGTTTGAACACCTGAGTCAAGAGGGGTGATTATGTTGTCAAGAGGATGTGAGCTTTTGTGCTTCCAATTTGGTAACTGACTCTTATTTGTAGAGGACCCAGGTGTATCTGACTGAGGTTCTTGGCCGCTTCTTACTTCAGCAAGTGGAGTACCTTGGACTGCATCAGCAACTCTATGTTCAGCTTCAGTTGTTGTCATCGTGGGACCAGGTTCCTCTCCAATGGATGAAGATGTATTTGCATCATCTTTACTGGATTCCTTGACATGACTTATCATGTATGCCTTTCCATTTGCCATATCAATAACTTCACCTGGAATAGATAAAGGTTCTCCATCTTGGTCAACACGTATTTCCTTCTCACATAAGAGGTGAGATTCATCAAAATTCACATGTATACTCTCTTCAACACATTGAGTCCTTTTGTTGTATACTTTGTAAGCTTTGCTTTGGGATGAGTATCCCAGAAAGATTCCTTTATCACTTTTCGCATCGAATTTTCCAAGAGCTTCCTTTCCATTGTTGAGGACAAAACATTTACACCCAAAAGTCCTTAGATGTGTCAGCTTGGGCTTCCTTCCATTTAACAGTTCATATGGAGTCTTGTTCAAAAGGGACCTGATCATGCACCTGTTCACCAAGTAGCAAGCAGTATTGATAGCCTCCGCCCAGAAATTCTTTGCGATCCCACTGTCAATCAACATTGTCCTTGCCATATCTTTAAGAGTTCTATTCTTCCTATCCACAACACCATTTTGTTGAGGTGTTCTTGGAGCCGAATAATTGTGAGTGATACCATTTTCAGTACAGAGCTCATCAAATTTGGCATTGTCGAACTCTGTCCCATGATCAGACCTGATGCAAACTACATTATTACCCATCTTTACTTGAATCCTTTTGAGAAAGCATCAAACACTTCAAAGGTTTCATCCTTGGTTCTGAGAAACAGAGTCCAGGTGAATCTGGAGTAATCGTCAACTATAACAAAGATATATTTCTTTCCTCCCCTGCTTGCCACCCTCATGGGTCCACATAGATTCATGTGAAGAAGATCAAGTGACTTTGAGGTACTGACTTCCTTTTTGGGCTTGAATGAGGATCTGACTTGCTTGCCTTTTACACATGCATCACATACTTTGTGATCCTTGAAACTTGACTTGGGCAGACCACGAACATGTCCTTCCTGACCAATTTGTCCAGCAATGTGAAGCTTGCATGACCCAGCCTCCTATGCCATAATTCAGCATCATCATCAATAGCACTTAGACAGTTGAGATCACCATACTGCAGAGACTCAAAATCAGCAACATAGATATTTTTGTATCTTTTTGCTACTAGCACCACCTCACCAGTCACTATGTTTGTGACTGTACATATTTTTGACACAAATTTCACCTTGTTTCCCTTGTCACAGATCTCGGAAACACTTAGCAAGTTGTACTTCAACCCGTTCACATAGTACACATTTTCGATTGAGTGTGAGAGAGACTTCCCAATCCTTACAACTCCCAGAATGTATCCTTTCTTGCCATTTCCGAAGGATACACTCCCTCCTTGCAGGGCTTTAAGTGAAAGTAAGTCATTTGTACTTCTAGTCATGTGCTTTGAGTAGCCACTATCCATGTACCATTATAGGTTGCTTCCTTTCACTGTTCCCTGCACAAGAAAAACAGGAGTTAGACTTAGGAACCCAAATGAGTTTGGGTCCCTTGTAATGAGAAAAGGGGTGAATGAGGGATCTTCTAGTCCAAGCATGCATCATGTGTTTTTTATATGAGGGACCAGGTTCTCTACCAGTAGTTACTTTTTCAGTGAAAACTTTATTTTTCTGTTGTGACTAAAATCTGGCCTTACAATTTTCTTTAAATTGCCTAGTGTTGCCACAGTGAGTGCAAAGCTAATTATCAGGTACAGTAACATACTTGCTATGAGGGTTGTAGAGAATCTTTTCCCTTTGGAACCCAATCCCCTGCCTGTTTCCCCCATTGTTGGTGTACATGGCAGTTATAGCATCAGCGGACCAGGTCCACTTGAGTGATTTTTCAAGATCACTCTTCACTCTTCCTAGTTCTTCATGAAGTTGTTTGATTTTCTCAAGCTCAGCACACAGACTATACTTTACTGAATTTAGCTCACTTTCAAGCTTAATGTGTGCCTCGCTTACTACTTCCTTTCCCTTTTGAGAATTTTCAGGCCTACTCTCTATTTTAGGTTCCCCAATTGTTTCCTTCAAGTCCACTACTACCACTAATAGGTCATCTCTCTCATGCTCAATGTTAGCAACTCTCTCAGCCAAGACTTCTTTTTCCTTTATTACACACTCAAGGGTCTCTTTTAGGTCCACCACAAAGACCATTAGATCAACTCTTTCATGTTTTGTATTTGCAATTTTTTCATCTAAGGCACCCTTCTCTTTCTTCAGGTTCTCAATTGTTTCCTTTAAATCAATAACAATGATTACTAAGTCATCTCTGGTTTGTTTTGCTTCCCCTAACTCCATAGTTAAAGCATCTTTATCATTTATAAGACTGTGATAAGCATCAATTAACACATTTGCCAAAGACATGAGCTTTTTAGGAAAATAGGATTTCAGATTTCTCTGAACATCCAGAAAATTTACCTCATCATCGTCGTCATCTTTATCATCATCAGATTGAGCCATCAAGGCAAAGATTGAGTCATACTCAGTTGCTTCACTTTCCACTGCCATGATTGAACTATCACCATGATCATTTTCTTCTTCAGATTCGCTGGAGGAGTCTCCCCATGCAGCAAGAGCTTGCTTTACAACATTGTCAACGACATTCTTTCTCTTGAAGCGTTTATCAGGAATTGAGTTCCTCTTGGTTGCTTTGTCAAAGTTGTTTTTGTACTGATCTTGCTTTAAGAGATGGCACTCCTTGATGAAGTGTCCTGGCTTGCCACATTTATGATAGAGGTCATTACTTTTTGTCTTGCTAGAACTTCCCCTTTTTGGAATGCCTCCATTCCTGCGAACCATCTTCTGGAATATTCTTGTCAAGTAAGCCATATCACCATCCTCACCACTTGAATCATTGTTGTCTGTCTTGAGGACTAGGTTCTTCTACCTTTTGGGTTCTCTTCTTTCATTGTCCTTCTTCTTCTTCTTCATTTCATATGTTTTCAGATTGCCAACAAGTTCATCTATGGTCAGTGTCTGCAAGTCCTTCGCCTCTGTAATGGCGTTCACTTTGCTTTCCCAAGAACTGGGCAGAACACTATGGATTTTCCTGGCAAGCTTGTTTCTTGGAATAGTTTCACCAAGAGAGTGAAGCCCATTAATGATGGAGGTGAAACGAGTGTGCATATCTTGGATGGATTCATCATCTTTTATCCTAAAGAGCTCGTATTCAGTTGTGAGCATGTCGATCTTAGATTGCTTAACCTGTGTTGTTCCTTCGTGAGCTGTCTAAAGAGCCTCCCAGATTTTTTTTGCAGATTGGCATGCCGATATCCTGTTATATTCATCAGGACCAATGCCACAAACAAGAATTTTCTTGGCACGAAAGTTCTTTTCTATGGCCTTTCGATCAGCGTCATTGAATTCCTTCCTCGTCTTGGGAATGGCTACAGCTGGGTCGCCAAGATTCTTGGAGGGAACAAAGGGTCTGTCACATATGACATCCCATAGCTCAGAATCTTCAGCCATGATAAAGTCGTGCATCCTAGTTTTCCACCATCCGTAATACTGTCCATTGAACCTAGGTGGTCTGTAAGTAGACTGGCCTCCTTCGAAGTTTGGAGGAGCAGCCATGAGGATCCTTTCTAGGTGTTAACCAGATAGAAAGAACCTGCTCTAATACCAATTGATAGAATATAAGGGCCCACCAAACTCTATAGAGAACCAGGTTCTTTATCAGTTCCACTAGAACATACGCACACAACAGTAAGCAGATGACAAGAGGAATTTTACGTGAAAAATTCCCAGCTCAACGGGATTAAAAACCATGACCTACCCTTGTAGGATTTCAACTTCACTACTGAGCAACTTTTAGATTACAACCTATGCGACCTAGCAATTAACCTCTTAATCCCTCACTAACTTGTAATACTCTATTACAAGCCACTTTGTAATAACTCTATTACAAAGACTTTACAACTCGATTAACTCTAGCCAAGACTCAAACACAAAGGTTTAAGGTTTCCAAAGAGTTTCCTATAGAATACTTCTGAACAAGCTAAGTTGGAAATATAATTTAAGAACTATTACAAAGTTAAAACTCAACTAAGGACATATAATGACTTGCTGTGGGGAACTGGTCCGTAGTAGTGTTGTTCTTTATTCTTGATGCACTTGAGAGTTGATTGCTTCATCATCAATGACCGTGTGAGAGATTCAATGATTTCTCTAAGTGAACAAATGATTTGTTTTACCTTCCTTGACGTTAATAATACATTTGTGACATCACAAAGATGATGTAAGCAAGGTAGGTAAAAGACACTCCCCATAAAGTTGATTGCTGCATTGTTTCTGCACTGTAGCACGTGCAGGCAGCAACTTTACAACTGGGACAGTTGACTTGTATTGTTTCCTTGGGAAACGATAGTTATCTGTTCCTGCTGTTGTTCCTCTAACGCTGAAGAGTTGAAGCATATTCCAAGCTGGAACCTTTCGATCTTAAGGTCTTGAGGATATGTAACTGGTTCCTTATCTGGTTCTTGACAGTAAGTTTGTTAGATCATCAAAACATAAAGCAAGGTAGTTGTCACCTATCAGAGTGAGATATGATATGCAAATGAATAAACATGACTAAGTACATAATTGCAGTTTAAGAAAATAACTCAACAGTAGAAGTAATCTCACTGGGTCCCAACAGAATAAGCACATATCCTAGACATGATTTCTAGCATGAATCACAGCTCAATTACTCTAACACGTAGGAATTACACGGATAAAACAAGACTAGATAACTACACAACACCATAGAATCAACAGAGTCATAATTACCACGGTGCACGCCCACAAGCCCGTCACATAAAGTCGTATAGCCTGCATGACAGAAGGTAACAACAATTACGAGATTGGATTTATTCATAGACCAGTTGCCTATATAGCAAGGACAGTATTAAAATAGTCGTAAGATCTATGGTTATGAGACTGATAAGCGCATCAGTCAACATTCGAGGACGAATGTTCCAATGGGGGGAATGATGTTACACCCCATGTTTTCGTACGTAAAAGTACGTCGCAAGTCATTTGATGTAAGCTCATAAATGAGATCATCTTTGAACGTATATAAAGTAAGTTAGTCATGTTACCTTGAAGGTTACAAATATTTAAGATAATGAATAACAAGTACCAAGAGAGTTAGAAGGCTTAGAAGCTAAATGAATTGAAGAAAATAAGTTTCGTCGAAAGTCGACAAGTTGGGAATGTTATAACATGTACTTTAGGGGTGAGACTAGGGTGCTTAACATGATAAGAAGGTTATGTTATGAGTTATTTTAGTCGTATGATAGTAGTGTATTATGTTTTGAAGTCAGGCGAGTTGTGAAACAAAAGTTGGCAAAGGTCATCACAAGTTATATTCATAATGTGCTAAAATTTAGGTCAAATGTATCGGAGCTTTTCTCCCAATATACTTTGAATTACGGTATGATACACCTACAAAATTGAAGATCTACGAGTCTAGTTTCTAATGCATTAAACCGTTTGTTGATACGACATCGGAGTAAAGAGATATTTGTATTTTTTAGAGACTGCACAGACTGCATAGTTGACAAGTAGGTGTGTCACCTACTTGCTTAAATGAAAGGATGAAATATGTCCAAAAAGGGGATAGTTTGGGTCGGCCAAAGAGCCCCTTTAAGGGATGATTTACTTCAAATATTACACTCATTATAGAGCAAAAATATCAGAGATAAGCCCCTGCAAACCTCTCCTAAAAATTCAACACAAAACCCTAAATGATTTTCTCTTCTTTTCAAGTTCTAGTTGGAGGAAAACCTAAGGGTTGAAGAACCAAGATAAGAGCTGAGATATTCAACAAATAAGGTAAATATACTGCCCTCTTTAATCTATTTTTCTGGTATAAAAGTATATATATTCGTTTAATAATTGTAAGTACTCACGGGACGATGATCGGAAGCCGTGAGTTCGAGTTATTCAACTTATAGTGGACTGTTTTGTGGGTTGTTTTATGTTGTTGTTGGGTTGTCTATTTTACTGTTGTGTTATGGAGTTTTGGAGAAGAAATGGTGTGGAGAAATACCATATAATAGCGAAATGGTGGGTTGGTTGTTCATCGTTACATTTTCAGGTTGTTTGACACTACTATGGTTATCATTTTGTGTATGAAGTAATCAGGGTGTGTGGGCTATTTTGTGGTATTTTATGATGGATATAAGGTTGGAAAATGATGTATACATGTTGTTATTATTGTGTTCTTGTTGTTGTTGGTGTTATGTCGAATTGGGAGAAAGTAAAGATTATAGGGGAGATGTTGCCCGTTTTATTATAAAATAAGCTTATCGTTCGTTATGCGATAGTTGTACCTTCCGTAACATAATGATAGTATTATTATCATTGTTTTAGATTAAGGTACGACGAGACCAGTTCAACGTGGTTATTGTACAGATTGTGATAAGGTGTGTTAAGGCTAAATCCTTCCTTCATTTTGGCATGATCTCGTAACTACATGTGTTTGATAACGAGACATAAAGAGAAGTTCATACTCTTGAATTTATGTACATTATCCTAGTCTCATAAGTTACAGTATTCTCCCTTATTGGGATTTTATATTCAATTAAGTATTGTCTACTTTCAGTCAAGAGAGCAAAGGGTCTAAATATATATACACATCAATACAATATTTTTACCACCATCGAGCTATAATCGGTGGGCATGTCCCTATTGGGCAGTATTATAGTATTTTCATCACCATCGAGCTATAGTCGGTGGACAGGCCCCTACTGGGCAACCTCAGATCAGATGGTAAGTTATATACCAAGCCTACTAAGTTCGAGCACCTATGAGCTAGCCTAGAATGGGCGAGATACAGAGCCTAGTATGGCCGAGTGCCTATAAGCGAGCCTACTACGGCATAGCAGTTACACATACCGAGCCTTATAGGGTCGTGCATCTATTTTACTTACTATATTGAGAGAGTTGAGTCAGTATCAGTAGGTAAGCATATCTTCAGATTATCTTTGACTCCCAGTTACTTTCAGTTTTTATATTATCAGTTCAGTTTCATCTTTCAGTTATTGTGTTACCTTACATACTCGGTACATTATTTCGTACTAACGTCTCTTTTGCTGGGGTTGCTGCATTTCATGCTTGTAGGTACTGATAGACAACTGGATAGACCTTCCCAGTAGACATAGTCAAACATCAACTTAGTTGGTAAGCTCCACTTCCTTGGAGTTACCAGTTCTAGACCTTGGAGTCCATTTTATATATATAGGTTTGATGGATAGGTCGAGGCCCTGTCCCGATCATGATACAATTTAGTTATCTCTAGAGGCTTGTAGATTAGTTCAGTGTATTTTGTATATCAACATTGTGGCCTTTCCAGTCTTGTGTATACGTTCAGTTTGGTATTGCTGTTTAGAGACATTCATGGCAGCCTCATTGGCCTGCACAATTATGTATATGAGCTTTTGGGTATGTTTACCCCTAAAATGAGAGAGTCGTTATTTTCAGATGATTCAGAATATGGCCTCATTGGCCTTGATTAGTATTGTCAGTTTGCAGGTAGGCCTCGTCGGCCTAAGTTAAGGGTTACCCCTATAGAGTTCACAGTTATAGAGTAGTACGCTCGGGCCGAGTATGGCATCGGGTGCCAACCACGCCTCCCCAAGTTTGGGGCTTGATAGGAAAGATGTCTAGACTAGCTTACCCGAGGGGACAACTCGAGCCGGGAGAGGGGGAAATGTACCAGGAAAGCAGAAGTGTACCCGACTTTGTAAGTCATCTGAACCCTGTCCCAACATGTATGACTTCTAACAAAAAGGTGGAGCCACACATACTGCACTCCAATAGATTCAAAAGACTCAGAGGGGGAAGCGTAAGAAGACAATTTTATATAGTTCAAATAATATCACAGCGATAAATGAGCGGCAGTTAGCACATTAGGACCAAAACGCATATTAACATCCAATCAATAAAAGCAAAGATAAATTGCATCACAAGCTTGAATTCTGAACCGTGAACCAGAGATTCTGAGTTCGTTTCCCAGCGGATTTGCCAGAGCTTTCACACCTACTGTTTTTGGGTGGAAAGGAATTTTTCCAATTAAAATGACATTATTTGAATAGGAATTGATTTTTATTACTTTTAGGACTTCCCACTTGGAATGAAGCTTTTAGGTGTTACAAGTCACTAATTTATTTAATCCCTAATTAAGAAAAGTTTTGACTCTATTTGTAGTCCGCGAACATAGAAGACCAGGTAAGAAATTTTATTGATCGGAAAGAAAGTATAAGGCACTCCCCGAATTCCGTGGTTCGAGCATGGTCGCTTAATCTTGTCTTAACTTAAACTACTTCCGAATATTTTTGTGGTTTAGGGATTTTATGCATTTTTTCCTTTATCCGCTTTTATTTGCTTGATTATGGAATTATAAAAATGTCATGACCCAATTCCCTCCATAGACCATGATGATGCCCAACGTTGTCGTTAGGAAAGCCAACTATTAACCATCAACACAAACAACCATTCATAATACTTTTAAAATCAAGAATTACAATAATAAAGCGGAGTTAAGTTTGGAAACCATGGCAAAATACTTTCATTCTTACTCAGTCACGAAGTATGAACAAAACATAAAGCGAAGTGATATAAATATTAGGTACAACTATGAACGTCTACTAAAAATCCCCAAAACTTGGTGTCACAAGTGCATGAACATCTAGTAGAATATACAAAACCACTATAACTACTGTCTGGAGTAAAAAATAAACAGAATAAGATAAATATAGATGAAAGACTCCGGGTACTATGGGTCGAAGCATGGAACGCAATTCACCACTACGTCTCCAACTGATGTGACTACGCGCCCGAGTGGCCACCTGAGTACCTATCTCAGTACCTGCACAATTAGTGTAGAAGTGTAGTATGAGTACGTAAATCAACGTATAACCAGTAAGTCTCTAGTCTAACCTCGAAGAAGTAGTGAGCTAACGATGAACAATCAACACAAACAACCGTTCATAACACTATTAAAATCAAGAATTACAATAATAAAGCGGAGTTAAGTTTAGAAACCATGGCAAAATACTTTCATTCTTACTAAGTCATGAAGTATGAACATAACATAAAGCGAAGTGATATAAATATTAGGTACAACCATGAACACATGGTGTCAGAAGTGCATGAGCATCTAGTAGAATATACAAAACCACTATAACTACTGTCTGGAGTGAAAAATAAACAAAATAAGATAAATATAGGTGGAAGAAGACTCCGAGTACTATGGGTCGAAGCATGGAATGCAGTTCACCACTACGTCTCCAACTGATGCGACTACGCGCCCGAGTGACCACCTGGTGTACCTATCTCAGTACCTGCACAATTAGTGTAGAACTGTAGTATGAGTACATAAATCAACGTGTAACCAGTAAGTCTCTAGTCTAACCTCGAAGAAGTAATGAGCTAACGATGAACCGTCAACACAAACAACCGTTCATAACACTATTAAAATCAAGAATTATAATAATAAAGCGGAGTTAAGTTTAGAAACCATGGCAAAATACTTTCATTCTTACTAAGTCATGAAGTATGAACATAACATAAAGCGAAGTGATATAAATATTAGGTACAACCATGAACACCTGGTGTCAGAAGTGCATGAGCATCTAATAGAATATACAAAACCACTATAACTACTATCTGGAATGAAAAATAGACAAAATAGGATAAACATAGGGGAAAAGAGACTCCGAGTGCTGTAGGTTGAAGCATGGAATGTAGCTTACCACTACGTCTCCAGTTGATGCGACTACGCACCCGAGTGACCACCTGTGTACCTATCTCAGTACCTGCACAATTAGTGCAGAAGTGTAGTATAAGTACGTAAATCAACGCGTACCCAGTAAGTATCTAGTCTAACCTCGAAGAAGTAATGACGAGGGGTCGACATCAACACTTACTAGTGGTCCAATAAAAATTTACATAAAGTAGACAGGTATGAAACACAACAAGTAGCAACGAAACAGATAAATCTAAATAGCGTGATTCTCAAAGTGAGAATAATTACAAAATCATCAAATACCATAAACTGCCTCGAAGGAAACAAGGATAACCAATGTCAAATCTCAAGTCACGAAAGAAACTCATATGTGCTCGAATATTACGAACAACTCTATCGAGGCTAACGACCTGATCCCATAAGAGTGATTGTATAATATCCCCCCATAGTCGTATGACCCGATCCCATAATAGTGCCGAGGTCATGCGCCCCGATCCATAGATGCATATTATAATACTATCAAGGTTGTACGACCCGATCCATAATGTACTACTGAGGCGTTCAGCTCGATCCCATAATGGTACTGCTAAGGCATTCATCCCGATTCCATAAGAATAGTAAAACTTTTGACAGATCATCAGCCCAACTCGTGAATATATGTGCGAATTACGAAATCAAAAAACTTTCGGACAAATACGTACAACGCAGGAGAAATCCGTAAGAGAAAGCATAATTTTCGCGGCTAGTCAAGTAGCAACGTCAAGTTTCTAGAATATCAAAGTTCGACACTCTATGCAAGTCTAGTCTCAGGCTAAAATATAAATTAAAAGCATTTAAATAGGTAAGCATACTTAAGTAGTACAATTAAAGCATGGTGTGAGTCTAAGTCTACCCGGACATCACAAGAATCTAGCATACGCACGGACGCTCGTCATCTCACACGTGCGTAGCTCCCATAATACATAACATGTAACAAATATAGCACCTACAAGGTAAATTTCCTGTTACAAGATTAGACAAGAGACTTACCTTGCTCCACAATCCGATAATCGGCTCCAATGCCTCTCTAACATCTCAAACCAATGCCAAACGATCCGAAACAAGCCAAGGAACGTTCAAACCAATCATAATATACTTAAAGACTCGTAATTTAACAATTAGAAATAATTCCTTAACTCCACATGAAAGTCAATAAAAGTCAACCTCCGGGCTCACGTGCCCGGATTCCGAAAATTTTCGAATAAATATTACCCATAGCACCACGAACTCAAATATTATAGTTTATTCAAAATTTCATGTCCAATTTTATGGTCAAACCTCAAAAATATCATTTCTAGGGTTTCTTTCAAAATTCCACAATTTCTACGAATTTCTATGTTTAAATCCATATATAATTCATATATTTAGCTCACAATGAGTAGGAATCATTTAACTTATGATAGATGATAAAAATGACCGTCCAAAATTGCTCCAAAATCGGCTCCAAATAAGAGAAATGAGATTAAATGAGCTAAGTCTCGATTTTGCAACTTATGCACTGCCCAGTCGTTCCCCTTCGCGATCGCGGAAGTACCCTCACGATCGCGAAGGGAAACACTGCCTCAGCCTAAATTCCCTCCTACGCGAATGCAAAGGACCACTCGCGATCGTGCACCAGAACCGACCAAGCCTGCGCGAACGCGTGCCCATCACCGTGAACGTGAATGCCAATCCTTCAAGTCTTAGAAACTTCTCTTCCGCGATCGCAAATGACCTCACGCGAGCGCGATGAGCAACCCTCCAGTCCAGGCCAGCTCCGCTAACACATCGCGTTCGCGACCCTCACTACGTGAACGCAGAGAACAACCAAACCAGTAAAATGCAGTCGCGATGCCTTTCCGCGATCGTGAAGAACAGTTCTTCTCCAGCTCCACACAGCACTTCACGATCGTGAGACCTTCTCTACGATTGCGATGCATACCGCTCACACCAGAAACCAGGAATTGCAAATCAAAAGGAAATGGTCCGAAACCATCCCAAAACACATCTTAGACCCCCGGGACCCTGTCCAATTATACCAACAAGTCCCCATACCTTATCCAAACTTATCCAAAGGCTCGAAACGTCGCGAATAATATCTAAACCACGAATCCACGATCAACATCCTTCTCTTAACTTTCAAATCTTCAAACTTCACTGAACGCGTACGAATCACACTTAGACATTCTTGATCACAACCAAACTTCACACACAAGTTCTAATCAACTAAATAAACCGATCCAAAGTACCAGAACACCATCTGGAGTCCGATAACACCAAAGTCCACTCCAAGTCAAACATAGCAAATTCAAAAATCTTCAACATTCAAACTTCTGATAATAAGAGCCAAATCGCTCCCGAACCACCCGATACTCAACCCGAACGTACGCCCAAGTCCGAAATCACCTTATAAACCTACAAGAACCTTCAAATCTCAATTCTGAGGTCGTTTACTCAAAAGTCAAACCTTGGTCACCTCTTCTAACTTAAAGTTTCTGAATTGAGAATTATTCTTCCAAATCAGCTCTGAACTTCTCAAAAATCAAAATCAACTACACATGCGAGTCATAATATATAAAGTGAAGCTACTCAAGGTCTCAATTGCCGAACGACAGGCTAGAGCTCAAAATGACCAGTCAGGTTGTTACAAGAAATTATCTTGAAACAAGTCATGCGTACGTGCACTTGTGGTATTTGCGTGTCAAAAATCATGTCACACGTACGTGTACATAATTCAAAACATATTTATTATTATTATTTAAAATTTATTTTTCAAGTAGCACGAACGCGCACTTAGAACATAATTATGTCACACGAACGTGCACATAGCCATGGCAATTAATTCGTTGTGGCGGGCCTAAAAGCATGCTGACGATAGTTATTTCTTTGCTATGTCTGAGATTTTTGTGAGTCCATAGATTATGGATATAAAGTTGTGAATAATGTATGTGATTTTATCATTAGGACAAGTTCATGAGATTGATAATCAAGTTATTTGGAAAGTGTTAACAATTCAAAGCATTATTAATATCCTACTCATCACAGAAGTTGAAATTAAACTAAGAAGTAGCTAAGTTGTTACTTAATGGATTCGACCTATGATATTTCTAACTCTTAAAGCTTGTCTTGGACTTTGTGCGTGCTAAATAATTAAAGGTGAATAAGTATAGCCCAATTCATTCGAGACTAATTAATTAAAAATCGAACATAACTCGTTGGAATTGTTAAGAGAAAATTCATTTATAGCCCATCGGCCCAAATATATATCACCCAGTAGCCCAAAATTGCAATATACATTTTATAGCCCAAAAGTAATTCTAGTAGCTAGCCACAAGACCTGTTTCGTCGGAAGCAAAATAGTCCAAATTGAATCTGAGTTTTGCTTCATTTCTCAAACCCCAAACCCTAATCTCTTCTCTCTCCTCCTCTCCCTCTCTCTCGCCGCTCTCTCTCCCCACGGCAGCATTGCCTTAGCTCCATCACCCGCTTCCATCGACCACCGCCAAACCCCACAAAAATTATATCACCGTTCTCATTTCCTCCTCCTCTTTCCATATCTACAATCCAAATCTTTCAAATCCTCACCAATCTCTCAAAATTCCAAATCTAAAACCTTAGGCCCTTTTATTTCTCTTGAACTTCACGGAGTTTCAGCCATCACCACCATTCAATATCCACATGAATCGACAGATCTTGACGTTAGCCTCGACCCTATACGTCGGTGGCCGGAATCTGACAGAGTCGCCGGTGACCACAGAAGAAGCAACTCCGCCAACCATGACTCTCATGACCTTGTCTTCTTTCTCTGATTTTCTCTTATAGTTTCTGTGAATATAAAGTCAATATTTTGAAGATCTTTGGCTGAAATTTAAAACTCCGGCGATATTGTTACCATTTTCGGCGACCGTGAGGCCATGGACCCCGGTGGCTGGTCTCTCAATGAGAGGAAGATAAGAGGAGATAACTATGCATAAAGTTAAAATATATACAAAATAGACTGTCACTATACAAAAATTATACAAAATAAAATGTCACTATACAATTTATATACAATAGAGTGTCACTATACAAAATATATACACAAATAGAATATCATTATACAAAAAATATACTAAATAGACTGTCACTATACAAAATATATACAAAATAGACTGTCACTATACAAAAATATACTACTAAATAGACTGCCACTATACAATTTATATACAATAGACTGTCACTATACAAAATATATACAAAATAGGCTGTCACTATACAAAATAGACTGTTACTATACAAAAAGTATACAAAATAGACTGTCACTATATAAAAAATATATAAAATAGATATTTCGGGCTACTAGATGCAATATGTTTTGGCCGAAGGGCCATTTCGTATCAATGGTAAAAAATATGGGCTATTAAAATTTTGAGGGGCTATAGAGGGTAGTTTTCTCAATTGTTAAATGTCCTTAGATATGCAAGTTGGACTGAGGTAACTGATATGGGGTATGTTATTGCGACCCGTTCATTTAAAATCAATAGGGAACTGGATAATAACAGGTCCAGTTCAAAGTGAAAGGCTCTAAGTTCTCAATGAGCCATGAGAAGCTGCTGGGCTCATAAGCCCTTATCAAGATCGAGGCACACATGGCCTTGTATCATTAACCTGTGTATTCACCCTTCAGGTAATAGATACGGGCTCAATTAAGACTCCTAAAAATCCAGGCCCTTTTACTAACTATCATGACCCAAAATCCCATCGGAATCGTGGTGGCGTCTAACACCTAGGCAAGCCAACAACCAATAAGCAAAAATAAACTTAAATAACAGTATTAATTAGTCAACAATGGCATAACATAGATAACTTAAGTCAATAGCAATAATACAACTGAAAACCATAACACAATTTGGTGTCATGAGTAAATGAGCTCTACAAAATTTAGATAAGAGTCTGAACCAAAATGCAGTATTGTCTGAATGATTAAATAGTAGTAGCATGAACTAAAAAGAAAGGGATTTCAAGGTCTGCAACTGGAACAACAAATGCCTCGAAATCTCCAACAGGTACAGATGCATCTCTAGCAATCACCTCCCTCGGAAGCACATGCATCTGCACATAAAGTGCAGAGTGTAGCATGAGTACAACCAACCCAATGTATTTAATAAGTGACAAACGTAATCTTGGGCTGAAAGCAGTAACGAGCTTTGCAAGGTCCAAATTTATTTTCAATAGCCAACAACAATAATAACAGTATGATACCGGCAGAAAGGAAGCTCAAGTAATATCAGGTTCAACTTTATCACAAAAAAAGAGAGAAATAATCATGCTTCTCAACTATATCAGTCAAGGCATAAAAAATTTCACAGAAATAACCTAAACATAGTTTACCAATTAAAACTACGATTAAATATCAGATAGAGATATATAAATTACCAATTAGCACGAGAAAGATACGACCCTATGCTTGCACGACAAGTTTACATGCCAAAATCAATGATATTCCAGGTTAAACATCAAGTATACCAAAATCTTAGCACATGTATAGTGCCTTGGCACAAGTACCCCTCGAACATCTCACACACACACAAACTCAGCACTGTACGGATGCCTAATATAAGTCTCTTACCAAGCATAGCTCGTGTCCCTGCACCCACAGGTTAATACCTGACTCCGGAGGGGTGGATCCTAACTCATGAGCCGATTGGATCTAAGTCAACAATCAATAACATTTAGCCCAAATGGGGCCTGGCGCACGCGTCACCTCACTATCAATACCATTCAGCTCAATGTGGGGCCTAGCGCATGCGTCACCTCACTATCAATATCAATTCGGCTCTATAGCCCAAGATTAGTCATCAAACCGCTCAAGTCTCAAAATGCTCACATCTCACAGTACTCAGCTCAACCCGTGTCACATATATAAGGACACTAACATCATGTGAGATAATATATAAAGAGTGCACATAGACAGAGATATAATACGCGGATATAATATCATAATTGAGAATATGACTACAATTAAGGCAAACAACTCAACGTATCAAAAATAGCCTATATCTCAAACAGATAAGCACATAGCCTAGACATGATTCCTAGTATGAATAATCGCACATGTGGTCATACAAGTGGAGAAAATACTATAATAAAGAGGCATCTTAGCAAAACAAGGCACATGATAGCCTAAAGTCTACCCGGATCATGAATAACCACGGTGTACGAATATACGCTTGTCACCTTGTACGTGTGTCGCACCCAACATATAACAAATACCATAGCAACGAGAATCAACACTCAAAAAATCTCTTGCCTCTCAAATCGGCCTCCGAACGGGTCGAGTCTAGAAAAAAAACTCAATAACGTCAAACAGAGCCATATGAATCGATTCCAAACAATATCTTCGATCTTTATTAATTCCCAAAAAGTCAACAAAAGTCAACCACGGGCTCACACGGTTAAAATTTGAGTCAAGGGATAGATCCCGACTGCCCATAACCCAACGAGTCCAAATATATGCTTAGATTCTAAAACCAAGTCCAAATCATAGCTCAAAACCCCAATTTTTATTTCTTAAGTTGTAGGAAAAATTCCCAAATTTTTCCTCAAAATTTCATATTTTGGGTGTTAATAATCCATGTAGATTCTTGAAATAATGATAGAAATGTATAGAAATCACTTACCCCAAAACTTTGTGTGAAAATCCTCTTCAAAAATTGTCCCTCTCCAAGTATAGGGTTCAAAATATGAGAAAATGAGTCTAAGTCCCGAATTTCTTCTTAATAATTAGTTGCGGAAGTCGCAAATGTGACAAGGAGTTGGCAATTGTGAGCCTCGCAAATGCGACAAGGGGATCGCAATCGCGAACCTCGCAAATGCGAGAAAAGGCTCACAAAAACGAACTGGATCCCTCAACTTCAGTCATCGCAATTGCGACCAGGAATCTCGCAAATCAAACACTTGCAAATGCGGACTCCCCTTCGCAATTGTGGATGTTGCAATTGCGACACCAGCTTTGCAATGTGAAGTTGGCCTTCTCAGGCATCGCTCGCAAAAGCGATCAGAACCCCACAAATACGGACCTTCGGCAGTTGCGATGGTATGCAGCCAGTGTTATCAAAGGCGAAAAGCGCAAAAAAGCTCTAAGGTCTGTCGGGGCTTTAAGCGCAAAGCGCAAATAAACCGTGGGCTTTAATGAAAAAAGCACAACTGGAGAAAAAGTAAAAATATGTATATGTAGTCTAAGACTAATAATTATAAGCATGAATAACAAATATATGGACAAAGAAATTAGAAAAAATTTACGATAAAGTGAAATATCAATTATTTAATGTTGCCTTTTCAGGATTACACTCATTGGCAAGTAAAAGTATGCCTAAGAGCCTTGATGCGATACTAAAGCGCCCACAAAGCGAGGCAAAGCGCTCAACATATTTTGAGCCTCGCTTCAGGGCTTAAGCGCACTTTAAGCGCGCCATTGACAACACTGTATGCAGCACCATCAAAATTTGAACCTTCCCAATGTCAAGAATAGAGAAAGCATGAGAGAAACTGAAGAATGACTATCTTAATTACTTGATTCAAATACATCAGATACATTGGTATTTATACACAAGAAGAGATGAAAGGAAGTAAAATATCCTATAGTAAATGTAAATCTTACAAAATATTCTTCATATATTCTACAACTAATGCTACACAATATTCTACACTAAATGTAGAATATCCCTAATAATATCTCATATATTCACCATATCGAGAATATATTAATGTAGATATTCTCAATCTGTCTATTATGCTAATATCCCCCCTCAAATTGATGCTGGTGGATCGAAAAGCATCAATTTGCCTACAAGAAACCGATAACGCTGTCGTGCCATTGATTTTGTAAACACATCAACTATTTGAAGATCAGTGGATACATGTGGAAGAGTAATAACTCTTCTATCTACAGCTTCTATGATAGAATGATAGTCCAATTCAATATGCTTGGTCCTTTCGTGATAAACTGGATTGGTTGCAATCTGAATGGCACTTGTGTTATCAGCATGGAGAGGAGTAGGACTAGATTAAGGAAATCCAATTTCTGCAAGTAAACAACGAAGCCAAATAATCTAGGAGCAAGCAGTCGACATTGCTCGATATTCAGACTCCGTTGAAGATTTTGAAACACGATCTTGCTTCTTCTCTTCCAAGATATCAAAGAATCTCCGAGAAAGATGCACCATCCCGTGACGGAGCGGCGAGTATCAGGACATCCAGCCCAATCTAAATCAGTAAATGCATTAAGCTGAATAGGAGAACCACTAGGAAAAAATAATCCACGAGTTGATGTTCCTGAGAGATATCGAATGATGCGACGAACTGCCACCAAATGTAGATGACGGGGAGTCTGCATAAATTGACTAACATGTTGAACTGCAAAAGAGATATCAGGCCGAGTAATAGTAAGATAATTTAGGCTCCCAACTAATTGTCGAAACAAAGTTGGATCAGGAAGAAGATCCCCTTCATCACGACGGTACTTTACATTCAATTCCAATAGAGTATCAACAAAGGAAGATTCTTGAAGACCAGCCAAATCAATCAAATCCTAAGAATATTTGTGCTGGTTTAAGAACACACCTAAAGAATTATAATGAACTTCCATCCCCAAAGAATCCTTAAGCTGTTGTTGGAGGCTAGTGATTAATCAAGAATCAGTTCCTGTGATAATGATGTCATCCACATACACCAGAAGAAGAACACAACCTGTAGATGTTTTCCGAAGAAACAAAGATGAGTCATATTTACTTTGTTCAAAAGAGAAGTGAAGCAAAGTAGATCGAAACTTGTCAAACCAAGCTCTGGGAGCTTGTTTTAATCCATACAAAGATCGCTTCAACTTGCAAACATTTGATGTAGGTGATGAAAACAAACCAGGTGGAGGTTTCATATAAATATCTTCTTTCAGATCACCATGGAGAAAAGCATTATTTACATCCATTTGATGAATATGCCAATTCTGTGAGGCAGCAATGGCAATAATAGTTCGCACCGTAGTCATTTTTGCTATTGGTGCAAAAGTCTCCTCATAATCCACACCATACTCCTGTTTGTTACCAAGAACCAAGCGAGCTTTGTACCGATCAAGAGTTCCATCAGAATGAAGTTTAATTGAATAAACCCATTTACATCCAATTAGGCGAACATTTGAAGGGCATGAAACAATGTCCCATGTGTTATTTTCTTTAAGAGCCAAAAGTTCTTCCTCCGTTGCTTTCTGCCAACATTCATGCTTGGATGTGAGTAACAAGTTGGAACAGAAATAGCGGATAAAGTAGAGGAAAAACCATACCAATTAGGAGTACTTCGTTCTATGGTAGATCACCGAGTAGGCTCAAGAGGAGCAGGCCTTGAAGATATCTCATATTCTGATTGTGGAGCAGTCTCAGGTGGCATATCAGTTTCGCAATGGGTAAAGTTGGGGCGACGTCGTTCATACACAAATCCAGGTTTGAACCGCTTAAGAAGAAGATGAAAAATCCTCAAAAGTAGGAAGAAGAGAAACAGAAGATGACTCAGCATGAGTAGGAAAGAAATACTGGTTCTCAAAGAAAATAACATTTCTAGAAATACGAAATTTGTCGGAACTTGGATCATAGCAAAACAAACCCTTTCTGCGAAGTACTATAACCCATAAAAGCATATTTAGTAGACTGAGCAGAAAGTTTATTGCGTTGAAAAGGAGGCAGATGCACAAAACAAACACAACCAAATGTATGAAAATTATGATAGCTAGGATTATGGTGATAAAGACGATAATATGGAGACTCAAGATTTAGCACTTTAGATGGCAGTCAGTAGACAAAGCTTCCACCCAGTATTTAGATGGGACAGAGGACTCAATCAATAAAGTACGAGTTACATCTAAAAGATGACGAATTTTACGCTTAGCAACCCCATTTTGTTGTGGTGTATATGGGCAAGAGCGTTGTGAGACGATTCCTTTCTCAAGTAAGAAATTATTGAATTCATGAGACATATTCTCCACCAGAATTAGATCTTAATATTTTGATGCATGTAGAAAATTGAGTCTCAATGTAAGCCAAAAATGTCTTGAATGCGGAAAATACCTCAGATTTGGAACGAAGAAAATACACCCATGTAAACCGACTATTATCATTTATGAATGTCACAAAGTACTTAAAATGAGCATGAGAAATAATTAGTGAAATGCCCCAAACATCACTGTGAATGACATCAAAACACTTTTTAGCATGACTACCAAAATTAGGAAAAGGAAGAGTCTTACTTTTGCCTAATTTACAAGTAGAACAATCAAATGAAGCAGCTAAAAATTGATTTTTATTTCCCAATAAACCAGAATGTGATAAATGAGACAACACTATAGAATTTGGATGTCCTAGACGCTTATGCCAAACCTCCATTTTACTAGCTGTAGAAGTACAAGCAAAAGACAGAACACGAGGAATGGAAAAACGTATAGGAAACAATCTTCCAACTTTAGGCCCCTTCGCGATTATCGTCCCCGACACCTGATCCTGCACAAGGCAACCATTACGAGAAAAATTCACATCACAATTATTATCTACCAATTGGCCAACTGAAATAAGACTAGTTGAGAGCTTTGGTGATACAAAAACATTCTTGAAAGTTTGAGTAATATCCCCAACCTTGGTAATGGGTAAATTACTACCATTCGCAATCTGAATTTGTGATGGACCATGATAGTCACGTACATTTTTTAGCATACTAGTTGAGTTTGTCATATGATTGGAAGCGCCAGGATCAACAAGCGAAAAATTAGTTGCAATATAGTTACCTTGTAGCCCCAAAGCTGAAAAGGCTGACACAATCATTTGTTGTACCATTTCAGGAGTAAGAACTTATCCAACTGGTGGAGTAGCAAATTGGTTGCTAGCTCCAGTTGAAGATGAGTTATCATCAGTCGAACCATTTATCCCAGCTTGAAAAGCATTGATCCTACGGTTTTGAGGACGTGTGGGACACTCTTTGATAATAGCCCATGCTGCTTACAATAATTGCAGAACTTCTTACTACAATTGCTAGCAATATGACCATATTCTTTGCAACTGTAGCATTGCGTTGTGCTCATATCCCTGCCCTTTCTTTTGCCTTGAGCAGCAAATGCAACAGTATGAACACTTTCTTGCTTGAAAGCATTTTGTGTGAAAAGACGCTGCTCTTCACGAAGTAATTCCCTAAAACAAACATCCAAGGAGGGAGGCAGGTCACGATTCATTAAGTTAGAGCGAACACTCTCAAAATCAGATCGGCATGCTTTACGTGGCTTATAGGAGCAAACTGTAGTCAATTTATGATGACTAGACTTTTAGGTTGACAGATGCAAATAGGATTGGAACCACTTCTTGATGCTTTGCCTGGCTTATAGGGGCAAACTGGAGTCAATTTATGATGACTAGACTTTTAGGTTGACAGATGCAAATAGGATTGGAACCACTTCTTGATTCTTAATTTTAGTCTTTGAAAATGAATAAATGCACTTGACTCCACAACAGTCTTTGTTTGCGCTTAGTAGTTAATACAGCGTAGTCTATATTTCCTCAAGCAGAAACTTTTAGTAGCTATCAGCATGGTCAAGCGTTAAACAGCATCTGAGGGTGGTTGGTCTTGTAGAACTTTCTGCAGGTGGTTCAAATTATCAAATACGATAGAACTTATTAGGTAATAACATACTACTCAATTGATTTTGAAAGGGCCCAAGCTTACACTATCGTGATTATGAAAATTGTTTGGGTTTGAAGGAGTTGTTAGAATTTATTTCATTTTCTTCTAATTGTCATGACCCGCCACATTATCATGCCACGTAGGTGCAATTTGGCATATATTAATGCCATGTGGAAGCTTACATATGAAATAGACTAGCACATGTGGGAAGGTTCTAGAGAAATATGAAGATTTCTCATGGAAGACCTTAGAACCCTATGGAATTGCTAGGAAAGTCCTTAGAAGATTCTAACTATGTAGAATATTCTAGAGAAGGGACTTGCTTATAAATAATAAGGACCTTATGTAATAATTATTATTTACTCACTAGCCTGTATGAAACTAGCATATAAATGGGGTTATTCATTTGTAACTCATCAAGCAAAATAATCAAGTTCTCTACAATAAAAAGCTTCCTTGGCAAATTTCTCTTGTCTTTCTTATCTAATATTCTCTTAACGATCTTGAGTGTAGTATTTTAGACTGACTTGGCACAGCAAGATCGTGACCAAGTTGCGCAAAATCGTGAGCAAGTTGTCAAGTGCCGCACGTGCGCTTAGTTGAGGACTAAGGACGTGACAGCGTGGTATCAAAGCAAAGGTTATGACTAAAGAAATGTTAGAAAGAATACAAGAGATTGCCAGAAAGAAGCTTTGTAGGGAACCATGGTCGGGATTACCAAGGGCGTGGTACTTGCAAAAGGGACAAATGTGAAGGTCCCTAAGCAAAAGGAGCATGGAGGTGCACGGGACGCACGCGAGGTGGGGGATTTACTTTGGATGGACAAGTACTTTGATGTAGTCAAGGACCGGAGTTGTTAAGGTATGCAACGCCTCAATGTACTTGACCGAGGTTGCCTACGGTGGCGTCGAATGTGTGCTGACATGGAGAAGGGGCAATGCAAGATTGAGACGTGGGAGCAGTTCAAGGAGTTGAAGAAGCAATTCTACCCGGTGAATGTGGTGCATGAAGCTAGGCGAAAGCTAAGGGAGCTCCGACAGATGGCCACAATTCGAGAGTATGTGCACGAGTTCACTACCTTAATGCTGCAAATCCCGTCGTTGTCCGAGGAAGATTCCCTCTTCTACTTCATGGATGGACTGCAAAATTGGGCAAAGCGGGAGTTAAGAAGACATCAAGTAGCCAATGTGGACGAGCCCATAGCGGAAGCCGAGTCGCTTGTTAACTTCAAGATGGAGCCTATCAAGTCCAAAGAAGGCTGTGAGAAAGCACGGGAGAAAATATATTATTGATATTGGATGATAAATACAATACAAGAGGTCCCTATTTATAGCTATACACTACAAGGAGATATTACTCCTCTTCCAATGTGGGACAAGACTACACTATACATATCTATAAACTAACACTCCCCTCAAGCCGGTGCATACACATCATATGTACCGAGCTTGTTACACATGTAACTAATACGAGAACCAGTAAAAGACTTAGTGAAAATATCTGCTAGTTGATCATTCGACTTTACAAACTTTGTAACAATATCTCCTGAAAGTATTTTTTCTCTGACAAAGTGACAGTCGATCTCAATGTGTTTAGTCCTCTCATGGAACACCGGATTTGACGCAATATGAAGAGCAGCTTGGTTATCATACACTAGTTCCATCTTGCTGATTTCTCCGAACTTTAACTCCTTGAGCAACTGCTTGACTCAAACTAACTCACACGTCGCCATAGCCATGGCCCGATATTCGACTTCGGCGCTAGATCGAGCAACTACATTCTGTTTCTTGCTCTTCCACGAGACCAAATTACCTCCTACTAGAACACAATATCCAGACGTAGAACGTCTATCAAAAGGTGATCCTGCCCAATCATCATCTGTGTACCCAACAATCTGCTCGTGGCCTCGATCCTCGAATAGTAATCCTTTGCCTGGAGCTGACTTTATATACCGAAGAATGCGAACAACGGCATCCCAGTGACTATCACAGGGAGAATCCATAAACTGACTTACAACACTCACCGGAAAAGAAATGTCAAGTCTAGTCACTGTGAGGTAATTCAATTTGCCAACCAACCTCCTATATCTCGTAGGGTCTCTAAGAGGCTCCCCTGTCCAGGCAGAAGCTTAGCATTCGGATCCATAGGAGAGTCAATAGGTCTGCAATCCATCATTCCAGTCTCCTCAAGAATGTCTAAGGCATACTTCCGCTGTGAAATAACAATACCTGAGCTAGACTGAGCGACCTCAATACCTAGAAAATACTTCAATCTGCCCAGATCTTTAGTCTGGAAGTGCTGAAAGAGATGTTGCTTCAGATTAGTAATACCATCCTGATCATTACCAGTAATAACAATATCATCAACATAAACCACTAGATAAATACACAGATTAGGAGCAGAATGCCGATAAAACACAGAGTGATCAGCCTCACTACGAGTCATGCCGAACTCCTGAATAATTGTGCTGAACTTACCAAATCAAGCTCGAGGGGACTGTTTCAAACCATATAGTGACTTGCGCAATCTGCACACACAATCATTAAACTCCCCCTGAGCAACAAAATCAGGTGGTTGCTCCATATAAATTTCTTCCTCAAAATCACCGTGGAGAAAAGCATTCTTAATGTCTAAACTGATAAAGAGGCCAACGACGTACAACAGCCATGGACAAAAAGAGACGAACAGATGCTACTTTAGCCACGGGAGAGAAAGTATCACTATAATCAAGCCCAAAAATCTGAGTATATCCTTTTGCAACAAGACGAGCCTTAAGCCGATCAACCTGGCCATCCGGGCCGACTTTGACTGCATAAACCCAACGACAACCAACAGTAGACTTACCTGCAGGAAGAGGAACAAGCTCCCAAGTGTCACTCGCATGTAAAGCAGACTTCTCGTCAATCATAGCATGTCACCATCCTGGATGAGATAGTGCCTCACCTGTAGACTTAGGGATAGAAACAGTGGACAAAGAAGATATAAAAGCATAATGTGGTGACGACAGACGATGATAACTTAAACCGACATAGTGGGGATTAGGATTAAGAGTGGATCGTACACCTTTGCGGAGTGCAATTGGTTGACTAAGAGGAGACAAGTCCGCAGTAGGTGCAGAATCTGATGCGGGGCGTGAATCACCTGGGCCTGATGCTGGATGTGGACGACGATGATAACTCAAGAGTGGTGGAGTTGCAGAAGGTTGAACTGGATTATGTGGAGGAACTGGAGCTATAGGTGGTGGAGCTACAACCGGAGCTGTAGGTGGTGGAACTGGAGCTATAGGTGGTAGAGCTACAACTGGAGCTATAGGTGTGGAGCTACAACTGGAGCTGTAGGTGGTGGAGCAGCAATGACTGAATCTCCAAAAGATGAAACTGGTAGTACCTCAGAAATATCTAAGTGATGACCCGTACCTGTGAAGTATGATTGGGTTTCAAAGAAGGTAACATCAGCGGACATAAGGTACCGCTGGAGGTCAGGAGAGTAGCATCGATACTCCTTTTGTGTTCTCGAAAAACCCAGAAATACGCACTTAAGAGCACGAGGAGCTAACTTATCTGTTCCTGGAGTAAGATTATGGACAAAACAAATGCTTCCAAAGATATGGGGTGGAAGAGAGAACAAAGGTAAATGGGGAAACATGACAGAGAATGGAACTTGGTTCTGGATAGCTGAAGATGGCATACGATTAATAAGATAACTAGATGTAAGAACGGCATCCCCCCAAAAATGCAACAGAGCATGAGATTGTATGAGTAGGGTACGAGCAGTTTCAATAAGATGTCTATTCTTTCTTTCACCTACCCCATTTTGTTGAGATGTGTACGGACAAGATGTTTGATGAATAATCCCATGAGATTTCATAAACTGCTGAAATGGGGAAGACAAATACTCTCGGACATTATCACTACGAAATGTGCGAATAGAAACCCCAAATTGATTTTGAATTTCAGCGTGAAAGGTCTGGAAAATAGAAAACAGCTCAGATCGATTTTTTATCAAAAATATCCAAGTGCACCTGGAATAATCATCAATGAAACTGACAAAGTAGCGGAATCCTAAGGTGGAACTGACCGACTAGGACCCCAAACATTTGAATGGACTAAAGTAAAAGGTTACTCTGCTCGATTATCAAGACGCCGAGGGAAATGGGAGCGGGTATGCTTACCGAGCTGACATGACTCACATTCTAGAGCTGACAAGTGAGATAAACCAAATACCATTTTATGAAGTTTTGACAAACTGGGATGTCCCAACCGTTTATGTAATAAATCTGGTGAATCAGTAACAGGACAAGTTGTAGAAGGAATACAAGATGTGAGTCCATATGATTTAGCAAGGATAAGGTAATAAAGTTCGTTTGATTCCGCCCCGTGCTGCGTTCCTGTATAAAAACATGGTCATCAAGAAATAAAACAACGCATTTAAGTGATTTGGCTAAGCGACTAACAACTATGAGATTAAAAGGACTATTGGGAACATATAGGACTGAATCTAAAGGTAAGGAAGGAAGTTGGCTTGCTTGACCTATTGCAGTTGCCATGGTTTGAGACCCATTGGCCATTGTGACTTTTGGAAGAGATTGAGAATACGAAATAGTAGTGAAAAGAGATTTGTTACCAGAAATATGATCTGATGCACCTGAATCAATGACACTCAGAGGATGAAGATTAGGAGAAACAAGTCACGCTATTACCTATTTGAACAACAGAAGCTATCTCAAAAGATGTCTGCTTACATGCTTTATACTGAAGGAACTCAATATACTCTGCTAAAGAAACCATCCGACTATTCAAAGCATCGGTTCCCATGTCGCTACAATTTGTAGTAGTAGAGTTAACTTGAAATAGAGGAAATAAGTAACTCCCGTGAGAAAACTGAAGAAATAGCTTGAAAACACTGTTTACAACAGGAAAACAGAACATTGTTCTGTGCCGGAAACACTGTTCACGCCGGAAACACTGTAGCTCGCCGGAAAATTCCAAAGTTGTCGGAATTTGTTGTAACCAGGATGGATAGACTCGAAATTCCTTTGCGAGCAAGCTGTCCTGAAGAAATATTTTCACAAAATGGCCAGAAAGGTCACTGTTCACGTCGAAAAAATATAAAAGTGGCCGGAATTTGATTTGAATTAGAGGGTAAGGCTCAGAATTTTGAGGAGAGCACACTGTCCTGAAGAAGCTTCGCGAAAAAATGGCTGGAACCCTCGCCGAAAGAGTTGTTGCCGGCGCGTGGAGGAGCGTGGCGGCTTTTCTGCCGGATAAAATTTCAGGGGTTGGTAGTCGGAGGGTGATCTACCTCGTGGTGGTGTTGGTTTTAGCACAACACCGACAGAAAGTGACTTTCACTTAGACAAGCCTTAGGTCACCGGAAAAATTACACGATGACTAAGTTCTTTCTTCCCGGTTAACGCTGGAATGACGCACATCGATCTTTCTCACTAATGCTCTGATACCATGTGAGAAAGTACGGGAGAAAATATATTATTAATATTGGATGATAAATACAATACAAGAGGTCCCTATTTATAGCTATACACTACAAGGAGATATTACTCATCTTCCAATGTGGGACAAGACTACACTATACATATCTATAAACTAACAAAGGCAACGCCGAGAGGGGTGAGGGAGATCATGACGAGGACAATGGGAAAAGCATAGCCGAGGTATACAAGGGTATTGGCAAGGGACCATCCCATAACGAACAGGGGTCCAAGAGAAACGGCAAGGGGCCGAAAAACGGTAGCGAGTACGTGTCTAAGGGAGGGTGCTACTTCTGTAAAGGATCACATCGGACAAGTGAATGCCCAGATTTGGGGAGGCTTGCAACAATGATCGGGAACTTTGCTCAAGCACACAAGGGTGACACATGAGGGACCGCCTGTATTGGGGGGATGCGCTTGGAATCTAAGCCGAAAGTAGGGGATTCCAAAGCCTATCTTGGCGCCAAGCAAATGGAGAATGGTGGTAGCAAGAAACGTTGGGCGGACATAGTTGAAGAGGATGGCGAGTTACAAAGTGATGGCACGCTATCGGACTTAGACGAAGCACCAAGCAGAGGGGTCAAGTTTGCCAGTAAAGCTATGACCACGGAGGGCAGCCAAATAAGGAGTGGAAGCATGTACCCGATGCTTGAGAAGCTGCTAGACTTGGTCGAGTCATGGGAAGATTCAGGCCAAGAGCAAGGAGAGGCATCCGATGGGCGGAGGATCGAGGCCATCATTGCTAGCCGTCCAAAGTACAAAGAGGGCAAGAAGAAAGGTGACCAGTACCTTGTGACATGGGAAGGCGAACCGCTCCATAGAGTATCATGGCTAATGGACAAAGATCTCCGGCGACACCAAGGCGAGGTGCGCGCGTACGTGCCGATGCTTTGTGCCGAGGGCGACACAAAATTGGGTGGGGGGAAGTGTCATGACCCGCCACATCATCATGCCACGTAGGTGCCATTTGGCATATATTAATGCCATATGGAAGCTTACATATGAAATAGACTAGCACATGTGGGAAAGTTCTAGAGAAATGAAGATTTTTCATGGAAGACCTTAGAACCCTATGGAATTGTTAGGAAAGTCCTTAGAAGATTCTAGCTATGTAGAATATTCTAGAGAATGGACTTACTTGTAAATAATAAGGACCTTGTGTAATAATTATTATTTACTCACTAGCCCGTATGAAACTAGTATATAAAGGGGGTTATTCATTTGTAACTCATCAAGCAAAATAATCAAGTTCTCTACGATAAAAAGCTTCCTTGGCAAATTTCTCTTGTCTTTCTTATCTAACATTCCCTTAGCGATCTTGAGTGTAGTATTTTAGGCTGACTTGGCACAGCAAGATCGTGACCAAGTTGCGCAAAATCGTGAGCAAGTTTTCAAGTGCCGCACGTGCGCTTAGTTGAAGACTAAGGACGTGACATAATGCTTGAACCTTTGCCACATGCTATAATAGAAACAAACATAAGATATAATTACTAACATCCTTGAAAACCCAAAAATAATGCATGACGGAGTTAGAGAAGAAAATGCAAGGATGAAGTTGCCCACAGAAAGAAATTGATTCAATAACATAGAGAATGCAGTTTGCCCAAAACGCCACTGACAATGGAACACACGCGCTCTCTCTCTCTCTCCCCCCTCTCCCTCCCTCCCTCCCATTTACAATATTAACTTTTTTTTATAAGAAAAGAAGAAACCGCTAGAAGTTTTTATTCTGATCATAAGCTTGTCTATAGTTGCAATACATCCTCCAAAGTCTGAAGGAATCCTAAACATCAAATCTCAGACGTTTGAGACGTTCAAAATGATTTTGCCATTCTCATCCGAATCCTAACATTATCATCAAAACTGCTGGGAACAGGACAAAATTGTAAAATCATTCTGCGAGGATAAAGACAAGATTTTTCTTCTTTCATGTCTATAGTTTGTTGCCTTTTGTATTTGGTCTGTATATTTGTTGGGAACATGAATCAATTGTAAAATTACTGAATTCAGGGACATGCAATAGTTTGGAGGTGTAATGATCATTCAGATTAGAGGGCCTGAGGACTTCTGAAATATCTGGGGCAGTATGTTTAAGGAGGTAATTTCACATATGGTCATGTCTGCCGCAAAGTTAAAAAACTAAAATTTTATAATCAAAAGAGTACATCAAGTATTTATTTGACTTTTACTCCTTAAATAACATTTGACTATCTATATAAGTGACTCCACTAGCATGGATTAAACAAGGACAGGAAAAAATCATGATATTGAAAAATTTGCAAAGAACAGGTAAATAATCTATAGAGCATAAAATAGGCTTTGCATTTATGAAAGTAAAGGTCATTGAGACAAGGGGATGACGATGCCTATAGTTTAAAGTTGGACAGAGGGTTTGATTTTTCAGATAAAGTTTGAGGGAAACCTTATCTAGTGTGACTGTTTCTCACCTTTGCAACAACATATAATGTAAAAAGAGTGTCAATCCCAAAAGTTAAAATACATAAGTTACCCTTGAATTATGGACAAAATCCCTGTTACACACTTTCTGACCACGAAAACCATTTTACACGCTCAACCTTTTTAGAGTGTCTAATACACACCTTTTTTTTCTTGACCAATTTTTCAAAACATGTGTAAAGTCACGCACCAATAAGATCGTGACACGTGTCATTATTCTTTTAAAAAATAAAAAATACGTAAAATTACAATTATACCCTTTACCATCTTCTCCGTTGCATCTCTTTCTCTTTGCCGGCGAATCATCTCCTCTCGCCGACAACCCAAAAAAACCAAACCTTTGATGTCTAATTCAAACAAAAAACTAAAAGCCCCAATCAATTGCTCCTAGCTTCTGATTTCCAAATATTTTCGAGATACAAAATTACAATACCATCATTAAATATTGGAATCTTTTGCAAAAACTCTATAAACGCCAAAAACAATGAGGAGAATATCAGGCCTTCTTAAGCAAACCTACAACCCTCTGCAATGCTATATACTGGTAAGTGGGTCATATACTACTTCATAGCAAAAAAATACGCGACAAACAATACGAAGTTATACGAAGTTAAGGGCTCCTTCATGGCTGGACCCCAACAGGTGAAAGGGAAAAAAGGATGAGAGAAAAAGGTTCTTCAATGGAGAAGGTATGGTGAATTTTCGACAGGTGAGTGTTGGTTGATTTTAGGATGGTGGAGAAGTTGTGGAGCAACAATGGTGGGTGGTGGAGAGGTCTAGGTGGGTCTGGGGTGGTGGGTTAGTTTAGAAAAATATAAAAAGAAGAAACTAAAAAAAGGAAAAAAAGAAAATTAATTGTAATCGTTGGATAAATTTTACTAAATCTGAACCGTTTAAATAAAATATCAGATATACGATTTTTTACTATTCAGATGCCTCATTTTGTTTGTAAAACACGCGCTAGCCACGTAGACAAGGAGGTGTGTATTAGACACACTCTGAAAAGGTTGAGTGATAAAGATGATTTCCATGGTCAGAAAGTGTGTGATGGGGATTTGGTTCATAATTAGGGGGGGTAACTTATGTATTTTGCCAGACCAAAAACTGAAACTGTATTGAAGAATTGTATTAAGTCAATCTTGGAGTACATAACCAAAAGGCCAAAAACAAAGTTGACGTTGCTCACAATTATGATTTCCCCATTTGAGGACAGAGAAATCAATTACAGAGAGGTATAGAGATAGAATGAGTCCTATGAAGTGATTACTTCAGCCGAAATGATTAGCAAGCTTCATAATAGACTAAAGAATAACACCAAGATCGACAGTAGTCCATACAAACTATCAACTGCAAAAAACTGTTATCAAACAGAAGAGATAATTCACATTCACGGGGACCAGCTCAAGATAAAACAGAAAAAAGAGTACCAAATCAGGGAGTACATAATTAGAAACTGCATTCTGAATGAAACTACGCTTGCAACTAAGATACAGAATTCAGATTTTCACTCCACAGTTTATGGTTATATGATAGTAGTATAGTCAACTCGATCCTCACTACAAACTTTTTTTTGGAAGAAATGATCATCACTAAAAGCTTTTGAAAAGAATTCACACTATATCTAAACTCGTATCTTTGAAGAAAGATCAAACATTCTGGAAATAGGAAGCACTTAATGTCACTCTCTTTCTTGCAGTAAGGTAAAAGAGAACTGACCTTGAAGATTATAGGAAAAAGGTCAGTAACCAACATAAATAGCAGCATTCACTATGTAACAATCATCATTTTTATCTCCCATGTCTTCCACTTGGACACCGCTGGAGCATATCAGTCCACCATCTACGACCTCAATAATCAAGATTCTTCCACTATAAACCACAAAAAAGAAGTTTTAGAAAAAATCAGAAAGAAAAGAACAAAAGTACAAGTGATAAGTTCCAGATTTGCTCGTCTAAAGTTACCAACCCATAAAAATGTGAAATTAGAAATAGACAGTCACTCGTAAAACAGTCTTTCATTACTTTTCCTGCCTTCACTAGTTCCAGGGAAATCAAAAAATCCAGTCACTTTCTTTATTACTACTTAATTTTTATTGTTTAAATTTCCAAAGCAATATTCTTGAAAGGATCAATGGAGAAGCTATTACTACAAACCAAGTATTCTTGTATCTTGTACTTACTAAGGAAAGACTGACTTGACCTTCTCAAGATCTAAAGACTGTTGGAGAGGCCGAGGAACTCCCAGTTTGATCTGCAATTTCATCTGCTCAAATGATACACCGGGTATAGATCCTGGATTGACCACATAAATTGTTATAAAGGGAAAAAGTAAAGCATGCTTACAATCTGAAACTACCTTAAAATGTATATCCTATAATATACTGTGCCTATCAATCAATAGACGAGGGGCCGCATTGAACCAACCAGATAGTTCACTAAGGGAAGGAAGGAGACTTGGCAAACTAGAGATAGTTTCAAGCAGACCATTGTGAAGCAGAGAGTTTATGAACAATTTCTCGTTGGAAACATTCATTCTTTTCAAGTTTATTGTTCAAAACCCAATGTTCTATGCTAATTGATATCTCTTAGCTGCTCCAAAAATTTACACCCCCCCCCCCCCAAAAAAAAAAACTAATGCCCCCCTCTCATCATCAAAATTATTTCTTTCTTTCCAAATAGTGGGGGCCTCCAAAGGTGCTAAATTGTTTTTTCTGCTTCTTCACCCTTTCCTTCTCAACTTCCATCCTGTGAGCACATTACCTATTCAACTTCAAAACGTTTTTATACTATATCCCAAAGTGACATACACCCTGTTAGAGATATTTATGATGACTGCTTAATAATTTTAATTCTGAAAGAAGGAATTGTCAATATGATGAATAGATATAACCTTGACTTAAAACTATTGGTCTATAGTATGTACATTGAATAATCAGGAATTAAAACAACAGAAAGTCACATGTTAAAAGTACAAGGGACAGGTTGGTCTGACAAAAGTTACCTAACAAGCCTAATAATTACAATTTATAAACTACGTAATACTGCAGATGCAAGGTTCTTGTATGTTTGGTAAGTGAATCACCTGAGTTCGAATCTTATTTAGTCGGAATGCTTGTACCTAATCAAGTTGGTCTTTTTCAACTAAGTGGTCACCTCCTATTTCCTTAAATCATCCCCACATGAACAAAATTTTCCTTTTTTGTTGTTTCCTCTCTAATTAACATTCTCCTTGTGATGACTTCACGTTCTCCCAAATATTATAATCGAATAAACTATTTAATTTTACCTGGATAGGAATAATCAAATTCCACCTAAATAGTCATGTCATTGTACATGCAAAATGTCACAGCAGAGTTTAAGGGAATCACAAAGATTGTGCTCTGAGCCTTTGAATTCTGGTCTTTAGCAAGTTTATCAAAAATAAAATTGACAGAAAGGTTCAATTAAATTTCCACCTAAAACCATTCCAATTTGACTATTTCTTTATTGTCTATATGACTGTATCAGCTTCTTCCATCAGTTTGACTAATGACTAATATACTGTCCACAAAAGTGAAGAAAAAAGAAGGGCTTCCGTAGCTAAGAAAAATGTCAATCAGAAAATTGCAGAGGCTATACAGGTGCATGATCAAAAGTAAACTCAAGAACTTCAACATGGGGAGCTTCAAATTGTTCACCGCATCACCATGTGATCCTCCATCCTGTTGACATCATCACAGATGTTCCCACAAAAACTGTGGAGTGGCGTCCAAAATCAACAGCCACCAATGCAAATGCTGTACTGGAATGGTGTAGCAGAGTCTCTCTCTCCACTTTACCCGTCCGCTCCATCAAGAAACTGTTACTTGTAGACCTTTCTTCCATTTAAAAATTCTTAGAGAAAGTGACAAAAAGCACTAAACGGAGCATTACTATCTAGAGAAAACATTGAGCTAACTGTTTTAAGAGAAAACTAAACATTCTATTCACCACCTATACATACAGGTCATTTCACAAATCCCTACGGCCTACACGTCGCTAAACTAAAGAAAGCTCTTTAAACTTCAAGGTACTTTTTCTCAATTCAAAACACGATTCATGCTACAACATAATATTAACATATAATGTATAAACAAACATCTTCTGTAATTTGGTGAGCATCAATGAAACAATTTACAAGATTCCGTTATAATTCCACAAATGTTCACCAATTATCCTACCAGCCTATGTATATTAATTTGCAAATGAAGCATAATTAGCAAAAACAAGCCAGAGAAAAGAAGTTGTTACCTCTTCTGAAAGCCGGTATTGAATTGGAAGAAATTGCATCCTTACAAGCCCGCATTGCTGCAGAGGTAACGTCTTGCCTGTTTATTCACTCAGTTAGATTCAATTAAAAAAGATTTCTCCTTGCTCTGTTTTCTCCTACACCAATTTCAAAAAAACAATATAAAACAAACATCAAGGCACATTCTCCCAAGGGGTGACCCAGAGGACGAATAGCTGAAATAACAACCTCAGAATCAAGGTTCAGATTAGTCCAGTCCTATTAAAGATGGGGGCAAATCAAGCAACTCTAAGTAGATAGATGGGATAGGAAGGAATAACCACCGATGGCATTTGCAGCTGCTATTTTATGATCGATATAAAAGCAGTTGAGCGCAGGGATTGCCCATCAAAGGGGTGGAGCTAGTTAGACCATTACCAAAAGTTTCCATTCCAATCCTTAAAAAGAGAAATCAAATGGAAAAAGCTTGTGACACAAGAAGGGCAGGAACCTTAATCCTTGAGGAAAGAGATAGAAATGGATTACTTGCTTCTCCAAAGGCCCCCACGCAGTTAAGAAGCTGAAAGAGAAGCTACTGGGACTGGGCATGGGCATCCTCACTGATGCTATTTAGTTATTTGAGTTCAGATTCCAGCTGAGGCCATATCAAGTACTCCCTCCGTTTCAATTTATGTGAACCTGTTTGACTGGGCACAAAATTTAAGAAAAAATGAAATTTTTGGAATTTGTGGTCCTAAACATGTCAAAAAGGATGTCAGAGTATTTGTGTGGTTATAAAAGCTTCTCATTAAGGGTAGAATTGGAAATTTAAGCTAAATTGTTTCCAAATTTAGAAAGGGGTCATTCTTTTTGGAACGGACCAAAAAGTAAATAGGTTCACATAAACTGGAACGGAGGGAGTAATTTTTTTCGTATCTGCCTAGCTCTGAAGGGGAGCCTTGGCGTAACTGGTAAAGTTGTTGCCATGTGACCAGGAGGTCAGGGTTTCAAGCCGTGGAAACAGCATCTTGCAGAAATGTGGGGTAAGGCTGCGTACAATAGACCCTTGTGGTCTGGCCCTTCCCCGGACCCTGCACATAGCGGGAGCTTAATGCACCGGACTGCCCTTTTTATCTGCCTAGCTCTTAATTGGCAGAATTACTCACTAGTTGTGTGGGTGGGAGGTAATAGATACTCAATGGATTAGTTATGCAAGCTGACACAAAGACTACTGTTTTAAAAAAAATCTAAGGAGGTAGTATATCTTCGTCCGACTAGTCGGCGCCAAAAAGATCGGGACACTATCTTAAGAACTGAAAAAGAAAAGGATTAAAGTTGCATACATTGACAGTCTTATAATTTTTTACAAATCCCCTATTTGCCAATAGAAATGTTGGCTTAAAACTTTACATGTAAATATCTTTTAGCTCATCTGATTGTGTAAAAAAATATAAAAAGAGTAAAAAGCAGTGAGAGAGATACCCATGTTGATCATAGCCGACGCCCATTTCGACAAAGAGAAGAGTCATGGAAGAATTCGGCACAGAATTAATATTTTCCATTGGGGTTTGCTCATTAGCTATAGCTGTATATTCTGACGTCGACGAGGAGGAAGCTATGATTTGGCGATAGATTAGAGGTACTAGGAAAAATGATGGATTCTTGAACCCAGTATGGCAATTGAGAATTGGGAGAGGGGGATTATGGTTGAATGAAGGGAGATCTGTTGGAGGGAGAAGCTGGAGATATCTGATTGAGCCAATAGCAATCATCTTTGTCGAAGCAAACTCTTGCCGCGGATAAACAGCCCTTCCAAGACCTTGCTCCGTTTTTCCTTCTTTTTTCTTTTTTCAATATTAAAAAGTATTAATCAAATTAAGTTATGTTATCTTATAAAATTTCTATTACGTCAAAGGAGACTCGTATAGTTATGGAATAGTAATTTTTTGTTATATATATTTTTTAATTACATTATCTAATATTTAGTATTATTACATTGTAAATATAATTTTTTATTTATATTACTTTATTTAATAAGTCACATATAAAATCAGTTATTTTTTTTAAATTGCCAAGTAGCATATTGTGAGAATAGCACTTGATTTAATGTGGAAGTTTTTTTCTCTCATTTTAATAATATTGTTATATTATCTATAGAAATTTTTTTATTAGCGTATTACTTTGCTTAATAAGCCATATGTAAAACCAATTAGTTTTTAAAATTGTCAATTGGCCTATTGTGAGAATGTCACTTGGCTTAATGTAGATGGCTTTTTCTCTTCTTTTAATAATATATAGAATAAACTCGGTTGTTTTTTAAAATTGTCGATTGGCCTATTGTGAGAATGCCACTTGACTTAATGTGGATGCTTTTTTTTCCCTTTTTAATAATATATAGAATACTGATAGATATAAATTTTTAAATTTCTCTCCTTTTTATGATATACAATATAGATTTTTAAATAATAATCTAAAATTATTTTTTAGACTTAAAGAGTAAAAAAAACATGTGTTTTAATAAGCCAAATGTAAAATTAGTATTTTTAAAAAAAAAAACTTGAAATCTCTAGTTCCTATTTTATAGGAGTATTGTCCTAAATTGTCAAGTGGCATATTGTGAGATTGTCGCTTAGCTTAATGTGGAGGTTTTTTCCCCCTCCTTTTAATAATATATAGAAGTAAGAATTTTCCGTTTTCCTTCTATTACTTATTTTTTTCCTTAACTTGAATTATAAGAAATTTTCGTTTTTCCTTCTCTTACTTTTTTAGGGGGTCTGTGCTTAAATGTACAGCCCAAACAAATAGTTTCCACCTGTATAACCTTATAATTATTTATATTTTGATTTTTTAACATATACTTACATTAAATTTTATGAAGCCAAATCTCTTTCAATGTTATTTTTTACCTTCTTCCCCAAATTACCATAGAATCCTCTTCATTTTTTATTTTTTTATTTTTAAAATCTGTATAACACACTACTAGAAATATGGCATTTTCCCACGAAAAAATTGTCAGTGGAAATTCTCACCGAAATGCAATGGAAAAATTAAAATTTCTGTTCCAAAAAATATAGATAACATTTTCCATTGACTATCAGTGGGAAAGTTTTGGCGCAAAAATGCGCGTAGTTTAGTTCCCTCTGATTCAGTGGGAAAATTCATTAAAAAAATAATTATATAAAACTAAAAATAATTCTCAGAGAAGACACTAGGAACTTAAACAATAAATAAAAAATATTTTAAAATATTCCCACAGACTTAGTGTGTAAGATATTTTTTGAATTTATTTTTTGTAATTATAAAAAATATTTTCTACGGAGCTTTCCCACGATAGTAGTGAAAAAGTTTATTATTATTAACGTTTTATAAGCTTTCCCACGATAGTAGTGGAAAAGTTTATTATTATTAACGTTTTATAAGTTTTCTCTTAGTCTATTCATTCACATAACATTTTAGTTTTTCCCCCTCTGTCTCTCTCACTCAAAGCACATACGAGTTTTCACTCCATTCCCAAGTAAGTTGCGACCCCCCCCCCCCCCCCCTCTCTCCCTCTCACTCACTCATCCGATCTCCTTTTTTTCGTTTTTGATTTCCCCCAAAAAACTTTGAATTTTAGGGATTTTATACTGTTTCAAACCCTAGGTTTAAAAAATTAATGTTATTCTCTTGTGAATATATGGTCTTAGAAACAATTAATTTTAGGGAATAGATCAATAATGAGACAAAGGCAAGAACTTTAGACGATTCTGGTTTAGTATATAGACCAGATTTTCGTTAATCCATGAACAGGATAATACATTATTATTGGAAGAGGATTAAGAAATAAAGAAAGAATCAAGATTGATCAAAATAAGAGAGGAAGTGAGAGTACTGCTGCGTTATTTCTTGAGTTTATGACCTAAAATAAGGTTGCTTTGGTGCTAGATCATTCTAAGGGTGGCCTAGGAAACGCATAGATTGGTTCCTAATTTAGTTTTCTTTTTTGGATGCTATATCCCTATTAAAGATTCTTATGGAATAAGGAATGTTGAGAAAATTTAGTACTTAAGTTTCGTTCCTATTTTTTGTTATTTTTTCCTGAGATGATTTTATATGGTGAAACATGGTCGGTAAATGTTTATATAGCCTACCCCGACTTATTTGGGAGTGAGGCGTTGTGTTGTTTGGATGCTATATATTTAATATAACTCTTTATTATTAAATGAGTAAAGAAGAGATTTTTGCGTATTAGCTTGGGTATCGTAGTATGCAATTATTGTTAGAGGTCTGCACATTGAACTGTCTCAAAAGTTTGTCGTTGAAGCTTTATAGTAAAAACTGAGAATAGAAGTAGAGAAGCTGTAAATTATCTTTGTTGAAAAAGTATGTTGTACTGTACAATTGTCCTTTTTGTGGGTGTAAAAATGAAAAGTGCTTGCAGTTAATGACAGTGATGATTAGAAGCACAATGGTGATAGACATTGTTGAATTGTGTATCTGTAGATTTTTTGATTAGATTACTTTTTTCTGTCTTTTCTGTATCTCATCTTGGTGATTTCTATGTTTTAGGCATCACTTAGCGGAGTTGGGTTGCATATTTGTTATCTTTTAACAAGGACAATGAATCAACTAAATATAAGATAACAAAGTATATGATTAGTATATATTGAATAAAATAAATTATGTACTTCTTTATTTAATATTTTATTTTGTTATTGTGTAATAGATGGAACAAGATCGTAGATGGATATCCGATAGAAATCATCCTAATCGTAGGGGATTGAAGGAAGAATTTGTAGAAGGTGTTAAAGGATTTATTGCTTATGCAAAAATACTTCCTGAATTCTGTAATGAAGGAATGAATAGATGTCCTTGTGCTAAGTGCAATTGTATAACGTTATTGATACCGGAGGATGTTAAAGTTCATCTTTATAGAAAGGGGTTTAGAGAAATTATTATGTGTGGATGGTTCATGGAGAGAACTATAGGTATTTAGCTGATGTTGACTTTCAGAATCTTACTGGTTGTGAGAGTGGTACATTCTTTGAGAATAATCAAATGCATGAAATGGTGTCGAATGCTTTTGGAATACGCTCAAGAGTTCAATCCCAACAAAATATTGACGAGTCGCCCAATGATGAGGCAAAGCACTTTTATGAGTTATTAGAGGCTGCTAGTCGTCCAGTCTATGAAGGCTCAATACACTCGGAGTTGTCTGTTGCAGTTAGATTACTAACTATCAAATCGGATTGAAATATTTCTCAAGCGACCATGAATGCTATAATTGGGCGTATGGGTGAAGTTAGTCCGAACATTAACTTACCCTCGTGATTACTATAAGGCTAAGAAGTTAGTTTCCAAGTTAGGACTTTCCTCAACAAAAATTGATTGTTGTGAAAAATGTTGTATGTTATATTATAAAGATGATGCGGCTCTAGAAGCGTGCAAATTTTGGGGATTGTCTTATTTTAAGGAAGTCACAAATGTCAAAGCAAAGAAATTTCCAATTAAGAGGATGCATTACTTACCTATTATACCTAGGTTAAAGAAGTTGTATGCATCAATGAGTTCCGCTCCTCATATGAGATGGCACTTCGAAAATAGAAGGGCGCCTGGTATTTTGTGTCATCCGTCAGATTAGCTTGTCTTGGATGGTACCTGGATGTTGAATATTGAATGTTGGATTTTTTAAGTTTTTGTTCTAATTTCTGATTAGTTGGATTAGTTGTTTATGAAATGAATTGGATTGCATGTTGAATTTGGTATTTGAATACTTCATTGTATTTAGTCTTGTATTGTTGGCTGTAATTTCTGTTTGGTAGGTGGTGTAGTTATAAAACAAATTTGGCCATGAAAATATTTTCCAGATTTTCCACGGATTTTCCACCGACGTCGTGGGAATTTTGTGCATATTTTTTTCCAGAATTTCAATATTTCTCACTGATTTTCATGGGAATGTTCATATGTTTATTTTCAGGTTATGAATATTTCCCACTGCTTCCAAGGGTAAAATAAAAAATATCTAAATTATTTTTAATACTTCCCACAAATTCGGTGGGAAACTTAAGAAAATTAAATTATTATATTTTCTTATTTTCCCACGACGTTCGTGAAAAATTATACTAGGTGACCCCACCAAGTTCTCGTGAAACCCTCAGTGGGAAACTCCCTGAGAATTACCCACGAATGTCCTGAAAAACTATCCCACCAGCCATTTTCCCACTGAGCGTCACCCCTGGGAATGTCGTGGGAATATTGAAATTTCACACAGATTTTCCACCGATTCTTTCGTGGAAATTTTTTTATATTTCTAGTAGTGGCATAATGTATATATAACTAGTTTCTATGAACGTGTGTTGCACGTTAATAATAAAACGTAATTGTTCAGTTAATTATCTATATGAAAGAACGAAAAGTTTAATTAATGGAAAATTATAGTTTTAGAAATATGCAATACGATCATATTAACGTAAGGTTATTTTATAGACGTTATATTTGTGTATGTTCCCTTTAGACGCTTTGAATGCTCTGTCATATCCAGAGCTTTTGTTATCGACATTGAAATACCTCTTGCGTTATGTACTTTCCACAACTTCTATTTTTATTTAATGATGAAAGTATTTTTCTTATTAAGCGATCTTCACCACTATTATTACTATCAGGCTTGATACCAATTATTCAGGAAGAAGGATCACATTATTTTTTATTGTATGCTCTTCTCCATTTACGACACGAAGCAAAAAATTATTGAATATTGGATATGTTTTTGTTCTCATGTTTCTTGTTAGATGAATATTTTTTATTTGAGGTAATACGTATTATTTTACCAAGTTTGCATTTACAGTCTCTGTTCTCGTCGATTTTAGGACTAATGGTAGTATTTGTTGAAAATCACCTCGAAAAACCATCACTTTTCCAACAACGATATCGTCATCCATAATATTTTAAAAGCTCATGTCAGTTGATTCGATTGTGTGATGCTTAGCCATAGACGATTCATCCATATTATCACCTTTGTTTTTCTTACACAAAGTGAACATTAAAGTATATTATGATATCCATTTAGGTAAATCATATTTTCCAGTACTCTTGCTCATGCTCTCTAGGAAACTATTTATACTCTTCAGTGTGATTTGTAGTTGAGTATCCAATGAATTGTCATGTATCCTTCTAAAGTCATCTGATATATTTCTGTAATATATATCACATAGTTTTCTAACGTCGGTTGAACACTTGAACTGCAATCCTCTAACATGATTCAATAATAATCTCAAATAGAACATTTCACCTTCTCCATTATTCAAGAAAAGAGTAGATAAAAATTTATAAAATATATTAAAGAAATTCTTTTTAAGTGTAAATATTAAATATCTTACCAGTAGAAATTCGATAAATTACATATTTGTTTTCTTTTTGTCCATATCTTCGATCGGATGAGGGTTCCGAATATAATACTCTGCAAATTCTTTGTAAAGGTATATTCATGCTTCCTCGTCTGTTGAGTATGTACTGAAATCTCAGTGGGCATAGTTTGGTGAATATTGTCCGATTCAAGATACTTAATAAATTTGTGCCACCAAAGCCAATGGCTTATGAATTGTTTATGTTTTCTTGACGTGTTTGATTCTTTCCCATTCTCTTTTATAATATCTGCATCTTTCTTCTCATTGTTCAAGAATTGTCCCTAGTTCTAACCTTATATGTGTTCTAGTCTATACAGTATCCCTAATAACCTATTCTGATTTCTACAAGTGTGTGCGTCCTCTAACACTCTACTAAGCCCCCATTCTCAGTTATACGATGGCAAAGTAATTAGTATGATTTTTTTTTGTTGCTATAACATACTCTAATAAATAAAATTATCAAAAATATTATTGTAATCATTCACATTGACGTGAAACCGTATAGTAAGATTTCATAAAGCAGTTTGTCAGGACCCAACTCCCACCGGAGTCACAACGGCTCTTAACACTACTTGCTAGGCAAGCCAACAGTCAAACAATAACTACAAATTTGATAAAATATCGTTTAATAAACTCAGCAACGAAAATATCATGAAATAACTGAGAAACCAACACCAAAACTACTACAATCATTCCAATAATCCGGTGTCAACGAGTACATGAGCACTACTGAATATCAAAATATAAACCAAATCCTCAATTTAGCTGTCTCGATTAGAACATTAATAAGGAAAATAAAGGAAAGCTAGTCAAGGTCTGCGGATGTCATAGCAGCTACCTCGAAGCCTCCCAAATACTAATACCAACACAACTCTAGCAATCACCACGTCCAGATATACCTGGATCTGCACATGAAGTGCAAAGTGTAGTCTGAGTACAACCGACCCGATGTACTCAATAAGTAACAAAACTAACCTTGGGCTGAAAACAGTGACTAGCTCAGAAGAAAACAATCACTAGCTCAGAAAAAAACAGTCAGAGACCAATATCAATGACAACACATATATAATGATGAGTTTAACAATAAGTAACTCAAAGGAATTATCATAATAAGCTCGTTCACATTACAAGAATTTAGACATGCTTCCAAATATAATAATTAAAGACCAACACTAATAAGAATATTTCAATTACCAGCTAGCATGAGGAATGATGCATCTCTATGCCTACATATCAAATATTCATGTCAAGTGAATGATTTCACGGTGGTATCCCCAAGTGCTCTTACTCTTAGCATACTCGAGGTATATGTCTCATATGCCCACTTCATCACACATTATCACTCAGCACTGTACGGGTGCCTGTCATCAGTGGCCCTCACCGAAGCACGTGTGTATATATCACTGTTCTTGTGCTCACTACTGGCTTGTCAGACTCCGGAAGGCGGATCCTGCCCAAGTGCTAATCAAAAGCCAATATGGCCTACTGCGGCGTGCACCCAAATCCAAATAACAATAAAGCCAATATGATATGCTGCGGCGTGCAACCCCATCCAAATAATACTCTCAACACGGCTCTAAAACCCACCACAGTCATCAACTTCTTACGTCTCAAGGGCTCATAATCTCATATCACTCAGCCCAACAACACCACATATGGAAAACAACAACAACGTGCGATGTAACAACGAATGATGAATAAAGACTGAGATAGGATATACAACTGAAGAATCATGACTGAGTGTATAATTACAATTAAGTCAGATAGCCCAAAACAACCGAAATAATCTCATTAGGTATCAACCAAATAATCACACAGCCTAAACATGATTTCTAACATGAATCACAGTTTAGGTAATCAAACAAGTAGGGAGAACACCGATATAACAAGATATAACAGCAAAACAGGTCCGATAATAGTCTAAAAGTCAACTCAAATCTTGATTACCCCGGTGCACGCCCACACTCCCATCACCTAACATGTGCGTCATCACAACTGACATAGTTCCCAGGGATAATTACCCTCAAATCCAAGTTTAAAAATATTACTTACCTCAAAGCGCGCAAATCAATACTCTAAAAAACCCTTCTCACGCGAATCGACCTCTCAACGACTCGAATCTAGTCACAAACAACTTAATGTCATCAAATAATGCCATAGGAAACAACTTCAAACAATAACGCTTCGATCTTTATCAAAATCAAAAAGTCAACTTTAGGCCCGCACCCCGGAACCCGGTCAAACTTAAAAATTCCGAACACCCATTCAATTATGAGTTCAACCATATAAAATTTATCCAATTTTGACCTCAAATCGACCTTCAAATCCTCAATTTTCACTTTAGGAAAGAATTTACTAAAATCTCCGATTTCTTCTCTTTAAATCGCCAATTAAATGCTAAAAACAAAAATGGGGTAGTATCAGGATGGGTCGAAAAGCTCTCTTCTCTCTCATGAAAAACCCTACGCTGATCGTCTAAACCCTAGCTTTCATGGCTGCTCAAGCCACTGGCCAGCCTCCTTCTGAGGTTGGTCAGTCGTCTCTCAACTCTATACAACCCCCCCCCCTAAACATCTATAAACCCTAGTTTAATCCAACAGTACGCAAACCTACTAAAACCACAAGCATTAAATGCCTCCATGCAGAACCCTAACATGCAACTCAAACCTGTGGAGTATTTACTTGGCGATCCTCTTGTTCGATGGAAGAAGAGTGAAGTAAAACAGTCAATCGCGCAACAAGGATTACAACTGGCAGTGTTGGGAAAATTTTCTTATGGAAAACCTGTAATTCATGAACTAAGGAAAGCTATTCCTATTCAATGTGAGCTTAAAAGTCCATGTTCGATTGGATTGATTGAAGATACATGTGTTCTTATCAAACTATCTCTTATGGAGGATTACATTCATCTATTGTCCAAGCAGGCATTTTATTTGAAAGCACAAGGAGATTTCTGGCAGATGAGATGCACCAAGTGGAGTCCATGGTGGAAGCCAGATGAGGAAACACGTATTGCTATTGCGTGGATATCTTTTCTGGATCTCCCTCCTAACGTTTTTGGTAAGGACTTTGTGTTCTCGTTAGCTAATATTGTAGGAAGGCCTCTTCATGTTGATTTGGCCACTCAAAATGGAACAAGACCTAGTTGTGCTAAGGTCAGAGTTGAAGTAAACTTATTAGCTACATTGTCTCAAATGATTATAATTATAGAAGAAGAAGATGAATTTGACCATGAGGAATCGAAATGGATTGAAATCAAATATGATTATATGCCTAAGTACTGTAAAACATGTAAGAAGCAAGGGAATAATTAAACGGAATGCTGGATTATTCATCCAGAGTTACATAAGAAGCTCAATGAAGAGGGTGAGGATCAAAATAAGGAGAAGGTTGTTGTGATGCAAGGTGAGGTGATTGGGACTGCAACTGCTTCAACAAAGGTATTGGAAAGTGGAAAAGTGATGGAAAAACCTACACCAAGTGTTACCAAGAATAAATGGATGCAAATGAGGAAGAACAAATATCAACGAGACAGTAGATGATACATAATCGACAATGAGGAGGATATGTCTACTGAGCTAACATATGATCACAAGGAGTCAAAAGGAAAGGGGACAACTAGTAATGCTGCTGGTACTGGGAAAGAAGAGAAGAATGATCCAGTAAAAACAAGCAATCAATTTGCTTTGTTAGAAGAAGGTGAGATCGAGATGTAAAAGCAAATAAAAAAGGAAGCTGTGGAAAAGGTGTGAAATAAGGAGAAGAATGAGGTAAAGAAGGCAAATCCTAGTTCTATTGGGAAAACATCTCCGGAAAAGAATGGGGTGCAAATTGTGGAAAATGTTGCTCCTAATCCTACTGTTATTGGGATTCAAGAGTCTAATAAAAAGGAATCTACAATTGAATGGGTACACATGAGATTTGGCACGAGTAAGGAGGAATTAAGGGACATGGATGTTACAATTAATCCTTCATGCCATTAAATTCCATCGCAAACTTATGAAGATTCCAAGGAGAATGAGGAAAACGTGGAGGTCAGCTCTGAAAGACAGCTATGGAGTGATGAGGTTGAGATTATGGAGGAGGACAATACCACAATGCTTAGTACCAGAAGCAAGTAAGAAATACATAACAAGTTTGAAAAAGTGGTAGCAGATGTGAGCCCTATCGCTACAGTAAACCTTAGAACAAAAACTAGGGTTGAGTCTAAGGAAGGGGCTAGTCAACCAATATCTAATATAATACTTGGAGCAGGTCAAGGCACACATAAAGAGGTTACTTACACATGTGGATCAGTTGGTGAAGCTTCAGCTAAGAAAGGAGCTAATGGAACAGTAATTCCTAGGGGTATTGTCCAGTTTTTGGCTAAGGAGGGAAGTGATCCGGTGGAGTTTTCAGCTGATCAACAAGTTGGGAATGCTCATGTTGACCTAATAGTTGATACGGTGAGGTTACCAAATCAAACAATTGCAATTAACAAGCCTATAGGCAATGAAACAGTAATTTCTAGGTGTCAATCTACAGGAAATCCTAGCTTTGGTGAAGTGTATTCTCTGCAATTCAAGGCAATCCAGGAGGCTATGAAGGCTAAGGAATTGAAATGTGGGGTATTTAAGGAGGATATAAATATGGCTAATGATCAAATTGCTATTGTTCCTATGCCAAGATCTGGGAAAAGCAACAATGCAGTGCAAATAACTGCTCAAGTTATTGATGATCCTGGGCTCTTAGCTGGGAAAACTTTTCATGTTACACATGTCATTTTGGATAAAGGAATCCTAATAAATAATAGGGGTCATAAGGAGCTGGTAATGATAGCCAAAAATCATGAACCAAATCCTTTAGACCTACAGAAAGTTGATGAACAAGATGAAGAGGAAGACTTGGGGGAAGACATAGTGGAGGAATCTACAACTACTAACTTCAAACAAGCAGCAAGAGATGGTGATATATCTCCCAAGAGTGTGGACAAGAATAAATCAGCTGGGAAACCTACAAGGAGACAAAAGAAAGACAACTAAGACAGTGTACCTTTAAGGGTGCAACCAAAGAGGAGTGTGATCTCTAATTCCAAATAATCTTATGGATAATGTTCTATTTTGGAATGTGAGGTCGATAAATACATAAAAAGCTTTCAATAGGTTGCTTAACCTATATAAAAAGTACAATTTGTACTTGATAGGATTGATGGAACCTTGGCAAGACATCAATAAGCCGGATGAGTATAGAAGGAAGCTGGGGATTAATTCTACTTATGCTAATGTGAATGTCAAGATATGGGCATTCGTTGATGAAGATATTGATGTTGACATTGTGATGAATATGGAACAACAAATGACATTGAAGCTAATTCATAAGAATATGAATAAGGAGTTATATGTGCAATTAGTTTATGCTAAATGTGATGCTACCGAAAGAATTGAACTTTGGGATTCAATATATCACTTAGCCTCAGATATGGAATCTCCTTGGCTTGTTGGAGGAGATTTCAATGTGATTCTATCTGAGGAAGAGAAATATGAGGGCCGACCAGTGTACCTGAGTGAAGTTGAAGACTTTGCACATTGTGTGGACACGTGCATTATATGATCTTTGCTTCAAAGGGAGTCTTTATACTTGGTGGAATGAGAGGTCTAATATTGATTGCATCTTTAAGAGGCTTGATAGGTTCTTTGCAAATCAACTGTTCTTAGATTTATTCCCAGCATTAGAGGTTGAACACTTGATCAAGTATGGTTCTGACCATGCCCCTCTCCCACTGTCTTGTAACATTGATACTGTCCAAGTTAAGAAACCATTTAAGTTTTAAAAATTCTGGACCAAGCATGAATCTTTTCTAAAGGTGGTGAAGGAGAATTCGGTAGCTGATTCCATGGGGAACCCATTCATTTTATTCCAAAGTAAGCTGAAAAGGGTGAAGACTACATTGGCAGCTTGGAGCAAGGAGATACTTGGGGATATTTTCAAACAAATTTCAACATTGGAGGATGTTATTAAGGTACATGAGATTGAGTTTGAATAGAATCCAACAGCTCAAAATAGAGCTAAGTTACACAAAGTAGAAGATGACCTTACAAGGTATTACCATCTTGAAGAAGAATTTTGTACACAAAAGGCTGGAATGCAGTGGTTTAAGGATGGTGATAGGAACACTAAGCTCTTTCATGCTCATGTGAGAGGTAAGAGAAAAAGGCTGCAGGTGTCCAGAATCTTGGACAAAAAGGACAATTGGCTTGAATCACAAGAAGATATGGCAAGGGAGGCATTAGAGTTTTTCCAAGATCAGTTCATAGAAGAAAGAATTCCTACTAATTTTGATATTATTCAGCATGTTCCTAGGATGGTGTCTCGGGATCAGAATGCAAAGTTATGGGATGAACCAACCATGTAGGAGGTTAAGGCATCCGTTTTTGGATTGAATGGGGATAGTGCAAGTGGTCCAGATGGATTCACTGGCCAGTTTTATCAAGCTAGTAGGGAGGTTGTATGTGATGATGTTCTCAATATGGTTAGCGCCTTCTTTTGTGGTGCATAACTACCAAAGTCAATCACTCACACAAACCTTATGTTGCTTCCAAAGAAGAAGAATGTTGCTACATTTTTAGACATGAGGCCAATCAGTTTGAGCAATTTCTCCAACAAGATCATATCCAGAGTGATCCATGAAAGGTTACTTGAGCTTCTGCCTTCTTTAATTTCTCCTAATCAGGCAAGTTTTGTCAAAGAAAGAAGCATTGTGGAGAATATCTTATTAACTCAAGAGATCATCAAAGACATTAGATCGAGAGGGAAGCCATCTAATGTAGTAATCAAATTGGACATGGCAAAAGCTTATGATAGAGTCTCATGGCTATTCTTGACAAAGGTACTGAGGCAGATGGGATTTGGTGAGATTTTTATTGATATGATATTCAGACTAGTCTCCAAAAAGTGGTACTCAGTGCTTCTTAATGGGCAGGCCAATGGTTTCTTCAAATCATCTAGAGGTGTTAAGCAAGGGGATCCACTTTCTCCTACATTGTTTATTCTAGCTGTTGAAGTGCTTGGGAGAGCTTTAGATGCATTGTTTGACAATCCATATTTCATAGTCTTTGGCATGCCAAAATGGAGTCAAAACATTAACTATCTTTCCTATGCTGATGATACTATTATCTTTTGTTCCTCGCATTATGGGGCAATGCAACTTTTTATGAATGTGTTATAGGAATATGAGGCAGCTTCAGGTCAGCAGATCAACAAGGAAAAGTCTTCCTTTTATATGTATGAAGGAGCCCAAGCAGATTAAGTAAACATTGTCCACTTGATTACTGAATTCCAGAGACACTCATTCCCATTTACATACTTGGGATGTCCTATATTCTACAGTAGGAGGAGGAAAGACTTTTATAAGAATATCATCTTCAAAGTACAAGAGAAGTTGTCATCATGGAAGGGTAAGTTACTATCAATTGGTGGTCGAGCAGTTCTGATCTCACATATGTTGGAGAGTATGCCAACTCATCTCTTGTCATATGTGAATACACCAACATATGTGATCAATCAATTGCACAAGATGTTTGCTAGGTTTTACTAGAGCAATTCAGGCAATAGAAGGGCAAGACAATGGGCTTCATGGGATAACTTATGTCTTCCTAAAAGTGAGGGAGGTATGAGTTTCAGATCCTTACATGATGTGTCTAAGGCTTTGTTTGCCAAGCTTTGGTGGAACTATAGAACAAAAGACTCATTGTGGTCTACATTTATGAGAAATAAGTACTGCAAGAAGATCAATGAGGTGTTAGTACCTTGGAGACAAGTATCTCATGTATGGAGAAAAATATTGCAAATGAGAGATGAGGTGGAACATCAAGTGTGGTGGCAATTGAAGAATGGCAACTCCTATTTCTGGTATGACAATTGGCTGGACTTGGAGCCCTTTACCATGCTTCATGTTCAGATCATTAGTGTAATAAATCTATAAAGCATGTTGATGAAGTGGTTGAAAATGGGGCATGGAATGCAGTGCTACTAAGGGAATTACTGCCTGATGAGCTAGCTGACCATATTCTGGAGACGATCACACCACCTTCAGATCTGTCAATGAAAGATAAGCCTTGGTGGAAGCTAGAAACAAAGGGATATTTTACAGTGAAGTCTGCTTGGCAATATATAAGGAAGAGAAGAGAAGAAAGCAAGCTATACAAATTCTTTTGGGTAAAGGGGCTGCCTTTCAGGATAAGTTTCTTCATGTGGAGACTGTTGAAGGCAAAGTTACCATTGTATGATTGGTTTCTAAGGCTGGGATATTTCAGAACATCAAGGTGTTGGTGCTGTAGGAATCCTAAAGAAGAAACACTGCCTCATGTGTTTCTAACATCACCATTTGCAAGATATGTTTGGAATTATTATGGTGCATCTGTAGGGATTAGAACATATGGGAAGTGACTTGTGCAAGTGATAAATGAATGGTGGAGCAAACTTGGCAATACAAGCATGAAGGGAGTATATCAAGCTATGCCAAGTTTGATTGTTTGGCACCTGTGGAAGAAGAGTAATTCTGGAATGCATGGGAAGAGTGTGTCTATAAATAGATTGATCTTTCAAATCTCAACCTCAATCCAAATTTTATTAAAGGTGAGAAGACCATGCTTTAAGGGTGTTACCGTAAACTGGCCAGACTTGCATGAGAAGCTATCGCAACATTTACCTAAATTGAGGTATACTAAGGTGTTGTGGGAATTACCTCCTATGGGGTGGATAAAATGCAATACTGATGGGGAATGTAGAAGTGTCAATGGAGGAGCATCATATGGCTTTTGTATAAGGGATGGAATATGAGATATTATTTATGCACATGCAGATGTAGTTGAGGATGCAACTAATAATGTAGCTGAGGCACAAGCCAATTTAGAGGCTCTAAGGTACATAACTCAAATGCAATTTCCTCCATGTATAATTGAAATTGGGAACTAAGGTACATAACTCAAATGCAATTTCCTCCATGTATAATTGAAGAGAGTGCTAGATGAAATTTGGGAACCACCTTGGAGCATTTCTAATCAAGTGGTTGAAATCAAAACACTAAAGGGTGCCTTTTCGGTATTTCATGTGTTGAGGAAAGGTAACAAGTTAGCTGATCATTTAGCTAATTTGACATTGGATCAACAACACATTGTATGCGTGCATTCCTTTTGGGAACTGGACACACAAGGGAGAAGGATATTGAATAATTACAAACTTCAAATACCCTACATAAGGGTAAGAACTGCCAAGCCAAATGCTAATTGATGATGGAGTTGGAAGATAAGATGAAGAGTAGGGGGGGGGGTATCTTGTAGCTAACAAGAGGAGGAGAATGTATCATGGAAGAATGAGACAAACTGCAGGGGATGGAGATCACATTACACTTCCAACTCAAATCCTTAGGGAGGAGAGAGGGAAGGATTTTTTCTCTAACATGTTTTTTGATTTTGCAGGTATTTTGGAGGGGGCTTGGCTCTATGTTTTGGCCAAACCTATTAGGGTGGTATTAGTATCTTTGATACTCATTCCCTATAGATGCTACAACTACTTAGGCCAGCCCAAAATCACACTCAATAAGGCAAAAAGAAGGTTGCACATTAGCCTTAATATTTGGATCCACATACATGCCCAGGATGATGGAAACAAGGAAGATTATACTATAAAATGCAAACTCCTTTGCATCGACCACTCCATGAGGATCACACAAGGTAATACCATTAGAGCACATCAAGTCACAATGATCAGTTACATGTGCAACTACTTTCTTCTTCCCAGATCAGATATGACTACCCATGGGACTTCTCAGCTTTATGCGGATCATTTTAGCAATATTTGGAGGAGCTACCAGCTACAATGGACATCTACCACACATGAGGAAGCTACCTACAATAGGATCACAACAAGAAGGAGCAGGCATGAATGTGTAACAAGGAGCCAAAGTTGCAACAACACCATTATTGTCTTGACCTGGACTTGCATTTTGGAAGGTTTTGCGTGCAAGTGGCTTACAAAGCAATCTTTGTCAAGCTTATATTTCTTTCAAAGCGATCAGGTGGAGATGCCTAAACCTCAAGATAACAAGTGCAAATGCCCATAATCGAAAGCAATGAGAGACAGTTATTCAAGAATGTTTTGTGAGTCATGTGCAAATAGGCCTCTCAAGGATCATTGTTCTTAGTTCTTTTTGTACTATCAAAGGAGTGTTTTACACGACTTTGATATTAGGCTTCATGTAATTTCATTTTTTACGCACTTTCATTTTGTGAGACCTCCAGGCTCATTGTTATTTTACTTTGATTATTAATAAAAACACCACTAGGCAAGTGGTATATTTGCTAAAAAAAATGGAATCATGAAACAATAACAAATTTGAGTCAAAGACACTTACCCCGATCCATATCGTGAAAATCCCCTCCAAAATTGCCAAATATCAAGCTCTCCAACCCAAAATGTGATGTAATAACTCTAACCCTCGAAATAGAGTTTTGAAACAATCTGGATAGGCATTACCATTCGCGATCGCGTAAAGTCCTTCGTGATCGGGAAGAACAAAATTCTCCAGCTACCAAAACCACCTACGCGAACGCGATGACCTAGTCACGAACGCGATGACCAGACGACCCATGCCTACGCGAACGCATAACAACACCCGCGAACGTAATGTACAAATGCGTACCATCCTCTGCCAGACCTTCCTTCTACGCGAACGCGACTCCTTGCTACCGACCGCGATTCCCAACCTCTCTAACGCTTCGCGAATGAGTCTCTCTCTTTGCGAATGCAAAGAACAAAACCACCTGCCACCAAATAACACTTCACGATCACGTCTTCCACTTTGCGATTGCAAAGAAGGAAACTAGAACCTTAGCAACAACAGTCCAAAAATGATGAAAATACTTCGAAACCCACCTTAATCACATATGAGGCCCTCAGGACCCCATCCAATCACACCAGCAAACCCTAAAACACAATACAAACCTACTCGAGGCCCCAAATCACACAAAATATCATCCAAACCACGAATGGCACCCAAATTCAAGTCTAATGAACTACTGGACTTCTAACTTCCAAAACTCAGGCCAAACTATATAAAATCAACTCCGAATGACCTCAAATTTGTATGCAAGTCTCAAATGATACAACGGACCTATTCCAACTCCCGAAACCAAAATTCGAGCCCGATATCGCTAAAGTCAACTCTTGGTGAAACCTATCAATCTTCCAAACCTTCAACTTTCCAACTTTCACCAAAAAGCACCAAACCAACCTACAGACCTCCAAATCCAAATTCGGACATACTCCTAAGTCCCAAATCACCACACAAAGCTATTGGAACCATTACAACTCCATTCCGGAGTCATCTACACAAAAGTCAAACTCCGGTCAACTCTTTCAACTAAAGCTTCCAGCTTTGGGACTAAGTATCCCAATTCACTCCAACACTTCCCCGGAACCAAACCAACCACCCCGACAAGTCACATAACTAATAATTATTATAGAAGAGGCAATAAATATGGGAACGGGGACACAATACACAAAACGACAGGTCGTGTCGTTACATTCTCCCCCTCTTAAATAATCGTTCGTCCTCTAACGGGTCTAGAATCATACCTGGAGTCTCAAAAAGGGGTGGATATCTTCTCAGCATCTCCTGCTCGGTCTCCCAAGTAGCCTCCTCGACCAACTGAGCTCTCCAATGCACCTTCACTGAAGCTATCTTCTTTGACCTCAACTTTCAAACCTGCCAGTCCAAAATGGCTACCTACTCCACATCGTAAGTCAAATCCCCATCAACCTGTACTGTGCTGAAGTCCAAAACACGCGACATATCACCATAATACTTCCGGAGCATAGACACATAAAACACTGGGTGAACTCCTAATAAACTAGGTGGAAAGGCAAGTCTCTAGGCCACCTCTCCAACTCTCTCAAGCACCTCGAAAGGACCAATATATAGAGGGCTCAACTTGCGCTTCTTCCCGAACCTCATCACACCCTTCATGGGAGAAACTTTGAGATAAACCTTCTCATCCACCATATATGCAACATCACGGACCTTCCTATTAGCATAACTCTTTTGTCTGGACTGTGCCGTATGGAGCCGCTCCTAGATCAACTTCACCTCTCCAAGGCATCATGGACCAAGTCAGTGCCCAACAACCTAGCCTCCCCAGGCTCGAACCAGTCAATCGGAGAATGACATCTCCTCCCATATAATGCCTCGTAAGGAGCCATCTAGATACTCGACTGAAAGTTGTTGTTGTAGATAAACGCTGCTAATGGAAGAAACTGATCCCATGAACCTCTGAAATCCATAACACATGCACATAACGTGTCCTCCAAGATCTAAATAGTGCGCTCAGACTGTCCGTCCATCTGGGGGTGGAATGTTGTACTCAACTCTACCCGTGTGCCCAATTCTCGCTGCACCACTCTCCATAACTACGATATGAACTGTATGCCTCAGTCAGAAGTTATGGAAATGAGATCTCCCGTATGTAAATATGAGCCAACCGCTCTGAAGATATGAATCCATCACCGGAATAAAATGTGCGGACTTAGTCAACGGGTCCACAATAACCCAGACTGCGTCATATTTTGTGAAGGTCCATGGTAGGCCTACCAAAAAATCCATAGTGATGCGCTCCCACTTCCACTCCGGTATCTCCAATCTCTAAGTCAACCCTCCTGGTTTCGCATGCTCATACTTCACCTGTTGACAATTCAAACACCGAGATACATAAGTAACAATATCTTTCTTTATTCTTCGCCACCAATAGTGATGTTTCAAGTCACGGTACATCTTCGTGACACCTCCACCTTCTTCGGATCCACCTTAATCCCCTCATTGGACACCACGTGTCCCAATAATTCCACTAAATCAAGCCAAAACTCGAACTTGGAGAATTTAGCATATAGCTTCTTCTCCTTCAACGTGTAGAGCACGATCCTCAGGTGCTGCTCATGATCATCCCGGCTGCGAGAATACATCATCAATGAACACGATGATGAAGGAATTAAGATACAACTAAAACACATTGTTCATCAGGTGCATAAAGGTTGATGGGGAATTGGTCAGCCGAAAAGACATCACCAGAAACTCATAGTAACCATAATGGGTCCTGAAAGCCGTATTTGAAATATTTGAATCCCGGATCTTCAACTGATGGTACCCCGATCTCAAATCAATCTTCGAGAATACCCTAGCATCCTGAGGCTGATCAAAAAAATCATCAATATGACTTGTTCTTGACTGTAACCTTGTTCAATTGCCTGTAGTTAATACACATCCTCATAGAACCATATTTCTTCTTCATAAATAGAGCTGAAGCACCCCAATGTGAAATACTCGGCCTGATGAAACACTGGTCAAGCAACTCCTGAAGTTGTTCCTTTAATTCCTTCAACTCCACTGGTGCCATATGATATAGTGGAATACATATGGGCTGAGTGTCCGACACCAAGTCAATACCGAAATCAATATCCCTATTAGGTGGCATGCCAGGTAGGTCTGCTAGGAAAACTTCTGGAAAATCTCTCACTACCGGAACTGACTCAATGGTAGAAGTATCAGCACTGGCACCCCTCAAAAAGGCTAAATACGCCAAGCACCCCTTCTCAACCATCTGTTATGCCTTCAGAAAGGACACTACCCTACTAGGAACATGATCCAATATACCTTTCTACTTTAACCGTAGAAAACCCTGCATAGCTAATGTCACAGTCTTAGCGTGACAATACCGAATATTGTGATATGGTGACAATCAACCCATGCCCAAAATCACATCAAAGTCTACCATAGTGAGTAGCAGAAGGTCAATCCTAGTCTCACAACCCCCGATTATGACCAAACAAGACTGATAAACCCGGTCTACCATAATAGAATCCCTAACATGCATAGACACATACAACAACAACAACAACAACATACCCAGTATTATCCCACATCGTGGGGTCTGGGGAGGGTAGTGTGTACGTAGATCATACCCCTACCTTGTGAGGATAGAGAGGTTGTTTCCAATAGACCCTCGACTCCAGAAAGTATAAGAACCATATTAATGAAAATATAAGCAAGAATGGACAGTACCAAAAAGCCATATAAAAGCAGGATAAAACAACAAGATAGTAAGGTGGTCAAAAATGAAAGAAAATAATAGAAACCTACTACCAATAGAAAGCGAGACTGCGTGCCCATACTATTGTTATGAACACTCTAGACTACCTACTCTACTACCCTAATCCTCGACCTCCATACCTTCCTATCAAGGGTCATGTCCTCGGTCATCTGAAGCTGCACCATGTCTTGCCTAATCACCTCTTCCCACCTCTTCTTTGGCCTACCTCTACCTCTCCGTAAGCCCTCCAATGTTAACCTCTCACACCTCCTCACCGGGGCGTCTGTGCTCCTCCTGCTCATATGACCAAACCACCTAAGCCGCGCTTCCCGTATCTTGTCCTCAATAGGGTCCACTCCCACCTTGTCGTGAATAAATTCATTTCTAATCCTATCTAACCTTGTGTGCCCGCACATCCATCCCGCCCCAATACGATGTATGACATCTTCATCAATCTCCCCATCCCCTTGAATAATAGACCCAAGGTACTTAAAACTCCCTCTCATAGGGATGACCTGCGAGTCAAGCCTTACCTTTCCTTCCCCTCCTTGAGTCTCGCCACTGAACTTACACTCCAAGTATTCTGTCTTGCTCCTGCTCAACTTGAAATCTTTAGATTCCAAGGTCTGCCTCCATACCTCTAATTGCGCGTTCACACCGTCGCGTATCTCGTCAATCAATACAATATCATCTACAAATAACATGCACCACGACACCTCCCCTTGGATGTGGCGTGTCAGTACGTCCATCACCAGAGCAAACAAAAAAGGGCTGAGTGCCGACCCCTGATACAACCCCATCATAATCAAAAAATGGTCTGAGTCCCCACCCATCATCCTCACTCGGGTTTTTACTCCATCATACATGTACTTAATCAACCTAACGTAGGCAACATGTACACCTCTAGCTTCCAAACATCTCCACAAAACCTCCCTCGAAACTTTATCATACGGCTTTTCTAAGTTGATGAATACCATATGCAAGTCCTTCTTTCTCTCCCTATACTGCTCCATCAATCTCCTTACAAGATGGATGGCTTATGTAGTCGAACGCCCCAGCATAAACCTAAACTGGTTCTCGGAAATAGACACACTCCTCCTCATCCTTAACTCTACCACTCTCTCCCAGACTTTCATAGTATGGCTAAGCAGCTTGATACCCCGATAGTTATTGCAATTTTGGATACAGTAAAGGGCAAATATACCCCTGTACTTTCGAAAAAGGTTTAAATATACCCTTCGTTATACTATGAGTTCAAATATACCCCTGCCGCTATACTTTGGGTTCAAATATACCTCTCATTTAAATGGAGGGACACGTGTCATCGTCCTATTGGTCAATTCTAAATATCCTCTAATTAATTAAAAAGACACATATTCATATCCGAAATATTTGTAAAAATTGCTTTAAAAAAACTAAAATAAACAATTCAACAAAATATTTTTTTTCAGTTTTTACAAAAAAATATTTTCAGTCTTTTAAAGCAATGTTTATGTAAAAACTGGAAAAAAAATATTTTGTTGATTTTTTTTGTAAAAACAGAAAAACAAATTCAACAAAATATTTTCATTTTTTAAAAAACTAATGCACTTGTAGTCCACTTCTTTAGGAAAGTCTTTTTTTCAGTTTTTAAAGCAAAACCTTTTTTTTTTTCCAGTTTTTACAAAAAAATATTTTTAGTTTTTCCAGTTTTTTTAAAGCAATTTTTTGTAAAAACTGAAAAAAATATATTTTGTTGAATTGTTTTTTTCAGTTTTTATAAAAAAATATTTTTCAGTTTTTTCAGTTTTTAAAGCAATTTTAACAAATATTTCGGGTATGAATATATGTCTTTTTAATTAATTAGGAGATACTTAATATTGGCCAATAAGAGTATGACACGTGTCCTTCCGTTTAAATGAGGGGTATATTTGAACCCAAAGTATAGCGGCAGGGATATATTTGGACTCATAGTATAACGAATGGTATGTTTAAACCTTTTTCGAAAGTAAATGGGTGTATTTGGCCCTTTACCGTTTTGGATATCACCCATGTTCTTGTATACAGGAACCATCGTGCTCCACCTCCACTCTTCGAGCATCTTCTTCGTTATAAAAATGACATTAAATATCCTGGTGAGCCACTCCAAGCTTGCCTTATCCGTACTCTTCCAAAACTCCACCGGGATTTCATCCAGCCCGGTCGTTTTGCCCCTGCTCATCTTACGCATAGCCCCCTCAATTTCATCAACTCTAATCCGCCTACAATACCCAAAGTCACACCGCTCCCGGATAGTTTCAAATCACCAAGTACAATGCTCCTGTCCCCCTCCCCGTTCAAGAGACTATGGAAGTAGGTATGCCATCTCCGATGGATAAGCCCCTCATCCAACAAAACTCTACCTTTTTCGTCCTTGATGCACTTTACTTGGTCCAAGTCACGCGCCTTCCTTTCTCGCGCCTTGGCTAACCTAAACAACCTCTTATCCCCACCTAGGCCCTCGAGTTCCTTATACAAACGACACATAAATAGCGATATCCAAATAATCACGAGACATATCAAAATATTAAGCAAACTAGGATGACACATACGAATAAGTGGAACCCGGATAAAATAAAACTGATGCATCTCTATGACATACCAAAATAATATCTATGATGACATCATCTGATGCAACTGCCTCAGTCTTACTAGGAAAGGCATAACAACAAGCCTGGCCTCCCTCTTTAGGACGACCTCTACCCGCCTGTCCTCCACCTCTAGCTGGCTGTGCAGGTGGAGTAGCAACTAGAGCAGCAAACATGGTCTATGTACCCTGTGGAGGTCCACCCCTCATATGTCTGGAACAATCCCTCATAATATGCCTGGTATCACCACACTCGAAACAAACTCTCTGTGGGAATGCCTGTTGGTACTGAGTCTGACCCTGTCGAATAGAGTAGCCATTGTAGGAACCCTGTGTAGAAGGTGCACTAGAAAATGGTTGACCAAAATGAGTGTTTTGAGGACCCTGAATAGCTGGAGCACTATGCGTGGCCTGAAGTGGAGAATGAACTGGTCGACTGGTAGAACCTTTGTCGTGGCGGAGCTTTCCCCCCAGAGTAGGAGCCCTTGAATCCTCTAAAACTCCGAGGCTTCGTACGGTGCCATTTTGATACTACGATGGTAGTTGTTATTATAAGCAAACTGAATGAGAGGCATGTGATCACCCCAAATACCTTTAAAATCAAGGACATATCCTCAAGTGTCTAAATAGTGTGCTCTTCCTGGCCATCTGTTTGAGGATGAAAAACTATGCTGAGGTTTATTCTTGTGCCTAATCCTTTCTGAAATGACTTCTAAAAGTTCATTGTAAACTGAGCACCACAATCTAAAAAATGATGGACAATGGAGTCCCGTGCAATTAGAAGATCTCCTGAATGTACAACTTGGCATAATCTTCTGCTGGATGTATGGTCTTTATTATCAAGAGGTGCGCTGACTTGGTAATTCAATCTACAATCACCCAATAAAATCATGGTTTCTAAATGAGCGAGATAATCCTATTATAAAGTCCATATTTACCATATCCACTAAAGAATATGTGTATTATGTGGTAAAACATTGGGCTTTCTTCTGCCCGACTTTCACTTGCTGACAATTCGGACACTTGGCCACAAAATCTGCGACGTTCTTTTTCATGTCGTTCCACCAATAAATCTCCTTGAGATCATGATACATCTTTGGGGATCCTACGTAGATATAATAACTGAAATTATGGGCTTCTGACATGATCCTCCTTCTCTAAGTCCATCTATGTCTGGAACATACAATCCGTCTTGGTACCTCAAAGTACCATCATCTTCCCCTTGTTGAAATGCCATCGTCTTATGCCTATGAATCCCTTCTTTCAGCTACAACAAGTTAAGGATCATCAAACTATTTCTCCTTCACTTCGACTACTAAGGAGGAACAAGTCCTGTTCTGGACAATAACTCCACCACCTTTGGAGTCCGAAAGTCGAACTCCTAGCTTGACTAAGTGTTGAACTTCTTTTACCAGAGTTCTCTTATTTGCCTGAATCATGAGCTATACTTCCCATACTAGATTATCTTTGTAAGGTAATTCCTAAAAACACTTATAGTATTGTTGTGAGCTAAGTCTTTGACCATTACTTTGAAGATTAGAGTCTCGTGCAATGACACTACCCTCTTGATACATAACTGGGCATGATTTTATAGTTTTTATATCCCATGCTAATTATGTGCGTTTCAAATCTTCAATTGGACTTACTGATGATTTTCTCATCTTCCCCTTAGACTAAAGGTTAAGGTCTTGTACTTGCGGATCCATCTATTTTATTGTAATCTGAACAACATTCCTTATCTTCTGCAATTCTTTGCACTTTACATCAATAATGACTCAGCTTCAGACTTACTTCTAAGCAATCTTTCTTACTAGGAAAAACTAAATTACTTACATAACGGAAAGATAATGTATTCAAAACTATCATACACAATCTTGCTGATTTAAATCTGCTCACACTGTCAATCTTGGGGAAACCTCTTTTCGATAACTCTTAAAGGTTATTCTTCTGTACTTTGCTCTCTTATTGCCTAGCTGGTTTGTTTCTTCCACTGTGATTGTACTTCAGGTTTAACTTAAACTCTTTGGGTTCTAACAAGCGTTCAGTGTTTTAAACTGTTACCCACTCACTGGTGTTAACCTAGCTATATAAATCAAATCGTACCTCTACTAGCTCTGCTGAAATTGCTACTTCATTGTATCTACTCAAAACTTACTTATTATTGTTTTACTAATCACCTGCTAGCATCATATTTTCTTGTTATGCTTTGAATAATTAATATGAAGCATAAGGTTATTCCTAACTTCCCTCATCATCCGACCATGTTCTACGGTCACACACTATCTTTTTTAACCATGTACATGGATCACACTTAGGGAAATTTCATCTGTCTTAAACGAAATTGGAATATCTAACCCCAAACTTTCTATACACTTTAAAATCATATAAGACTATAAAAATTCGGGGTAAACACTTAGTCACATAACCTAAGGGGAACTGTCATATCCTTTATCTCACAATAATAGCTGCTTCTTATAGTAACTTACTAACATGGTACTTTCTAGTTCTAATATGAATAAATCTGAACAACTTAAAATCATTCCCTGAAATTCAATATCGGATGCTCTTGGTTCTCATTTCGTACATCATATTTTCTTAGTTATATGCATGAGTTTTACGAAAAACACATTTGTGGTAATATCAAACGTTTCTGACTCCTAGGTATTTTTCCCTTAGGTCTTTTCTGTCCAAAACTATAGTGATCAATTCTATGCCCACTACAATTAAATTCTTAACCTGCTACACCATGGGGTCCGACATCTAAACTATCATCATCCAACATGTGGCTCTATTTCCAAGAATTAAAATGAAATTGTTCTGTGAGGTAAAACACATATGGATACACTACCATACACAAACTTGTCCTTCAAAGTATACCGTCGTCTGATAAATCACTTCCTGCACCATCCGGCGAGTCTTGGGTCTTACTAAGGACCTAAAATATGCGAAGATTTCGCTATAATCAATGTTACTTATATTTTCTTTTAGCACCCATAGACATTACTGTATACTCACAAGTCACCAGGATTTGGATACACTAAAAATTGGAGATCTAGTAACTAAATAACTCAATATTGGCGTACTGAATAAATCTAAGCCTGCTAACTGAAAGACTGGTAACAGAGTTAAACTAATAACCATTAAACATGATAACTCCTTTTGTACTTTTTGATAAGGTCATGCTCTAATCTGTATTACTATCCATTGCATCCCACTTTCAACTTCCTCTCATGTCTCATTTGTTACCAACATGTACTCTATAATTATACCCAATGGGCAATCATCTCTAGGACCTTGGGGTTTCCCTGCAGGTTGCTTGGTCATTCCATACATCTAGAATTCAATAGGAAGAGAAGGTTACCTATAGCTCTAAGATTCAAGGCACGATCTAGAGTAGATAGAAATGAGACAATCATGAATGACTTGGTAATTAACCGTTTATATGCGTGGATGGTACACACATATAAAGGAAACTCCAATGGACACAACTTCATAGACTCCCTAGGACACTTGAACCTAGTGCTCTGATACCAAGATTTGTCATGCCCCGAACCTGGACCTGGACGTAACACGACACCCGATGCTCGACTATATACGACCGACCGAACCAACTGACCGGCTGAACCAACATGTGATATCATAACATACTGAACGCATAAGATAAACTAAGACATGCTGATATACTAAAAGTCTGAATGATAAAAATCAAAGTGCGAAAACACTAACACAAGTTAGAAACATATCTGTAGCCAACATTGCTTAACACGAAAAGCATGCGACTCTGTCTAACTGTTACTCTAGTCTATGAAGCCTCTAATGAAGTACTGAAAATACTAACTGTCTAAAGATACTGAAGATTGTAAAGTAATGATAATGCCCCGAAAGAACTGAGCCTCACCAAATAGCTGGTACAAAAATCCTAGCGCTCTAAATCGTTAACCTATAAATAATTACTTGCATCATGAGATACAGGCCCCAGGCAAATGGGATATCAGTACATTTGAATTGCACTGGTATGTAAAAAAATTAAAAGAAGAACTGTAAATACTGAAACTAAAATGGAACTGATAACTGAGAACTCATAACTGATAAATGAACCGATAACTAAGAATTGATAACTGATAACTGAGAATTGATAACTAATAAATGATATCTGAACAAGGAAGTAAGGATATGAATACTCTCTCTTATGTATGATGAACCACCTATTTAACTGAATAAATAAACTACGGCCTCAGGCCCGGTATATATGTGCACAAGCTATAGCCTCGGGTCCAAGTATACGTATACATAACTATGACCTCAGGCCCAAAGAGGCATAAAGCATAAACTATGGCCTCAGGCCCAAATATGCATAAAGCATAAACTATGGCCTTAGGCCCAAATACAGGTGTTCAACATTCTAGGATTTAAAATTAGGAAATGAGAGTCATACTGCAGTACATGATACTAAAATACTGAACCATACCGAGTTACATGATACTTGAATGTTTAATAGAACTAGACTGAGACGTGTATTCATGAACTGATTAAGAGAACCGAAGCTTCCACTATTTATGACATGCTGAGTAATCTAAACTGAGACTCATGGGCATCAAACACAAGTCTATATTGATTACACATTGAGCTCACAACATTCAGAATTAAAGTGATGAACAAATTACGAAGCTAGAGAATAGAAGTTCTACAACTATTCAAGGAACTAAGCTTAATTATATTTATGAGACAATTAGTAACGTTGTAAAAGAAACGTAGTGTAGGTAGAATTATTAACACTCCTAAACATAGAGAGTTAGCCTCACATACCTTAACTTCCTGCTCTTGAGCGTAATACAACGTTCGCCAACCCGTTCAAATTTAATCTATAGCCATACAAGTCAAAGGAATTCCATATTAGCAATAATACTCATGTTTTGGTCGCTTAGACATTATATCAAAAACCTTATGGGTGTAAATCCTCATAGCTCTTATTAATGGTGTTTTCGTCACCAAATTCTCATTCTACTACTTCTAGGTGATTTTACAATCCTAGATAGATGTAACTAACATCATTTCTCATCACCCAAATGTTTACAACAATCTTAAGTTAACAACCCAAAACCCTATCATAGTTCATATGATTCCCTTTGTCAAACCCATCTACTATTCTCCAAACAACTCATCAATTCATAACTATAAATGGTTAGGGAGTAGAAGCATTACCTTTTTGAAGTTCAATCCTCTTGAATACAAGTTCTAGGGTTTCTTTTCTCAACAATGATGTCTCGATTGAATAACTAATATTTTGAAGGGTTTATCCATGTTAATAAGGTGTTGGAGAATTGAAATTAACTTAGAATCATCATTAGAACTTACCTTGGATAATGGAGGGACCTCGGGGAAGTTGGGTTCTTGAGAGCTCCCATTTTTAGAGCAAATATACGTGTTTGGGGTTGTAAGGAACGAGGTGGGGCTTAAATAAGTGTACACGTCCCAAAAATTGAGGAGGAAATAAAAGTGGCTCGAATAGACATCGTCGACGCGGGGCATCATCAGAGGCGCCAGAACTACACGGCCTTGCACTATCAGGGGCACTAAGGTTATTGCCCTGGACAGGGCCTTGTACTGTCTAAGGCTATGAGTTCTCATGGCCTTGCACTGTCTAAAGTTGTAAGATGGACCTCCCATAAACTTTGTCGATTCTATCGAAATTTATGCACCTCAATCCCGGTCTTGATTCTAAAATAACTATTTCCACCCATACTCATCCCGATAGAACTTCACATGACTAAAAGGTCACATTAATACTCATTTAACGCATCCACAACTAATCCAAATTTACAGAGTGTTATACTCCCCCAGCCTGAGAAGCAGCTGGTGCAACTAGGATCAACCCCGCCTGAGCCAATGTGCCGAACATACTCAGAAATGTGTCAAGGTCTCCTGAGCCAATGCAACATGCACTTTGAGTGCCTGCTCCACGACCGGAGCTAATCATTTGCTACTCTGGCAGGTGCTCTAGCTGTAGCGCGTGCCCCTCCTCAGCCCCGGCCTATCGCGGCTCTAGTAGGGGGAACATGTGTCTGCTCAGCTGATCCGGTAGTACGTGTCATCACCATTTGTGATAGAATCTAAAGACAAAAGCTCAAGCTCCGAAATCAATAAATCCGCACGAAAAGGAATAAAAGAAGTGAAATTTCCTAATAGTTCTATAACCTCTCGAAGATAAGTACAAATATCTCTGTACCAATCTTTAAGGCTCTACTAAACTTGCTTGTGACTCGTAGAACTTATGAACCTAGAGCTCTGATACCAACTTGTCACGACCCAAATCCCTCCTTAGGAGTCGTGGTGGCACCTAGTCCAAACTAGGTATACCGGTCACTCAACATTATACAAAATAATAAAAGCATGATATAACGAAAATAGAAATTAACATAAATGCAAAAATAGGAGTGCAATTCATAGTTTTGATGTTATTTTGTGTGATTAAAGGCCTCGAGTAGGCCCGTCTTATATTTTGGGATTGGTTGGTGTGATTGGACGGGGTCCCCGGGGCCTCGAAGGTGTTTCGGGGTGTTTTTGGACCAATCTCTCTTTGTTTTGGACTGGTGATTTCTGGTGTAGAGGTTCTTCATCGTGATCACAAATGGAGGATCGCGGTCATGGAGGTTCTTTTGGTGGAAGGTGATGTTTGCTCTTCGCATTCACGATAGGGTTGCCGCATTCACGAAGCATGGGAGGAAATGGCCTTCACGTTCGCGGCCTGGGCGCATTCGCATAGAGGAAGGCTAGCTGGGGGATGACATGCATTTAGCCATCGCGTTAGCGTGTATGCTACCACATTTGTGTAGGCTCAGCTGAGGTAAGCATCGCATTCGCGTGAGTAGACTCACATTCGCGTAGAAGGAGCACCGAGTGGTCAAGAGTGTCACCACCCAAATCCCTCCTTAGGTGTCGTGATGGCACATAGTCTCCAAACTAGGTAAGCCAGTCACTCAACATTATTTAGAACAATAAAAGCATGATATAACGAAAATAGAAATTAACATAAATGCGAAAATATGAGTAATATAGGCCAAAGCGACATTACTCAACATAACTTCCCAGAACTAGGTAGTACAAAGTCACAAGTTCTAACTAAATACACGAGAACATCTCAATAAAAAATACAGTACTGTCTAAAATACATAAATATTAGAAATAAAACAAGAGGGTGAATTCGAGGCCTGCGGTCGAACCATGCAGGGATACCTTAAGTTCTACGATGTATGAAATGCCTCACTACAGATCACTCGGGTCCAAAGTACCTGCATTTGCACAAAAATATGCAGAAGCATAGTATGAGTATACCACAATCGATACCCAGTACGTATCAAGACTAACCTCGGTGGAGTAGTGACGAGGTACAAGTTATTTGATACTCACTAGATAAATAACTTGTGCAATGAATATATCACAGAAAACTGATAATCAAATTATAACTGAATATAGTAATCACAATCCCTTTAAACATATACTAACAACTCAGTGTAATAAAAACCCATTTTTTTTTTATCATGAAACATCAAATAGAGGTAAGGCATGTGATGAAATGTCAAATACAACCATTAACTCAGGTAAGTACAAAACGTATGCTTTCAAAAACACTTATGAAATAAGATTAATAACCCAGTCTCAACACAATCACACCAACAATAAGGAACCCCGAAATGTCACATAACATCATCAAAATGCCACCCTTATTACGCCGCATGTGCACATAAAAATGATATGCCACCCTTATTTCGCCACATGCGATATAGCCACCCTTAGTTCGCCACGTGGGCAGCCCGAGACAATTCCACCTTTTCTTTGCCCCACGTGCACAACAATAGACAAAATCTCACGGCAAAAACCTCGTGCTGACACCCCCATCAATCCGCTAAACATGCCCATAAGTGCCACGATGCCACAAAAATAATAATGCCAAGTGCAACAATATCACAACAATGGTACCAAAGCTTCATCAAAGTATAAGTCCACAACTTTCAACAATCGTGCATGATGACATAACAAATAATTACAGAAGCGGAGGGGTGTTCAATAAATAAATTATGACTATGGCTAAGTCAATGAAATGATCATGATCAAATAGTCATAAAGTGATTTCAACATGATTCATATAAGGCTCACTATCACATAAAGGCATATTAATTGCTTATGGTCTAATCCGGTCAAAACCACACATAGTACCCGTATACACGCTCGTCACCCCATGCACACATTACTTTTAACGTCATAGAAGTCAACAAAATAGGGCTAGAACCTAAGGGGTATTCTCCCCACCCCCACAAGGTTAGGCAAGATACTTACCTCAAAGAAGCTAAATCAATCCACTAATAATCCCTTCCCTCATCCGGATGACTCGAATCTAGCCAAAAAAACTTAATTTCATAAATAAAAGCCATAGAAAATGATTCCCAATAATAAAGCTTCGATCTTTAAGAAAAATAAAAAAAGTCAATTCAAGCACCCCCAGAACCCAAAAAACTTACAAATTTCGAACACCCATTCTGATACGAGTTCAACCATACCAAAACCATCCAATTCTAACCTCAAATCGGCATTTAAATCACCAATTTGTGTTTTAGAAACATTTTTACTAAAATCCCCAATTTATCCAATTCATCAATCAAACACTAAAATCGAGATTGGAATCGTGCAATATAAACAAATCCGAGTAAAAAATACTTACCCCAATCCAAATCGTGAAAATCTCCTCCAAAATTGCCCAAAATCGAGCTCTCTAACTCAAATGTGATTAAATAATCAAAACCCTCTTAATAGAGTATTAAATAGGTCTGCCCAGGCAAACACTTCGCGATCGCGGAAAAGCCTTCGCGATCGCGAAGACCAAACTCACCTCGATGCCAAATCCTTATTCACGAACATGACATAACAGTCGTGAATGCGATGCCTACCTCCATAGTCCCTACACGAACTCATGGCCTCAATCGTGATAGCGGAGGACAACACATGATGCACCTTTCCTTCTATGCGATCACAGCACCTAGAGGGAAATCATGAAGGCCACAACCTACCAAGCTTCGCTAACAGGGTCATCACTTTACAACCGGAAAGAACAAAATGCCTGCCTCCAATATTACCCTACACGAACGCGACTCCTTAGTCGCGTTCACGATGAAGAAAACCAGATATCAGTCATTGGCAATCCAAACCATGAGTAAATGGCCCATATCCCATCTAAAACACACTCGAGGCCCCCGGGACCCCGTCCAATCACACAAACCAGTACTAAAACATAACACAAACCTACTTAAGGCCTCAAATCACACCAAACAACATCAAAACTACGAATCGTACCTAGATTCAAGCCTAATTAACTAATGAACTTTCAAATTCTAAAACTCATGCCGAACCATGTCATATCAACAAGGTCAACCCTCATTCAAACCTACCAATCTTCCAAACTTTCAACTTTTCAACTTTCGCCAATTCAAGCCAAAACAATCTAGAAACCTCCAAATCCAAATTCGGACATACTCCTAAGTCCAAAATCACCATACGAAGCTATTGGGACCATCAAAACACCATTTCAGGGTCGTCTACACAAAAGTCAAACTCCAATCAACTCTTACAACTTAAGCCTCCAACCAAGGGACTATGTATCTCAAATCAATCCAAAACTCTCCCGAAACCAAACAAACCACCCTCGTAAGTCTCAAAAGCATAGATACACATATGTAAAGCATCAATTATGGGAAATGGGGCTAACATACTCAAAATAACCAGTTGGGTCGTTACAAAGAGCTTGGCCTTCGCGATGACGAAGTAGCTCCTGCGATCGCGAAGGGAATCACTAGGCAGATACTTAAGAATACTATTTCGAGGATTTGAGTTATTTTATCATATTTTAAGATTGGGGGCTCACACTTGGGTGATTCGTTATGGGATTTTCACAATTTGGATTTGGGTAAATGTTTTTGACTCGTATTTATTTATTATTCATGATTCCAACCTTAATTTTAGCGTTTGATTGGTGAATCTAAATAAAGAAAATTAGGGATTTTGGCAAAACATTTCTAAAATGAATAATGAGGATTTGTACCTCGATTTAGAGTTGGAATTGGATTAAACTTATATGGTTAGACTCGTATTCGAAGGGGTGATTGGAATTTGTGACTTTTGTCAGGTTCCGAGAGGCCGTCTCGGATTGACTTTTGATTTTTGATAAAGAACGAAGCTTTGTTGTTTGGGTTTGCTTACTATGGCCTTATTTAATATTATTGAGTTATTTTGGCTAGATTCGAGCCGTTCGGAGTTCGATTCGCATGGGGAGGGATTTCTAGAGTATTGATTTGGATTACTTAAGGTAAGTATCTTACCTACACTTGGTTGAGGCACTATTTTCCTGAGTTATTAGTCATGGTTACGCGCTATGGGTGGTGCACATATGAGGGAGTTGAGCCCATATGCGTGCATCATGGTACTATTCACGCTCGGGTAGTGATTAGGCTATGATATGCCTTGAATTTGATTGCCAAGCTTTATGCTATAATGCTTATTATGTTTGTATGCCTTTGTGAGCTAATTGAATCATGTTAGAGATTATTTGTTGGTTGACCTCTTGTTCAAATATGTTAATTGCTATTCTTGTGGTGTAATCGCCTGATTTGAACCATGGTAGTACACTTCGCACATGCCTACACAGCATGTCACTTATATCAGTCAATGAGTATGTAATTTGATATCCATGTACATGTATTCTTGTATATGCTTTTTATGTGATATGGAATGGGTTGATAGTATGCGAGTGGTCCGTGCAGATCTGAGTTATGATAGCATATGAGTTATCCGTGCAGTTGTTATATGTGGCACGTGAGTTGTTCGTGTAACATGTGGATAAGGATCTATTCCCCTAGGGTCACCCTCTCATGTTTCTCTCTTGATGGTGTACACGCGGTATGAGAAAAACTTATCAGTGTTTTTTTTGGTTATTGTATTTCTTTTCTACTTGCAATTTCCTTAGATGTATATATGTTTTATTCGCATATCTTCTCTATATGCAAGATCAGGAATGTATACATGCCTTTTTGTGCATATCTTGTTTATATGCTGGATTGTTAATTGATATAGAGCTAGGTACTTTATCTTATGTGTACCGAGATGACTTTATCTGTAATTATGACGTGATAATATTATTGATGTGTACTTGTGAAATTTATGAACTGAGCAGGTTATTAGTTATGATACTTGCTGAGTACATGGGGTCGGTTGTACTCATATTACGCTCTGCACTTAATCGTGCAGGTCCATGTGTTGGACCGAGCCCTGAGTTGCTATGAGTTTGTCGAGAGATGAGGTAGAGCTGCATTTTGATTGCAGTCTTTGGTGTTTCTTTTCATCATAGTGTTGTTGTTTTCATTCAGAGGGTATTTTCATTTTGTATTCCAAACTTGTACTTCTATTTTAGAGCTCATGACTCTGCATTACTAGATCTGGGAGATTTTATGTATTGACGCAGATATTTATGTTAGTTGGCTTTAGATTTATATTATTTCTGTTAATTCTGTTACTATATTCCACTTTTGTTATGTTTGGCTTGCCTAGTAAGTGAGTTAGGTGCCATCATGACCGGTTGGTGGTTTTGGGTCATGACAACATATCTACCTTGAATCACGGCCTGGTATCTGCTAAGTACCTCTCGGGACTCCGCTGGAACCAATATCAGGATCTGAACAAGAAGTGCAGAAGTGTAGTATGAGTACCACCGACCGAGTGTACTCAGTAAGTGTCGAGCACAACCCTGATGAGGTAGTGATGAGTCTAAGGCAAGACACCTACTATAAACCTGCATAGTTATATATACAAAGTAAAGGAATAACAATTAAAAAATCAAAAGTAAAAACGGGATAGGGACATAAGAAAGGGGGCAACAATTCAAAACATAAAGTAAAGTATCACAGCGTAAACCTCTTCCAAAAGTAATTAACGAAACCACAAAGCCAAGTTCACATTTCAAATATCAAGTAAAGTCAATAAAATCAATAAAATGAATGGCATAACTCTTCGTGCTTTTACTCTCATCCAAAACCATATAATATAAATGCAAGTGAACAAAATCACCTTTCGTGCTTTTACTCTCATCCTCACATGATAATAATAATAATAAAAAAATAAAAAAATAAAGCATGTGTACAACATCACCCTTCGCACTTTTACTCTTATCCTCACATGAAAAATAGTATAAAAGAAAGTGCACGACATCACTCTTCATACTTTATCCTCACATTCACTCAAGCAATGATATTAATATGCTAATAAGGCACGACAACACCCTTCGTGATTTTAAGACCTCACCTAGCAATCACAACCACACAATACCAAGCAAGGTGGGAAGCAAATTCAACTTCAACAATTGTATTGAACACAACTCGTCGTATTAGAATCTTTCAACAATTAGTGCTAACAACCAATCAACAAATTCCATGATCTCTTCACCCAATATTACAACAATATCAACATAAGAAATAACATGAAAGTGTGTAACCAAGGAATTAACACTCTATCTAAAGCATGTAAGACATATTATACGAATTAACATAGTAAAAGTAAGGCAAATTCCACCGCATGCTTATCCCATGGCCAACGCATATATACTCGTTACCTTGCATATAGGTCGGCCCCAACATATAGTTCACATAGCAAATAGACTCGATTCTAACTTATTTCCCTCAAATCAAGGTTGACCAAGACACTTACCTCTTTCCGGAACACAATACAATAATCCAACATGACTTTTGCTTTACAACAAGCCTCCAAACCAACCGAATCTAGCCAAATATCGTTAAAACAATTTAAAATAAGCTTTAGAAACTACCCACGAATGAAAAAAGTTCAAACTTAAACTAAATTGAAAAGGTCAACATGGTCCCACACGATCGAAATCCGATATTAAGACCAATTCCTGATTACCCATTCACCCCTGAGCATGGATATGTGATTTGTTTTAAAATTAGACCTCACTTCTAGGCCTAAATCTCAAATATACAAAATTCCGAAATTCTACCCAATACTCCTAATTTCTACCTTGAATTTCATAAATTTGATGATAAAATTCATGAGAAAGTAACTAAAATTGATTGAAAACAAGTTAAAGTTGTTTACCAATGAATTTGGGAAGAAATTTCCAAAAATCGCCTCTATAGAGTTTAGGGTTCATAAATGGTGTAAAATGAGCTAAGTCCCGAAATTCCCAACATTTACCCAGCTCCAAATGTCGCAATTACGAACTCTTGTTCACAATTTCAACCATCGCAAAAGCGAACACTGATCGCAAGCCTCTATGTTATTGCATTTACGACAAAAGAGTCGCATTTGCGAAGTGCCCCCTAATCGCAAAAGTGGGTCTAGCTTTGCAAATGCGAAGACTGTCCAGCCTATATTTCAGTCACAAATGCGACCCCTAGATCGCAAATGCGATCTCCCCTAGTTTGCAAATGCGATATTTTCTTTGTAAAAGCGAAGTTTTTAGTCCTCAGACTTATTTTGCATTTCCGAGCTTGACATCGCATATGCGTGGCTGGCAATTGCGAGCAGATCTTTACAAATGTGAGACCTGCAAATTCAACACACCAAAATTTTGCATCAGATGTTCAAACCTTCCAAAACAGATCCAAAACTTATCTGATCCCTTTGGGATCCAATCTGAACATTCACACTAGTGTAATAATATTATACAAACTCGCTGTCTAACTCAAATCATTCAAATAACATCAAATATATAGAACCAATCATCAAAACTCAAGATTTTAAAGTTTAAAACTCAAATTTTAATTTGTCATATAATGCGCTGAAACGTCCTCGGGTCCCCCGGAACCCTAACCAAACACACGTACAAGTCCAAAAATATCATACGAACCTACCGAAATTGTTAAAACACCGATCCGAGGTCATTTACCAAAAATGTTGACTGTGGTCAACTCTAGTTATTTTTAAAGCCAAAAATCATATTTTTATTAAAATTTCATACGTAATCTTTTCGAAAAAGAACACGGACCACGCACGCAAGTCATAAATCATCAAATAAAAGCTACGGGAGGTCTCAAAAAACAAAAAAAGGGAACTAGTACTCTAACGATCTATCGGGTCGTCACCTTCTCCACCTCTAAAAGAAATATTCGTACTCAAATGGACATAGAAATGTACATGGACTGGTAAAAAGGTATGGGTATATACTCCTCATATCAGACTCAGACTCCCACATAGCCTCCTCAATCGGCTAATCTTTCCAATGCACTTTCACAGAAGGAAAACTCTTAGATCTCAATTTTCGAACCTACCGGTCTACAATAGCCACCAACTATTCCTCATAGGTCAATTTCTAATCAAGTTGCACCGTGCTGAAGTCTAAAACATGTGACTTATCTTCATGGTACTTCCGAAGAATGGACACGTGAAATTTCGAATGCATCCCTGCTAGATTAGGAGGCAATGCAAGCCTATAAGAAACCTCCCTAACTCTCTCCAAAATCTTAAACGGGCCAATAAACCTCGAACTCAACTTGCCATTCTTCCCAAGCTGCATGACTCCCTTCATAGGAGACACTCAGAGAAGAACCCTTCTCACCTTCTGTAAGCCATATCTCGAACCTTCCGATTCGTATATCTCTTTTCCCTGGACAGAGCTATATGAATCCACTCCTGAGTTACCTTAGACTTTTCCAAAGAATCTGTCACGACCCAAACTCCCACCGAAGCCGTGATGGCACCTAACACTACTTTCTAGGCAAGCCAACAGATTCACAATATCAATAAACTTAATAAGAAGAAAGTGATACTTTCAAAAATTGAAATATCTGAGAAGAGAAGTGATAACACTACTACAACCATCCCAAAGATCTGGTTGTCAACGTGTACATGAGCACTACTGAATTTCAAAATATAAGGCCAAGTCTTCAATATAACTATCTGAATAATAGAACAATAATACAAAAAGTAAATGAAAGAAAACTCCAAGGTCTGCGAATGACATAGAAGCTACCTCGTAGTCTTCCAAAAGTTGGTACCAACACAAATCTAGCTATCAGCGCGTCCGGAAGTACCTGGATCTACACAAGAAGTGAAGATTGTAGTATTAGTACTACCAACACCATGTACTCAATAAGTAACAAACCCAACCTTGGGTTAAAAGCAACGATGAGCTCAGAAGAAATAGTCAATGACAATTATCAATAATAAATAATAGATCAAGATATAAAGGGAATGGTATAAGAAAATAACTCAATTATATCATGTTCAACTCGCTCATAATTTCAGGAATGGAGACATGCTTTCCAAGTACACAGTTAAAGCCCATTACAAATAAAACATTCCATTTACCAGCTAACCATATCCATCACGCTCACGGCGGCTGGCACAAAGCCCCTCGCCGTCATACAACTATTCTTAGCACAGTACGAGTGCCTAGCATAATGCCCCTCACCAAAGCACGTATATATCGCTATATCTGCGCTCACTATAATATCAGACTCCGGTGAGCGGATCCTAGCCCAAACGCTAATCAATATCACATAGCCCAATAATGGGGCATGGGGTACGCGTCGCCTATAAACAATACTAATTAGCCCAATATGAGCCTCATGTACACATCACCTCAAAATTGATACCACATCGCCTCTATGGCCCATCTCAGTCATCAACCGCTCAACTCTTAGATAACCGCATCTCACAGTACTCAATTCAACGGTGTTATAATATGAGGCATCAACAACATGTGAGAAATCAAGATAAGGAAAATACTGAGACCGAGATAGCATGCACGGATATAGAATCATGATTGAGAGTATGTGTGCAATTAAGGTAACTGCTCAATACAACAGGAATAGCCCTATCATGTCTCAAAGAAATAAGCATATAACTTAGAGATGATTTCTAGCATGAATCATATCTCAATTAATCAATCAAGTGGAGAAAACACGGATATAATGTGGCATCATAATAGTCTAAAATCAACTCGGATCATGAATACCCCGGTGCACGCACATGAGCCCGTCACCTAGCACGTGCGTCACCCCCAAAACATCTCAAATATATAGTTCGCATGGATAAATACCCTTAAATCCAAGTTTAGATGTGTTACTTACCTCAAAATGGGGGAATGAATAATCCAAAAGCCCTTCCCACGTGAATCAGCCTCCGAGCGACTAAAATCTAGCCAAAACAACTTAATATCATCAATAGAAGCCATTAAAAACAATCCCAAACAATAAATCTAAGGTCTTTATTTAATTGTGAGAAGTCAAACAAAAAGGTCAAACTCGGGCTTGCACCCCGTAAATCGACCAAACTCAAAAATTCTGAACACCCCCTCCGATACGAATCCGAATATATGTGTTCCATCCAATTCCAACCACAAATCGACCCTCTAATAATCAAATCTCACTCTCTAATAACATAGTCTAGAATCCCCAAATTTTACCTTAAATCGGCATAAACTAGATGTAATAATCCATGGGTAATTAATATCTAATATCAAAATTGAATAAACTTCACTTACCTCTTCAGTTGTGGTGAAAAGTTCCCGAAAATCGCATCCAACCAAGCTCTACAACTCCAAATAATGAAAAATGACCAAACCCTTCCAATTATAAAGTCTGGCAGTTAATCCGCACCTGCGGTCCTTCAGTATCATCAGCGACACCGCATATGCAGAAAATCCTTCGCAGATGCGGAAACCACTAATTCCCCGACCATACGCTTATGTGGACCACTCTACGCACCTGCGAGTCCGCATCTGTGGACCATTGGCCGCTCCTGCGTCCCAGCTGCCGCATCTGTGGACTTCCTCTGCCAGACTCACACTCGTACATGCGCCTCCCTATCCACATCTGTGGCCTTATATCTGTGGACAAACCCACCACAGATGCGAAAACACCAGAAGTACAATATTTCTTCAGCAAGACAACAAGTCCAGAAATAGTCTGAATTCAATCCGAATCACACCCGAAGCCTCAGGACCCCATCCAAACATACCAACAAGTCCTAAAACATGAAATGAACCTACTCGAGGCCTCAAATCACCCAAAACAACATCGAAACTATGAATCGCACCTCTTTTCAAGCCTAAGAAAACCAATGAACTTCCAACTTCTAGTTCTTGTGCCGAACCATACCAAATCAACTCGGAATGACCTAAATTTTTGCATGCAATTCATAAAAGACACAACAGACCTATTCCAACTCCCGGAACCAAAATACGAACCCGATACTAACAAATTCAACTCTCGTAAAACCTATCAACCTTCTAAACCTTCAACTTTTCAACTTTCACCAAAAAGTACCAAACCTACCTACGAACCTCCAAATCCACATCCGGACATACGCCTAAATCCAAAATCACCATACAAAGCTATTGGATCCATCAAAACTTCATTCCGGAGTTGTATACATAAAAGTCAAACTCCGGTCAACTCTTACAATTTAAGCTTCTAACTATGGAACTAAGTGTCCCAATTCACTCCAAAACCTTCCCGAAACCAAACTAACCACCTCGACAAGGAACATAACCATAATTACACATATCTAAAGCATCAAATAGGAGGAAGTGGGGCTAAAATACTCAAAACGACTGGCCGGGTCGCCACATTCTCCCTTTCTTAAGCAAATATTCATCCTCGAATGGGTCTAGAATCATACACGGAGTTTCAAAAAGATGAGGATATCTGCTCCGCTTTTCCTTCTCGGTCTCCCAAGTTGCCTCCTCGACCAGCTGACCTCTCTAATGAACCTTCACCGATGCAACATTCATCGACCTCAACTTCCAAACATGCACATCCAAAATGCATATCCAAAATGGCTCCACATCCAAAATGACCTCAACTTCCGAACATGTATATCCAAAATGGCTCCACATCATAAGCCAAATACTCATCTAACTACACTGTGCTAAAATCTAAAACATGAGATGGATCACTATAATACTTCCGGAGCATGGAAACATGAAATACTAGGTGAACCCTCGATAGACTAGGGGGAAAGGCATGTGTGTAGACCACCTCTTCAACCCTCTCAAGCAACTCAAAAGGACCAATTTACCTAGGGCTCAACTTTCCCTTCTTCCTGAACCTCATCACACCCTTCATGGGCGAAACTCTAAGTAGAACCTTCTCACCCACCATATATGCAACATCACGAGCCTACCTGTCAGCATAAATCTTCTGTCTGGACTGTGATGTATGAAGCCGCTCCTAAATCAACTTCACCTTCTCCAAAGCATCACAGACTAAATCAGTGCCCAACAACCTAGCCTCCCTAGGCTCAAACCGACCAACCGAAGAATGACACCGCCTCCCATATAAGGCCTCATAAGGAGCCATCTGAATACTCGACTGATAGTTATTGTTATAGGCGAACTAATGGAAGAAACAGATCCCATGAAACCCCAAAATCAATAACACATGCATGTAACATGTCCTCTAAGATCTGAATAGTGTGCTCGGACTACCCGTCTGTATGGGGATGAAATTCCATACTCAACTCATCCTGTGTGCCCAACTCTTGCTGCACCGCTCTCCAAAAATGCAATGTGAACTGAGTGCCTTGATCTGAGATAATAGACACAGGCACACCATGAAGGAGAACAATCTCACAAATGTAAATCCGAGCCAGCTGCTCTGAAGAGTAGGCAGTCATGACTGGAATGAAGTGTGCAGACTTGGTCAGTTTGTCCACAATAACCCACACTGCATCAAACCTTCTCAAGGTCCGTGGAAGCCCGACTACGAAATCCATGGTGATACGATCCCACTTCCACTCCAGAATATCAAGCCTCTAAAGCAAACCACTGGGTCTTTGATGCTCGTACTTAACATGCTGAAAATTCAAACACCGAGCAACATACTCCATAATATCCTTCTTCATCCTCCACAACCAATAGTGCTTCCTCAAATCATGATACATCTTTGCGGATCTCGGATGAATGGAATATCGCGAACTATGGGCATTTTCAAGAATCAACTCTCGCAGGCCATCCACATTTGGAACACAGATCCGACCTTGCATTCTTAATACCCATCGTCACAAATAGTAATCACCGTATTGCACCATGTCCTTATGGACAAGAAAGTAGGGATCATCATACTGACTTTCCTTGACGCGCTCAAACAACGAAGACCGTGAAACCATGCAAGCAATAACCCGACTCGAATCCAAAATATCCGACTTCACAAATCGATTGGCCAAAGCCTGAACATCCAATGTGAACGGTCACTCCCTAACTGGAATATAAGCAAGACTCCCCATGCTCTCAGCCTTCCTACTAAAAGCATCGGCCACTACATTGGCCTTCCACGGATGATAAAGAATGGTGATATCATAGTCTTTTAGTAGCTCTAGCCACCTTCATTGCCTCAAGTTCAAATCATGTTGCTTGAATAAGTGTTGGAGACTCCTGTAATCCGTGAACACCTCATAACACACACAATAAAGATAATGCCTCCAAATCTTTAGTGCGTGAACAATGGCTGCCAACTCCAAATCATGTACATGGTAGTTCTTCTCATTGGTCTTCAACTGACGCTAGGCATAAGCAATAACTCTACCCTCCTTCATCAACACACATCTAATGCCAATCCATGAAGCATCACAATAGATGGAATAAGAACTCGATCCCGAAGGAAAAATTAGAACTGGAGTTATAGTCAAGGAAGTCTTGAGCTTTTGAAAGCTCCCCTCACACTAATCAGACCACATGAATGAGGAACCCTTATGCATAAATCTAGTCAATAGGGTTGCTAGAGATGAAAACCCCTTCACAAAATGACGATAATATCCAGCCTCTCAATAGCAGAAGACGTTCTAGGCCAACTCTGAACTGCCTCAATCATCTTCAGATCCACCTTAATCCCCTCACTAGACACCACGTGACCCAATAATGCCATTGAATCAAGCCAAAACTTGCACTTAGAGAATTTAGCATATAGCTTCTTCTCCCTCAATGTCTGGAGAACGATCCTAAAGTGCTGCTCACGATCCTCCCGGTTGTGAGAATAAACCAATATATCATTAATGAAAATTATGACGAATGAATCAAGATAGAGATGAAATACACTGTTTATCAGGTGCATAAAAGTTGTTGGGGTATTGGTCAGCCCAAAAGAAATCACCAAAAACTCATAGTGACTATAGCGAGTCCTAAAAGCAGTCTTTCGAATATCAGAATCCCGGATCTTCAACTGATGGTACCCCGATCTAAAATCAATCTAAGAGAACACCCTAGCACCCTGAAGATGATCAAACAAATCATCAATACCTGGTAGTGGGTACTTGTTCTTGAGAGTAACCTTGTTCAACTTCCTATAGTCAATGCACATCCTTATAGTACCATTCTTCTCCTTCACAAATAGAACTGGTGCACCCCAAGGTGACATACTAGGCCTAATGTAACCCTTATAAAGTAGCTCCTGTAACTATTCCTTCAACTCCTTCAACTCCACATGTGCCATGCGATACGATTGAATAGAGATGTGTTGAGTGCCCGACACCAAATCAATACCAAAATCAATATCCCTATCAGGTGGCACGCCCAGTAGGTATGCATGAAACATATCTGGGAAATCTCTCACTACCGGAACTGACTCAACGATAGGAGTATCATCACTAACATCCCTCATGAAGGACAAATACGCCAAATATCTCTTTTCAACCATTCATTGAGCCTTTAAATATGAAATCACTCTACTAGGAACATGATCCAGGGAGTCTCTCCACTGCAACCTCGGCAATCCCGGCATCGCCAATGTCCTGGTCTTAACGTGACAATCAAGAATAACGTGATATGGTGACAACCTATCCATGCCCAATATTACATCAAAATCAATCATGCTAAGTAGTAAAAGATCAACTTTGGTATCATAACCTCCAATGGTCACCACACATGACCGATATACACGGTCTACAATAATAGAATTACCCACCGGCGTAGATACATGAACATGCATAACTAAAGAATCATGAGGCATATCCAAGTAACGAGAAAAGTATGATTACACATATGAATAAGTGGAACTAGGGTCAAATAACACTGAAGCATCTCTATGGAACACAGAAACAATACTTGTGATAATGGCATCAGAAGAAACTGCCTCGTGTCTGGCAAGGAAATCATAGCAGCGGGCGTGACCACTGCTTGACTGACCGCCTTTTTAGGGCAACCTCGAACCGTACGACCTACACCTCGAGTTGGCTAAGCGGGTGGTGTAGCAACTGGTTCAAGAGTCATAGTTTTGCCTCCTTACAGCACTGGACCTCTATATTAATGGGGGAAATACTTCCTCACATGCGCCAACTTCCCACTCTCGTAGCAACCTCATCCCGAAAATGGCTATGGGGCTTGAATTGGACCATGTGAATGGGAGTAACCACTAGATGTACCTGGTACTGATGAAACCTAAACTTATGGAGTACGGTACGAGCTATAATCTAGGAGTGCACTAAATGATGACTGGGTTGGACGGATATTGTATGAGACGTAACTAACTAATGAGCCACGAGGAATCTGATGAGCTGCCTAAGCGGGCCTAAAAGGACGGCCTCTACTGTGATGTGACTGACCTCCAGACAAGGTACCACTAAAACCACCAGAACCACAGGGCATCTTGCCCTCCCGCTCTTCGTGCTCAAGCCTGCGAACCTCCTTCAAGCACCTAGCAATCTTGACCACCTGGTAAAACCTAACATCTATCTCGGTCTCTCGAGCCAAACTATAATGTAGACCACCTGATCCTCTCTCTCTCAGTCATGATGTGCCAAATTCGCGAACCTCATCTCATACTAGGTCACAATCATATCCCCCTAGCGTATGTGCACAAACTCCCTACGTAGCTCCTCTCTGAGAGTCCGTGGAACAAACTTCTCTAAGAAGAGAACTGAGAACTCATGCCACATAAGTGGTGAGGCGTCAACTGTCCTTCCTGACTCATAGGTCTGCCACCATCTGTAGGCTTCCCCTGTCAGCTGAAAAGTAATAAATGCTACTCCACTGGTGTCTATAATACCCGCTGTGTAAAGAATCTAATGACACCGATCCAAAAAACCCTAATCATCCTCTAACTCTGCTCCACTAAACTCGGGAGGGTCAAGACTCTTAAAGCGCTCCAACCTCTTCTGCTCCTCATCGGACATAGGTGGACCAACCTCGGTCCAGAGCAGCAATAACTGGCTGAACTAGTAACACCCCTAGTGTTTGATAGCCATGAGCTAGCTGCTCTAATGTACGGGCGGTGGGAGTCTGGGCTTCCTCAGCTTGTGAGGTCGCTGGTGCAACCGGTATCATACCCGCCTGACCTAATCTCGTGCACACACTCAAGGTCTGGGCCAAAGTCTCTTGAAGACCAGCATAACAATAAGCACCGACGGTGTTTGAGCTGGTCCAACCGGCTTAATAGTATCCGGAACCTACTCCTCCACTGGAGCAACTTGTGGCTCCAAAGGTGCTGCTCTAGCTGTAGTGCGAGCCCCACCTCTGCCCAGGCCACTCGTGACCCTGGCTGGTGGCTCTAGTGCCTGCTCCGCAGAACGTGTCATCACCATCTATGAGAGAATATAAGAGTAGAGGTTTAGACTTCGGAATTAACAAATCCATACAACAAGAATGAAAGAAAGTGATGTTTCCTAACAATTTGGTAGCCTCTCGAAGATAAGTACAAACGTCTCCGTACCGATCCGCAAGATTCTACTACATTTGCTCATGACTTGTGAGACCTAGGCAACCTAGTGCTCTAATAGCAACTCGTCATGACCTAAACTCCCACCGGAGCTGTGATGACACCTAACACTACTTGCTAAGCAATCCAACAGATTCACAATATCAATATACTTAAGAAGCAGAAAGTGATACTCTCAACAATAGAAATATCATGAGATATCTGAGAAGAGCAGTGATAACACTACTACAACCATCCCAAAGATCTGGTGTCAGCGAGTACTTGAGTACTACTGAATGTCAAAATACAAGGCCAAATGCTCAATACAATTGTCTGAAAAAAATAGTAATAACAGAAGTAAATGAAAAAATACTCCAAGGTCTACGAATGACATATCAACTACCTCGTAGTCTCCCAAAAGATGGTACCAATACAACTCTAGCAATCACAATATCCAGGAGTACTTGGATTTACATACGAAGTGCGGAGTGTAGTATAAGTACAATTGACCTCATGTACTCAATACGTTACAAATCTAACCTTTGACTGAAAATAATGACGAGCTCAGAAAACACACTCACTGACCAATATCAATAATAAATAACAAGTTAGGAAATAAAGGGAACATTATAAGCAAATAACTAAATGATGTCATGTTCAGCTCACTCACAATTTCAGGAATGAAGACATGCTTTCCAAGTACACAGTTAAAGCACCCATTACAAATAAAACATTCTATTTACCAACTACCTTGAGGAAAATACATCTATATGCCTATATTTCAAATATACATGTCAAGTCAATATCATCATGATGAAACTATCAAGAATAACCACACTCAGCAGGCTCACAATGCCTGGCACAAAGCACCTCATAATCACACAACTACTCTCAGCATTGTACTAGTGCTTGACATAATGCCCCTCACCAAAGCACATATATATATATCACTGTGCTTGTGCTCATTGTAATATCAGACTCTAGAGGGGTTGATCCTGGCCCAAGCGCTAATCAATATCACATAGCCCAATAGTGGAGCCTGGTGTACACATCGCCCATAAATAGTACTAATTTGCTCAATATGGGCCTGGCGTTCACGTCACCTCAAACTCCATACCACACTGGCTCTATGGCCCATCTTAGTGATCAAACACTCAAGTCTCAGATAATCACATCTCACAGTACTCAATTAAACAGTGTTACACATATGAGGCATCAACAACATGTGAGAAATCAAGATAAGAAAAACAATGAGATGGAGACAACATACACAGATATAGCATCATGATTGAGAGTATGTGTGCAATTAAGGAAATAGCTCAAAACAACAAGAATAGCCCTGCCATGTCTCAAACAATTAAGCACATAGCCTAGACATGATTTCTAGAATGAATCATAGCTCAAATAATCAATCAAGTGGAGAAAGCACAGATATAACGAGGCATGATATCAACAAGTCTCATAATAGTCTGAAATTCACCCTGATCATGAATACCCCAGTGCACACACGCGCGCATGCACCTAGAACGCGCATCACCTCCGAAATATCTCAAATATATAGTTCGTAGGGATAATTATGCTCAAATCCAAGTTTAGATGTGTTACTTACCTCAAAACGCGGGAATCAATACTCCAAAAATCCCTTCCCACGTGAATCGGCCTTCAAGCGACTCGAATCTAGCCAAAACAACTTAATATCATAAATAGAAACCATAGAAGACAATTCCAAACAATAAAGCTAAGGTTTATATTCAATTGTGCAAAGTCAACCTAAAAATTCAACCCCACTCTCGAACCCCGTAACCCGACCAAACTCACATATTCCAAACACCCACTCCGATACGAGTCGGAATATATATGTTTCATCCAATTCCAACCACAAATAGACCCTCAAATCATCAAATCTCACTCACCAATGACATAGTCTAAAATCCCCAAATTTTACCTTAAACCCACATAAACTAGATTTAATAATCCATGAGTAATCAATATCGAACATCAAAATTGAATAAACTTCACTTACCTCTTCAATTGTGGTGAAAAGTCTCCCAAACATCGCCTCCAACCGAGCTCACAACTCCAAATAATGAAAAATGACCAAACCCTTTGAATGCCAGTTAATCCGCACCTGCAGTCCTTCAGTCGCATCTGCGATACCGCGTCTACGACATTGCATTTGCAGAGAAACCTTCGCTAATGCGGAAACCACTAATTCCTTGACCATCCGCTTCTGCGAACTACTCTACGCACCTGCGAGTCTGCACCTGCGTCCTAGCTGCCGCAATTGTGGACTTCCTCTACTAGATTCACACTCACACCTGCGCCTCCTTAGTCATTTTTGCGGTCTCTCATTTGCGGACAAACCCACTGCATATGCGAAAACATCAAAATTCCAATGGTTCTTCAGTAAGGCAACAAGTCCAAACAAAGTCTGAATCACACCCGAGGCCCCCCGGGACACAATCCAAACATACCAACAAGTCCTAAAACAGGACACGAACCTGCTTGAGTCCTCAAACCACCCAAAAATAACATCAAAACTACGAATCACACCTCAATTCAAGCCTAAGAAAATTAATAAACTTTCAACTTCTAATTCTCGTGCCGAACCATATCAAATCAACTCAAAATGACCTCAAATTTTGTATGCAAGTCACAAATTAGACAACGAATATATTCCAACTCCCAGAACTAAAAATTGAATCTGATACCAACAAAGTCAACTCCTGGTCAAACCTATCAATCTTCCAAACCTTCAACTTTCCAACTTTTTCCAAAAAACACCAAACCAACCTACAGACCTCAAAATCTACATCCGGGCATACGCCTAAGTCCAAAATCACCATAGAAAGCTATTGGAACCATCACAACTCTACTACGGAGTCGTCTACATTAAAGTCAAACTCCAATCAACTCTCACAATATAAGCTTCCAACCCTAGGACTAAGTGTCCCAATTCACTCTAAAACCTTCCCAAAACCAAACAAACTACCCCGGCAAGGCACGTAACCCTAATAAGATATATGTGAAGCATTAAAATAGGGGAAAACGGGGAATAAATTCCCAAAACGATCGGTCGGGTCATTACAGCATTGTGAACCAAATCTGTGCCCAACAATCTAGCCTCACCAGGCTCAAACCGACCAACCAGCAAACGACATCGTCTCCCATATAAGGCCTCATATGGAGACATCTGGATGTTGGACTGGTAGTTGTTATTGTACGCGAACTCCACTAGAGGTAGAAGTTGGTCCCACTGACCCCCAAAATCCATAGAGCATGCCCGCAACATGTCCTTCAAAATCTAAATAGTACGCTTACTCAACTCTACCCACGTTCCTAACTCACGCTACGCGACTCTCCAAAAGTGAGATGTGAACTGTGTGCCTCAGTCTGAAATGATAGAAATGGATACACCGTGCAGGCGGATAATCTCCCTGATGTACATCTGAGCCAACCATTCTGATGAATATGATGTGATACATGCCGAATGAGCATGCTTAATGAGGATGATTTCCAAGTCAACATCATAGCATTGCAGTGCTTTAAAGGAGTCAAGATCAAGAAAGCTATATTGGCAATTTAGTTATTTAGGCCAGTCTTATAATTTAGGTCTACTTAGCTTCCTTTACTAGCTAAGGGTATTTTTGTTATTTAGCCTAAATAGTACTCTAGTATAAATATTTCCTGCCTCTCATTTTGAAATGGAGTTTATGATGATGGATTGATAAACAAAGACCAAACCTTGAAAGGTTTAGGGTATCATTATTTTCTCTTTATTTATCATATTTTCTAGATTATCTATGTTAGGTTTATCATGTATGAGTTCATGTTCATACTATTAGATTATCTTTTGTATTTGAATATTAATTTGTTGTTTTAGTTAATATATTTTCTAGGGGCTTTAAAATGGAATTCTTTACTTAACTTAATCTGTGTTATTTATTCTTGTTCTTCCTTAATTAGTATTTATCATAGTAAATTCAAGGGGCTTAACTAGTTCATAGTTAGATTCTTGTCTTTCACTATTTTAAATCCTAATCTTCTATCCTTTTTTATTCCGCGTATTTTTACATTATTCGTGTTCTTGATACAATTACGTATCATCTTGGTATCAGAGCATAGGGTGAGGATTTGTTATAATAATTCCTTATTTATGTTTTGATTATCATCAAAATCTGGAAAACAAAATCAAAAATTTGAAAATTCCCCAAAAAAAAAAAAACAAGAATTACTGTTCATCCGAGACTAAAATAGATATTGCCTCATTGTTATTCCTTGTTTGTTTCCAAAATAGAAAATTCGATTCTCTTTCTCTGTTGATTTGATTATGAAACTTCTAAATTTCTTCATAATCAGAGATTGAATTACTGATTTGAGCTTGGATTTGAAGTTTGAGATTGAGATTGGTGAACCCGACGTTAACCAGAAGAATCTAAATTTGGGATTTTTCTCCACATCCGAAATTTGAGTTTGAAAATATTGGTGTGAGCTAGATTCTAGTTGGAAACATCAGTATGAAGCTCAGTTTGAAGATTGTGACTGATTGATTCTAGATTGCTAAGTTTGGGTTCGAAATTTTGTGAAGCTGCTTCAGTAGAGAAAACGACCAAGGGTTCGTTAATTTAGTGAGTCTTGTTCCAAATTGACTTTGGAGCTTTGTTCGAGAAATTTTTGGGAGTTTGTAGTCCAAATTTGAGCTCCATTGTTGAAGGTTCGGGGTAAGAATTGAATCGCGACTCCAAGTTTGTGTTCTTCATTTGCTAGGAGCCGTTTGCAACTGATTCATCGCCTCGAACTTCAATTTATCTTTACGCACAAGTTTGGTACTTCTAAGCTCGATTAATTTTCTGAATATCTGAAGGAATTGAGATTGGTTAATTGAATCGACCACTGAATTTCTGTCATATGTCTCTAAGACTAAGTAAGCTCAGCATACATGCAGAATTTAATTGAAATAGTAATAAAACATTCAATTCAACCAATAACTATCATAAAAAGACCCCGCAACTCAACTGAGCATTACTCCCAAAATTCGATGATACCGAGTCACAAGCTCTACATGAGTATACTGAACATCCCTATACAACTGTATCTAATATTCCCTCAGTTTCAATTTATGTGAACCTATTTCCTTTTTAGTCTGTGCCAAAAAGAATGACCTCTTTCCCTATTTGGAAACAATTCACCTTTATGCAATGATTTATAGCCACACAAAATATATGTGCCTCATTTTACACCACAAGTTCAAAAGTCTTCTCTCTTTTCTTAAATTTCGTCTCAGTCAAATGGGTTTACATAAATTAAAATGGAGGGAGTAAAAGAAGAATGAAATAGAAGATAGAGGGTGACTCCGAGGCTTGCGGACGTCGGAAGGTATATGTTGAAGTCTCCGATCCAAGCTCGACTCATTGATGCCTAGGCTGGTATGAAGTACTTGGATCTGCATAAAAAAATATGCAGAAGTGTAGCATCATCGGTACCTAGTAAATGTTAAGCCTAACCTCGGTAGAGTAATAGCGAGGTTGGGTCAAGACACCTACTGGAATAAATAAAGAAACTGAACAGGCATAGCATAGTATGATAATGAAAACAAGAAAAATGATACAAGGAAGAGATATATCAAGAATAGCTACACTGAGACTAAGGTAATTAAGGCATTACTGAAGAAACACATAATAAGAATGTCAAGGAAATGATGCAACCAAAACACAAGTGATGTAAATAAAAGGTATCAACAAGAATCACTATCGAGGTATAGCCTCATTTCACAAATTAAATTACAATCTTTCCTTATATCACCGCGGGAGCCTTACATTTAATTTTAAAAATTATTTTCTGAAATGACTACCCGTATTTTTGCCTATCTTATCACACCGCGTGGCTTCAAGTAGTTCACCTACTAGCAAGACGCGTATCAAGCCCACCTTATCTCACCGCATGCGTTTCAACTCCAATCCTTATACCACCGCCATGCGTATCAATATCACAACATATTACAAATCGCACCTCAAGTGTCCAATACCACAACTTGCTAAAGAAGTCAACAATAATAGTGTTTCCACAATAAATATCCCATGACTCAACCACAATAAGCACAAAAGTCTCAACAATATCAACCAAAAGTGAATAACTCAACAAGAATCGTATTTCAACAAATTTACAACTTTGCTTCAATGTGAATCACAACCTTTATAACTTCAACATCATAATTCGCCAATGAGATATTCCAAGAAATAACAACTTTAGGTAAAGGAACTCGACAGTTAAATAATTAATAAGGAATTGAGAGAACAATAACTTCAACTAAGCATGTAAAGGCAATTAGCAAGTAAGAGATAAGACAAGCATTAACAACGTCAAGTGAAGCATGTGAAGATAGACTAATGATGATGAATATAACATGTTATGGCAACTCAATTAAAGGCATGGAAAGAATCTACACAGCTAAAACCGGTCAATTACCACATTTAGCCCATGTACACACTCGTCACCTTGCGTACCCGACTTCCACATACCACAATTAACACAAATCCTAAGGGGTTATTCCCCCACACAAAGTTAGGCAAGACACTTGCATCAAAACATTCTAACTCAATCCACTAGTAAGCCCTTTCCGCGATTATCCAACTCTGAATGGAACGAATCTAGCCAAAATAACTTTATAACATAAATACAAACCTTAGGAAACTATTCCAAACAATAAAGTTGTAATCTTTAAAGAGAATTAAAAACGTCAACTCAAAAAGTCAACCCCGAGCTCGCGTCTCAGAACCTAACCAAACTTACAAAATCCAAATACCCATTCGATAATGAGTCTAACAATACTAAAATTATTTAAATCCGACCTCAAATCGCCTTTCAAATCCCCAAAATTTGGTCTATGAAGTTTCACAAATTGTCCCCAAAATTTTCAATTCAAATCACTAATTAAATGACAAAAATAACGATGGATTTATGTATAATATCTAAATCCGAGTTGGAATCACTTACCTCGATGATTTCCTTCAAAATATCTCTAAGAATCGCCACAAACTGAGCTCTCTAGGTCATAAGATGAAGAAATAAATTAAACTCTCGAACACACCCTTTTCTGCCCAGCGATTTCGCACATGCGAGCTCTCAGCCGCATCTGCGGCTCCGCACATACGAAATTTCCATCGCAGATGCGGCCCTCACTTAGGCACATCTCCCTTGGCTTTTGCGGACGGCTGCTCGCTTCTGCGAGTCCGCTTTTGCAAAATTTTGACCAACCTGCGGCCCTTCAAAAGCCCATCCCACTTTCGCTTCTGCGGAAGAAAAGTCGCACCTGCGGATGCGCCTCTGCGACCCAGGCCTGGGCTGGACCTTTCTGCTTCTGCGCTACTTCACTCGCACCAACGAGTCTGCACCTGCGGCCACTGCCACCGTAGGTTCGATGACACCAGAACAGCTAAAGCTTCAACAAATAACTTAGTCCAAAATTAGCCCGATTTTAATCCGATTCACACTCGCCCCCCCCAGAACCTTGTCCGAATATACCAACAAGTTTCAAAACAGATAACGGACCTACTCGAGACCAAAAATTACATCAAACAATATCGATTCTTCGAATCGCAACCCAATTCAAGCCTATTAAAACTAGGAACATCCTACTTCCAAAACTAACGTCGATTCATACCAAAACAACTCTGATTGACCTCAAATTTTGCACACAAGTTATAAATGACATGACAGACCTATTACAACTTTCGGAATCTAAATCCTACCCCAATATCAATAAAGTCAACTCCCGGTCAAACTTCTCAACCTTCCAAACCTTCAACTTTCTAACTTTCGCCAATTCAAGCCGAAACGACCTACGGACTTCCAAATCAATATCCGGACACGCTCCTAAATCTAAAATCACCATTTGGAGCTATTAAAACCTTTAAAACTCCATTCCGGAGTCGTCTACATAAAAGTCAAACTACGGTCAATTCTTTCAACTTAAGCCTCCAACTTAGGGATTAAGTGTCATATTCACTCCAAAACTCACCCAAAACCAAAATCAACCACCCCGACAAGTCACATAACCACAATATAACATAGAGGAGACAATAAATAGGGGAATAGAGCTAAAATACTCAAAACGACTGGCCGGGTCATTAAAATTTTACCTATGTTCTTTGATTAGTGATTGAGCTGAATTCTTTAGTCAACTCGAGATTGGTATTAGTTTGAACTATTGTATGAAGTTCTAGTTTATTAATTCGGTTGGGAATTTTGATCGAGTTTCGAAGTGTTAACTGAAAATCTCATTGATAGCTTAGTTGAAGTTCTATTGTGATTCTTTATGGTTCAAGTCGTGTTTGTTGCCATTGTGGAACTGATCAAATCTACTTTGAGCCTTGATTTCTACTGGGAATTGTTGGTCGAAAATTGCTCTTGAAATCTTAAAATTGAATTGGGATTGGTTTATGATCTTGGATATCATTGATCCAGTTGAAACACTTCCCTAGTTTTAGTTGCGATTCTGGAGTTTGATGTTCCTGAGAATTGTAAACCTTTCCCTCTGCTCAGAGAAGAGAATCTGGCAAATTGTAGTTGAGTTTTTGGGTGTGATTTCTACATTGTTTGAGCTAGAAAGTCTATCCAGTCAGTATAAAAAATGGAAAAACCGACCGATGTTGATCGATAATTAGCAACAATCGATCGAAAACTGACCGATTCGTGGCGGTCGATAATCGTAAGGTCAGTAGAGCTAACCGACTGACTTTGATTGGTATTTTTCGACCGATTTGGTCGGTCAATTAAATTCCAAAAAAATAATTGCCAAAAACACCGACCGAAGTCAGTCGGTATTTTAATTATGTAATTGAAAAATGCACCATCTAAGAATCGAACTGGGGTCTGTACTGTGGCAGGATACTCTTCTACCACTAGACCATTAGTGCATTTTATTTTAAGGCTGTCTTTTATTTTATTTACATTCTTTAATTGCGTTTTCGCGCGAGTCGGTTTTTTAAAATGACCGGCCGAATTAACCGATCGATTTTTTCAATTTTTTTAATATTAATTTTAATTTATATTAAATGAAAAATCGATCAAAGTTGGTCGGTTTCCTGAAAAATAAATTTTGCGGGACGCAAAAATAGTTTCCCGCATTTTTGCGCCAAAGAAAACTGACCAAAGTTGGACGATTTCATTAAAAAAAAATTTAAAAAATAAAATATTTTGAAAAACCGACCGATTTTGGTCGGTTTTTCGATCGATTTTTGCCGAATTTCTTGTAGTGAGTTTTAGCAGTTACTGTCCAGTTATGAAATTTAGACCCGAATTCACTTATAAACCTTCATAGAAGTATGAAACCACGTTTACATAATGACACACTCGTCTGTGGCCATCCGTGGCTTGCAAAACAAAAAATGGAGATCTCGAGGCGCACTTTAAGGTCTTGAAGTTATAGGAAATCTTGAGGTCTTTACAATAATGTAGAATCAAAATCCATTGGAAAATACTTTTATATTAAGAGAGTTATACTTGTCCAAAGTCAAGGGGTGCACGACTTAGGACATCCTATTCCACTTAACATTTCTAACTTGTTCTCACCAAATCCTTTTCACTTCTAAACTTCATTAGCATGCTCCAAATCACTTCCCTCATAGATTTCCGTGACTAAATGATGTGGTCCAAGTTAGTAGGTCTCCTTGTACAATTAAAAATATTATTCCCAAATATTGTTGGTGCACTTTTAAAATGTGAAATCTTTATAAAACGTTACGGGGCCTTACAATTATGTTGTCATATTCCATTGCATGCACATATATATATATATATATATATATATATATATATATATATTAACAGAGAAATCATTGTATTGTATAAGTTCAAACTTGCGTGAATCATGCTACCTATATTTTATTTTGGGATAAATATTTTGTTGTAATCGCATGATCTGTTGTTGTAAGAAGTAGTTTGTTATAATGTGGGGAATGTGGGACTTTCCCACATCGGTAGCCTAAAGCCACTTTATGGGCTTTTTAAGTTCTTGTCCATTTTATATATTTGCTTAAGAATACACACTATTAAGTGTATGTGCAAATACTTGTTTGGCCGGTAATTAAATTAATAATTTTATTTTTTATTTCTATAACAGAAAATCAGTTTTATTTAAATTTTTTTTAAAAAATAATAATAATAAACACACACACACACACACACACACACACACACACACACACACACACATATATATATATATATATATATATATATATATATATATATATATATATATTAATATTAATTTTAATATTAAATACTTGGACCTTGGGCTGGGCCGGTTATTAAATTAATAATTTTATTTTTTATTTCTATAACAGAAAATCAAAAACTTCAAATAAACAGACACATATGTTAATAAAATAAAGTGACTTTTCGGAAAAGGCCTGACTTTTGCTCTATAAATAAACATGAGATTTCCTACAAAGAGATTTAGAAAAATCTGCAAGTATCAATTAGTGGCTTGTTGTATCCTGATGAAGATTGTTTGTATTTTTTCCAAATATGTATACGGGCAATAACTTCTTTAAGAAAAGTCATTCTCACGCCTCAAGTCTTTTCAATCTCGTTTTTAATCATTATTTTTTCTAACAATCTTAAAGAAGTTATTCTGCTATGGAGAACATTCTGTCCGCTGTTGAAAATCCAAAAGAGTTCATCAAACTTGACCGTTTTGATGGATCAAACTTTACTCGCTGGAAGGACAAGATGATTTTTCTACTGACTGCTCTAAAGATTTTTTATGTTCTTGATCCGCAATTACCTGTTCTGCCAGAACCTACTGCAGAGGATTTTGATGAAGTGAAAGCAACGAGAAAGAAATGGGAAGATGATGAACTGCTGTGTCGGGGACATATTCTAAATACATTAACAGATCATCTCTATGATCTATATCAAAATTTGAAGTCTCAAAGGGAAATCTGGACGGCATTGCAAAGTGCTTATGAAAACGAGAAATGAGGTATTGATAAATTTCTATCTTTAAAGTACTTCGAATTTAAAATGGTTGATAGAAATCTCATTATGGATCAGATTCATGAACTGCAAATCTTAGTTTCAAAACTAAGTGATCTCGAAGTTAAAAATTCTGATGCACTTCAAATCGATGCTATACTTTCTAAACTGCCTTCTTCTTGGAATGACTATAGAAAAAAAATCCTGCATTCTTCTGAGGAATTGACTGTGGAAATTGAAGTACTTTTAACAGCTTCTCACATATTAAATAGGGTGCCTTCAAAAAGTATACATGTTTCACCATATGAACTTTGGAATGGTAGCAAACCAAACTTAAATTATTTTAAATTGTGGGGGTGTATATCATTCTATAGGGTTCATGATCATCAAAGAACCAAACTAGGTCCCAGAGGAATTAAAAGTGTTTTTATTGGATATGCACAAAATTCAAAGGCATATAGGCTATTGGATTTAGAATCTAATGTTATAATAGAATCCATTCATGTTGATTTTATTGAAAATAGTTTTATACATGATACTATTGATGAGAAAGTGGCTGAACCAAATGAAAGTGATGTTACTGCATATAGATTATCACATTCTGAAACGACTAAAAGTAACGAAAAAAGTGATAATATTCAGATAGAACCAAGAAAGAGTCAAAGAATAAGAAAGAAAAGTGTCTTGGTTCTGATTTTATATCTTCACAATCTTTAGTTTTTCTTGTTGAAGGAGATAGATCAAATGTCTGTAGCTAGATTCCTATCTTATTAAATGTTGAAGAAGACCCGAAGACATTTCAAGAGGCTATGGCTTCTAGAGATGCTGCCTTTTGGAAAGAGGCTATTAATGACGAACTGGACACTATCATGTCCAATAATACTTGGGTTTTAGTTGATCTTCCAACTGGATCAAAACCCATAGGTTGAAAATGGGTCTTTAGAAGAAAGTATAATACAGATGGTTCTATCCAAACCTTCAAAGCAAGATTAGTTGCAAAAGATTTCACTCAAAAAAAAGGCATAGATTATTTTGATACATATGCTCCTGTAGCAAGAATAACATCCATTAGAGTACTTTTATCCTTAAACTTCTATATATAACTTGTATGTGCATCAAATGGATGTTAAAACAGCCTTCTTAAACGAAAACCTTAGTGAAGAAATTTATATGCAACAACCTGAAGGATTTGTTCTTTCAGGAAATGAGAATAAAGTTTGTAAGTTGATAAAGTCTCTTTATGGTTTGAAACAAGCACCTAAACAATGGCATGAAAGATTTGATAGTACAACACTATCAAATGGATTCATACATAATCATGCTGACAAATGTATTTATTCCAAGTTCACAAAAGAATACGGAGTTATCATTTGTCTATATGTTTATGATATGCTTATATTTGGTACAAACATGCTTGGTATTTCTGAAACCAAGAAGTATCTAACTTCAGCCTTTAGAATGAAAGACTTAAATGAAGTAGATACTATTCTGGGCATAAAGGTCAAAAGAGATAACAAAAGAATGACTTTATCACAATCACATTATATTGATAAAATCCTTGCAAAGTTCAGTCATTTAGGCATAAAGGAGTTCAATACTCCTTATGACTCTAGAATCAAACTAACTGAGAACACTGGAAGAGTAGCCCAATTAGAGTATGCAAGTGCAATAAGTAGTATGATGTATGCAATGCATTGTACAAGGCCTGATATAATATTTGTTGTTTGTAAACTTTCAAGGTTTACTAGTAATCCAAGTAATGATCATTGGAAAGCAATAACTAGAGTACTTGGATATTTAAAATATACAAAACATTTGGGCATTTGCTATAATGGTTTTCCTACTGTTTTAGAAGGATATTCTGATGCAAGCTGGATTACTAGTGTTAATAATAATAAATCCACTTCAGGATGGATATTTACTTTGGGAGTTGGTGCCATTAGCTGGGCATCCAAGAAACAAACTTGTATTTCTCATTCTACTTGGAATCTGAATTTATAGCACTAACAGCTGCTGGGAAAGAAGCAGAATGGTTGAGGAACATGTTATTAGATATAAAGTTGTGGCCACAACCCATGCCAGCCATTTCTGTATTTTGTGATAGTGAAACTACTATGTGTATGGCTCATAATAAGATATATAATGAGAAATCAAGACATATAAGATTGAGACATGCTTATATAAGAGAATTAGTCACAAATGGGACTATAACTATTGTGTATGTGAGATCGAATAAGAATTTGGCTAATCCACTTACCAAAGCATTGATGAGAGATGTAGTACGGCAAACTTGTAAAGGAATGGGGCTAAAATCCTTGAATTAAACACAAGCAACGGGAACCCAACTTTGAGTTAGTAAACACTCTAATAAAATAAGTTCAATGAGGTAATAACAAGTTGCTTTGTGTTGTTTAAGCACTGATCTCCTTATAGAGCCTAAATTCAAATGTACTACATACTGTTATGTGAGGAGTCAATAAATTATTAGATGCCTGGAATAACAGGGGCAAAACAACAAACTTTGTAGTGCAAACTGTTACACGAAGAGGTTGGGTTAAATCTTAATAAAATTAGTAAACGTCTGTAGTAACAGGGACATTGTATCTAATTTTACCTATATGAATACTGAAGTGGTGCAGCTTCTAGCAAGATTTAAAGGGTTAATCTTGTAAGTATTCATGAAATCAGGATGAGCACAGGGCCGTAAACGTGCTAAAGCATATAATGGGTTTTCTAACTTACTAAAATAGTATTACGTGTGTGGTATTTTCGGTTTTGGCACAAGGAGTTGTGGTTCAACTCTTTAAGATACCAATAACTTTGTCAGAACTTTAAAGTGTTTTCACTAATGGAAAGTTCAAATCTAAACAAGATACTTTTCGGTATGCGTGATATTATAAGAAATATAACAAACTAGTGGGGGATTGTAAGAAGTAGTTTGTTATAATGTGGGGAATGTGGGACTTTCCCACATATGTAGCCTAAAGCCACTTTATGGGCTTTTTAAGTTCTTGTCCATTTTATATATTTACTTAAGAATACACACTATTAATTGTATGTGTGACACGACCCAAAACCTAACCCGTCATGATGGCACCTATTGTGATACTAGGCAAGCCAACCTTCCCAAAAATACTTTCAAAATTTAAGAGAAATGAATTAAGACATTTAAAATAATCGGAGTTTCTCATTAAAACGGGGGTAAAACCCAAATAAAATATAAGTGCAGAAAAATAGACCGACATCGGGGGGTCACTAAATCATGAGCATCTAATAACCAATCTAGAAACAGAGTCTGCTACAGTCTATGCCAAATGCCAATACAAGAGAGAAAAAAAACAAAAGGAGAAACAAGGACTGCGGACGCCGGCAGCTACCTCGTAAGTTTCCGATAATCAGCCCGCATACGAACTCAGCGACCTCCAGAACCGTACACACCTGGATCCACACCTGGATCTGCACACGAAGTGCAAGGTGTAGCTTGAGTACAACTAACTCAACAAGTAACAAAATTAAATAAAGAACTGAGAAGTAGTGCCGAACTATAATAATACAAATCATTTCAAAAGTTTTCAGTAAAGAGCGAACATGCTTTCAAATCCAGTGGCATAAGTCAAATCAGTTCGAGCCCAAGTAAAATAGATATGAATCTTCTAGAAATTTCACAACAACATCAGATAGCAACTAAGTGCAACAATAAATAAAAGCAAGTACAACCTCTCAAGGCAGCAGTCACTCAACTCATATCATCAGCTTATACTCTCGGCTCTCAGCCCTCGATACACACTCTTAATAGGTACATGCGCTCACTGGGGGTGTACAGACTCTAGAGGGGCTCCTTCCAGCCCAAGCGCTATATCTCTGTGGCGTGCAGCCAAACCCAATCATATAAGTAGCCACAAGGCTTGTTGCGTCATGCAACCCGATCTATATACCCTCACATAGTTCACATCTCAGCACTCATACCCTATCTCAGTCACTAATCTCTCCAGCCCCTCGGGCTCCCAAAATATCATAATAATTGGCCCAAACAGAGAATACAAGTATCAATAAGAAATGAGAGGGAATAGAGATATAACACACAAGTAAGATTGTGATTGAGTACATGACAACAATTAGCAGTCAATTCTCAAGTATACAACCGCTGCGGGTCCCAACAGTGATATCATAAGGCCTAAGCATGGTTTCTAACATGAAAGACAGTCAATTGCTCAAAGGCAAGGAAAATAAGTAATAACAATGGGTATTCGACTTTACAGTCTCACGGGAAGGACAAAGTCACAATCCCTCATGGTGCACGCTCACATGCCCGTCACCTAGCATGTGCGTCACCTACAAACACTCACATCATACCAATCCTCGGGGTTTCATACCCTCAAAACCAGATTTAAAACTGTTACTTACCTCAAACGCGCAAACGTCCTACTCCGCAATGCCTTTGCCCCTCGAATCAGTCTCCAAACGCTCCGAATCTAGCCTTAAGAAGTACAAGATAATCAATATTGGTTAAAAGGATCAATTTCACAAGAAAACTACTAAAATATATCCCAAAATCCGAAATCGGCTCAACCCGCCCCCCAGGGCCCTCGTCTCGAAACACGATGAAAGTCACAAAACCAAAAGCCTATTCAACCACGAGTCTAACCATACCAAATTTATAAAATTCCTACCTCAATTGCCCCTCAAAAACCCCAAAGTTCACTCTCCAATTCCCAAGCCCTAAACCCCTAAATTTTCTAACTCAAATCCCTAATTAGGTGATGAAGGAAGCCATAGATTCACGAAATTTTGACCAATCCGGGTTAGAATTACTTACCCCAACATTTTCCTTGAAAATCCTAGAAAAATAGCCTCTCTCGTGCTTCTCAAGTCCAAAAATCAAAAATGAAAGTCCAACCCTCGAGCTGGTGTTTTTCTGCCCAGAATTACCGCACCTGCGGTCCTCTTGTCGCTTCTGCGACGCCGCACCTACGAAAATTCCATCGCAGGTGCGAATTTCACTTAAAAATCCTTACCTAGCTCCTACGACCCCAAGACCGCATTTGTGCCTATCACAGGTGCGGGAATCCATAGCACCTGTGGCCATCCTTCGCACCTACGCCCAGCTGCCCGCATCTGCGACCTTCACAGGTGTGGAAAACTCTTCGCACCTGCATCTCCTACCCAACTCCTTCTTGGCCGCATCTGTGGCTCCTTCTTCGCCTCTGCGGACTCGCACCTGCGGTTCCCACTCCGCAGGTGTGGTTACACCAGTAGTAGCAGCTTTAGCTATATTTCCTTAACTCCCATCAAGCCGTTAACCACCCGAAATCACCCCGAGGCCTCTGTGACCTCAACCGATCATACCAACAAGTCATGAAACCCCATGCAAACTTAGTCGAACCTTCGAATCACTCAAGATAACAACAAAACACCAATTACACCCAGATTCAAGCCTAAAGAACTTCTAAATTTTCAACTTCCACAAACGACACCGAAACCTACCAAACCACGTCCGATTGACCTCAAATTTTACACATAAGTCAAAAATGAAACCACGAACCTATTCCAACTTCTGAAAATCCAAGCCGACCCCGATATCAAAATTTCCACCGCCGACCAAAATCGCCAAAACTCCAACTTTCACCAATTCAAGCCTAATTCTACTATAGACCTCCAAATCACATTACAGACGCGCTCCTAAGTCCAAAATCACCTAACAAAGCTAAGAGAACCATAAAAATTCAAATTCGACGTCATTTTCCCACAAGTCGACATTAGTCGACTTTTCCAACTTAAGCTTCCAATTAAGAGACTAAGTGTCTCAATTCACTCCAAAACCACTCCGGACCCGAACCAACCAACCCAGTAAGACATAATACAGTTGTAAAGCACAAAAGAAGCAGAAAAATTAGGAGAAACTGGGCTATAACTTTCAAAACGATCGGTCGGGTCGTTACATCCTCCCCCTCTTAAATAAACGTTCATCCTTGAACTGGTCTAAAAACATACATGGAGTCTCAAATAGGTATGGATATCTGCTCTGCATCTCCTGCTCGGTCTCTTAAGTGGCCTTCTCCACAGGCTGACCTCTCCACTGCACCTTCACTGAATCTATATCATGTGACCTCAACTTCCGAACCTGCCGCTCCAAAATGGCCACCGACTCCACATCATAAGTCATATCACCATCCAACTGAACCGTGCTGAAATCCAAAACATGGGACGGATCGCCGATATACTTCCGGAGCATAGAAATATGAAATATTGGATGCACACTCGACAAGTTAGGCGGCAAGGCAAGCTTGTAAGCCATATCCCCTATCCTTTGAAGAACCTCAAAAGGCCCAATGAACCGGGGGCTCAACTTGACCGTCTTCCCAAACCTAATAACACCTTTCATGGGTGATACCTTCAGTAAAACCTTATCCCCGACCATGAAAGACACATCATGGACCTTCCTGTCAGCTCTGCCTAGCCTGCGCCGTGCGAAGCCGCTCCTGAATCAATTTCACCTTGTCTAATGCATCATGAACCAAGTCTGTACTGAAGAGCCTAGCCTCACCCGACTCAAACCATCCCACCGGAGATCTACACCACCTCCTATATAAAGCATCGTACGGAGCCATCTGAATGCTCGACTGATAACTGTTGTTATATGCAAACTCCACGAGCGGCAGAAACTGGTCCCATGAACCACCAAAATCAATGACACAAGCGCGTAATATGTCCTCCAATATCTGGATAGTGCGCTCGAACTGTCCGTCCGTCTGAGGGTAAAAGGATGTGCTCAACTCAACCTGAGTACCCAAATCTCACTGTACGGCCCTCTAAAACTGCAATGTAAACTGTGTGCCTATATCCGAAATGATGGAAACTGGGACACCATGAAGGCGAACAATCTCTCTAATGTAAATCTTAGCCAACCGCTCTGAAGAGTAAGTAGTACCAACTTGAATGAAGTGCGCGGACCTGGTCAGCCGATCCAAAATCACCCAAATAGCATCGAACTTTGTCGAAGTCCGTGGGAGCCCAACTACGAAATCCATGGTGATTCGCTCCTACTTCCACTATGGGATCTCCAACCTCTGAAGCAAGCCACCCGGTCTCTGATGGTCATACTTAACCTGCTGACAGTTAAGACACCGAGCCACAAACCTAACTATATCCTTCTTCATCCTCCTCTACTAATAGTGTTGTCTCAAATCCTGGTACATCTTCGCGGCACCCGGATGAATGGAATACCGCGAGCTGTGGGCTTCCTCAAGAATCAACTCCTGAAGCCCATCCACATTGGGCACACATATCCGGCCCTGCATCCTCAACATGCCATCATCACTAATAGTCACATCTCTAGCATCACCTCGCCGAACCCTATCCTGGAGGATGAGCAGATAGGGGTCATCATACTGATTCTCCCTAATACGATCATAAAGAGAAGACCTATAGACCACACAAGCCAATACCCGACTTGGCTCCAAAATATCCAATCTAACAAGCTGGATGGCTAAGGCCTGAACATCAAATGCCAAGGGTCTCTCTGCTGCTGGAAGATATGCTAAACTCCCCAAACTCTCCGCTGGGTGACTCAATGCATCGGACACTACATTGACCTTCCTGGGATGGTACAAAATGGTGATATCATAGTCCTTAAGAAGCTCCAACCACCTCCGGTGACACAAGTTAAGATCCTTTTGTTTGAACAGATGCTGCAAACTCCGATGATCAGTGTAAATCTCACAATGGACATCGTACAAATAGTGCCACCAAATCTTTAAGGCATGAACAATAGCTGTAAAGTCAAGGTCATGGACAAGATAGTTCTTCTCATAGGTATTCAACTGGCGCAAAACATAAGCAATCACTCTACCCTCTTGCATCAGAACACACCCAATACTGATCCGCGAGGCATCACAATACACTGTGTAAGAACCAGAAGCTGATGGCAGAACTAGAAATGGAGCCATGGTCAAAGCAGTCTTGAGCTTCTGAAAGCTCTCCTCGCACTCATCCGACCACCTTAATGGAGCACCCTTTTGGGTCAATTTAATCAAAGGAGATGCAATAGATGAAAAACCCTCCACAAAACGACGGTAATAGCCCGCTAAACCAAGAAAACTCCTAATCTCCATGGCTGAGGACGGTCTGGGACAACTCTGCACCGCCTCTATATTCTTCGGATCCACCTGAATACCCTCGTTGGACACCACGTTCCCCAAGAATGCCACTGAACCGAGCCAAAACTCACACTTGGAGAACTTGGCATAAAGCTTCTCCTCCCTCAATCTCTGTAACACAATCCTCAAATGCTGGGCATGCTCCTCCTGGATACGAGAGTACACTAGGATTTCATCAATGAATACAATAACGAACGAGTTCAAATAAGGCTAAAACACACTGTTCATCAAATGCATGAACGCTGCTGGGGCGTTAGTCATCCCAAATGACATCACAAGGAACTCATAATGGCCATATCGGGTCCTGAAAGCTGTCTTAAGAATATCTGAATCCCAAATCCTCAGCTGGTGATACCCTGACCTCAAATCAATCTTGGAGAACACCCTCGCCCCCTAACGCTGGTCAAATAGATCATCAATACGTGGCAAAGGATACTTGTTCTTGACTGTGACCTTGTTCAACTGCCTGTAGTCAATGCACATCCTCAAAGAACTATCTTTCTTCTTTACAAATAGAACCGGTGCACCCCAAGGTGACACACTAGGCCAAATAAACCCCTTATCAAAGAGTTCCTGAAGCTGTCCCTTCAACTTCTTCAACTCTATCGGTGCCATACGATACGGTGGAATAGAAATGGGCTGAGTGCCCGGCACCAAATCAATACCGAAGTCAATATCCCTGTCAGGCGGCATACCCGACAGGTCTGTAGGAAACACATCGGGAAAATCATGTACCACTGGAACATAATCAATGGCATGCGTCTCTGCACTAACATCCCTCACAAAAGCCAAATAGGATAGACAACCCTTTTCAACCATCTGCCGAGCCTTCAAGTATGAAATCACTCTACTGGGAACATAGTCTATGGAACCGCTCCACTCAACTCTCGACAACCCCGGCATCGCCAACGTCACAGTCTTAGAGTGACAATCTAGAACAACATGACATGGAGACAACCAATCCATACCCAATATCACATCAAAATCGACCATACTGAACAGCAAAAGATCCACTCTGGTCTCCAAACCCCCAATAGTCACCACACATGACTGATATACGCGTTCCACAATAATGGTATCGCCCACAGGAGTAGATACATGAACAAATAAAACTACAGACTCACGGGGCATATCCAAAAAATGAGCGAAATACAAGGAAACATATGAATAGGTGGAACCAGGGTCAAATAATATAGAGGCATCTCTGTGGCAAACTGAGACAATACCTGTAATCACAGCATCTGAAGCAATGGCATCTGGTATGGCAGGGAAAGCATAGAAACGGGCCTGGCCACCCCCTGATCTGCCTCCCCCTCTCGGGCGACCCCTAACCGACTGGGCTCCACCCCGAGCTGGCTGAGCGGGTGGTGAAGAGACTGGTGCCGATGTCATAGACTGGCTCCTTTGCTGAGCCGGACCTCCCGTAAGGCGGGGACAATGTATCCTAATGTGGACAAACTCTTCACACTCATAGGAACTCCCCGGTGCTGGTGCTAGGGACTGAAGAGAACCCCGAGAACCGGGATAACTGGCAGAAGGACCTGGCATAAGTGAACCCTGACCCGATGGAGCACGGGACGAACTCTGAGCTGGGAGGGAACTGAGAGATGAATGGCCCTGCTGATAACAATATGAACCATGGCTAGATGACTCACCACGGTGAACTGGGCGAGCCGTCTGAGCATGTCTAAAATGACGACCCGTACCGTGGTGGAACTGCCCCCTCAGAAGGAACACAACTAAATCCACCTTGTCCACTAGGCCTTTTGGCCTCCTTCTCAACCCTCTCCTGATTGCGAACCATCTCAATCTGACGTGCAATGTCGACAACCTCATCAAAAGTAGCACCAGACTATCTCTCTAGTCATAAGCAATCGCAGCTAAAAAGTGAGGCCATCTATAAATATCCTGATCCTCTCCCTGTTTGTGGGAACCAACCAAATAGCATGACGGGCCAACTATGAGAATCGTATCTCATACTGCGTCACAGACATAGCACCCTGATGAAGTTGCACGAACTGCATGCGCAGCTCCTCTCTGCGGGACTGTGGCACAAACTTCACCAGGAATAGACCGGAGAACTGCTGCCAGGTAAGGGGTGCTGCCCCGACCGGCCTACGCCTCTCGTAAGCCTCCCATGAACCGAAGGAAACCCTAGAGAACTGAAAAGTAGTGAACGATACCCCACTGGCGTCTAGAATACATGATGTACGAAGTATCCTCTGACACCTGTCCAAGAAACCCTGTTCATCCTCTCCCTCGGTACCACTGAAAGATGGAGGTTGGAGTCTCCCAAACCTCTCCAATCTACACTGCTCATCCTCAGGCATAGCAGGAACCATATAGTATTGAGCAGCTACAACTGGCTGGGCTGTTGGTGCCCCCAGTGTATGGAATCCTTGTACCACCTGCTATGGTGTGCGGGCAGCAGGAGTCTGAGCACCTCCCCTGGCCTGAGAAGTGGCTGCTACGGCCGGAACAGAGACCGTCTGAGCAAGACTGGTACACGCGGTCAAAATCTGAGCTAAGGCCTCCTGAAGGCCTGGAATCACAATAGGCACAGGTGGTGTTTGAGCTGGTGCATCAACAACTGGAATCTAGTCTTGATCTGGGGCAACTGGTGGATCTGCAGGTACTGCCCCAGCTGCTGTGCGGGCTGCACCTTTGCCCCTACCGTGGCCTCTACCGCGACCTCGGCCTCTCGCGGCCCTGGCTGGTGGTACTGATGGTTGTCCATCCTGCCCGATAGTACGAGTCCTCACCATCTGTGAGAGAATGAAACAACAGATATTTAGTTACTAGAATCAACAGATTCGCACGAAAATAATTCAAGAATGTGAAGTTTCCTAAGGGTTCTCCAGCCTATCGAAGATAAGTACAGACGTCTCCGTACCGATCCGCAAGACTCTACAAAACCTGTTCATGACTCGTGAGACCTATGTAACCTAGGCTCTAATACCAACTTGTCACGACCCAAAACCTAACCCATCGTGATGGCGCTTATCGTGATACTAGGCAAGCCGACCTTCCCAAAAACACTTTCAAAATTTAACAGAAATGAATTAAGACATTTAAAATAACCGGAGTTTCTAATAAAAATGAGGGTAAAACTCAAATAAAAGATAAGTTCGAAAAAATAGCCCGACATCGGGGTTCCACTAAGTCATGAGCATCTAATAACCAATCTAGAAACTGAGTCTGCTACAGTCTGTGCCAAATGCCAATACAAGAGAGAAAAGATAATAATAAAGGAGAAACAAGGACTGCGGAGGCCGACAACTACCTCGTAAGTCTCCGATAATCAGCCCGCGCATGAACTCAACGACCGCCAGAACCGTACACACTTAGATCTGCACACGAAGTGCAGGGTGTAGCATGAGTACAACCAACTCAACAAGTAACATAATTAAATAAGGAACTGAGAAGCAGTGACGAACTATAATAATACAAATCATTTCAAAAGTTTTCAGTAAAGAGTGAACATGCTTTCAAATCCGGTGGCATATGTCAAATAAGTTTGAGCCCAAGTAAAACAGATATGAATCTTCCAGAAATTTCACAACAATATTAGATAGCAACTAACTGCAACAATAAATAAAAGCAACTACAAACTCTCAAGGCATCAATCAATCAACTCATCTCATCAGCTCATACTCTCGGCTCTCAGCCCTCGATACACACTCTCAATAGGTACCTGCGCTCACTAGGGGTGTACAGAATCCAGAGGGGCTCCTTACAGCCCAAGCTCTATATCGCTACGGCGTGCAGCCCGACCGAATCATATAAGTAACCATAAGGCTCGTTGTAACGTGCAACCCAATCCATATACCCTCACATAGTTCACAACTTGACACTCAGGCCCTATCTCAGTCACTAACCTCTCCAGCTCCTCGGGCTCACAGAATATCATAATAATCGGCCCAAACAGAGAATACAACAAGTATCAACAAGAAATGAGAGGGAACAGAGATATAACACACAAGTAAGACTGTGACTGAGTACAAGACAACAATTAGCAGTCAATTCAATAAGTATACGACCGTTGCAGGTCCCAACAGTCATATCATAAGGCCTAAGCATAGTTTCTAACATGAAAGATAGTCAATTGCTCAAAGGCAAGAAAAACAAGTAATAACAATGGCTATTCGACTGTACAGTCTCACGGGACAGACCAAGTCACAATACCTCACAGTGCATACTCACACACCCGTCACCTAGCATGTGCGTCACCTACAAACACTCACATCATACCAATCCTCGGGGTTTCATACCCTCAAAATCAGATTTAATACTGTTACTTATCTCAAACGCGCAAAAGTCCTACTCCGCAATGCCTTTTCCCCTCGAATTAGTCTCCAAACACTCTGAATCTAGCCATAAGCAGTACGAGATAATCAATATTGGTTAAAAGGATCAATTCCACAAGAAAACTACTAAAATATAGCCCACAAATCCAAAATCGGCTCAACCCGGACCCCCGGGCCCATATATCGAACTCCGACGAAAGTCACAAAACCCAAAAAGCCTAATCACCCACGAGTCTAACCATACCAAATTTATAAAAATCCGACCTGAATTTACCCCCCAAATTCCCCAAAGTTCACTCTCCAATTCCCAAGCCCTAAACCCCCAAATTGTCCAACTCAAATCCATAATTAGGTGATAAAGGAAGCCATAGATTCACGAAATGTAGACCAATCCGGGTTAGAATCACTTACCCCAAACTTTTCCTTGAAAATCCTCAAAAAATCGCCTCTCTCCCGAGCTTCTCAAGTCCAAAAATCGAAAATGAAAGTCCAACCCTCGAGCTGGTGTTTTTCTACCTAGAAATACCGCACATGCGGTCCTCTTGTCGCTTCTGCGATGCCACACCTACGAAAATTTCATCGCAGGTGCGGATTTCACATAAAAATCCCGACCTCGCTCCTGCGGCCCAAAGACTGCATCTGCGCCTATCATAGGTGCGGGAATCACCTGCGACCTTCACACCTAAGCCCAGCTTCCCGTATCTGTGACCTTCGCACGTAAGCCCAGCTGCCCGCATCTGCGACCTTCGCAGGTGCGGAAAAATCTTTGCACCTGCGGCTCCTGCCCAACTCCTTCTTGGCCGCATCTGCGGCTCCTTCTTCGCTTCTGCTAACTCGCACCTGCGGTTCCCACTTCGCAGGTGCGGTTACAATAGTAGCAGCATCTTCAACTGCATTTCCTTAACTCCCATCAAGCCGTTAACCACCCGAAATTACCCCGAGGCCTCCGGTACCTGAACCCATCATACCAACAAGTCATGAAAACCCATGCGAACTTAGTCGAACCTTCGAATAACTCAAGGCAACATCAAAACACCAATTACACCCGGATTCAAGCCTAAAGAACTTCTAAATTTTCAACTTCCATAAACGACGCCGAAACCTACCAAACCTTCCATCCGATTGACCTCAAATTTTACACACAAGTCAAAAATGACACCACGAACCTATTTCAACTTTCGGAAATCCAAGCCGACCCCGATATCAAAATTTTCACTACCGTCCAAAATCGCCAAAATTTTAACTTTCGCCAATTCAAGCCTTATTATACTACAGACCTGCAAATTACATTTCGGACGCGCTTCTAAGTCCAAAATCACCTAACGGAACCATAAAAATTTAAATCCGAGGTCGTTTTTCCACAAGTCAACATCCGGTTGACTTTTCCAACTTAAGCTTCCAATTAAGAGACTCAGTGTCTCAATTTACTCCAAAACCACTCCTGACCCGAACCAACCAACCCGGTAAGATATAATATAGCTGTAAAGCACAAAAAAAGCAGAAAAAATGGGAGAAACGGTGTTATAACTCTCGAAACGACCGACCGGGTCGTTACAATGTGCAAATACTTATTTATATATATATATATATATATATATATATATATATATATATATATATATATATATATATATATATATATACACTTGGACTTGGACTTGGAGCTTGGGCTGGGCCGGTTATTAAATTAATAATTTTATTTTTTATTTTTATAACCGAAAATCAGTTTTATTTGAATTTTTAAAATTCAAATAAATAGACACATCTGTTAATGAAATAAATTGACTTTTAGGAAAAGGCCTAACTTTTTCCCTATAAATAAACATGAGATTCCCTACAAAGAGATTCAGAAAAATCTACAAGTATCAATTAGTGGCTTGTTGTATCCTGAAGAAGATTGTCTGTATTTTTCCCAAATCTGTATACGGGCAATAACTTCTTTAAGAAAAGTCGTTCTCACGCTTCAAGCCTTCTCAATCTCATATTTAATCATTATTTTTCTAACAATTGTTAGTTGTATGAGTGTCAGACCATGAGGTACGCGTGTGACTGAGTTTGGCTAAATTGAAGTATTCTGGTATGCTTGTTTATGCATATTTACACACATGTTGCAATATAATTGTTTCATACTATGGTATATCGCTGAAATGACAGATATTATGATATTAACATCGGATATACAGTAACATCCATCAGATTGACAATTACCTAATTAAACTACTAGTTAACAATTCAAATAGTCAACACATTATTGGGATTAAAAGATTGATGAATGGGAAATCGAGGGAAGAAATGTGAAGGGAAAGTAAGCTCCCTTATACTTTGGAAAAAGCAATTGTCCCTCATTGGTAGTGGAAAGAAAAGGGAATATGTTTATATTGAGAAAGCACTTCCCTTGGTGTTAAATAAGTTGGAAAGAAAGTAAGCCTCGCGCCGTCGTCGTTGTCGTTCGGCTTCGGATCGATTGATTGATTAATATATTTGGATAATTTTTTTTAATTATTTAATTTATTTAATTTAATTAATTAACGAAAAATCTAACCCATTTAAAATTCTACCAGCGATGCGACTTGGTCCATTTCTTTTCCGGATTATTTTAAATTTATTTTCTCAAAATATTTTAAATCTGGAATCATTCCCTCCTGTTCCAACATCCATAGTTATTTCTAAAAGGTTGCAAACATTTCAGAAACAGTGCCAGAAAATGGATATAAATATGTCTTAATCCCAGAATCTTTTCTTTCTAAATTCCAGTGTGGTTTACAGCCTTCAAGTGGTTCGCTATTTCATCGGCGCTTTTGGTACCGATACTCTGGTGAGTTAAATCGTTCTATCCTGGGAGGATAATATTTCAACACCTCGGGTACTTGAGGGGAATAATTTCCTTAAGGGCACACTGTGCATTTAGTGGACTCGATTTTGTTCCGAAATATGTTTACTGATTCTGGTTTCTGATAATCTCCAGTTTCTTCCTTATTTCTATTTTTCTTGTTTCTGTTTTATGTTACGGAAATTTACTGTTTCGTAATATTATATTATAGTAATACAAATTATTAACAATCTTAAGAAAATTATTTTTTATACTATAACCTGTATTCTGTTTTCGAGATTAAAACCTTTGTGGTTTTCCACTCCTTCTAAATTTTTTTATTTCTGATTTGAAGATAAAAACTTCATCGGAGTATTAAAATTCAGAAACGATTTGAAGAACGTAAAAACTCTACCGTTTACTTGTGAAATAATATGTAAATACTTCGGTTTTTGTTTCTTAATTACAATACTTTTTACTGTTCTATTTTTAGCCATTAATTGAACTCTTCTGTTGTTGACAATGAGAAATGGTAATTGATAATGAAAATCCTTCTGCGACTGTTAAGGCAACGACAATAGCTTCATCAAGCCGAACTGTAGTACCATCGGCCAAAAACACGGGAAACTTTCTGGAGCCAACTTTAAAGAATGGCAGCAAAGGGTGTTCTTTTAGCTTACCACGCTTGGTATGCATAAATTCACCAGTGAAGACCCTCCAGTGCCTTCCACGGACATGCTAGATAACGAGAAGTTTATGATTGTTGAGGCATAGAAACAGGAAGATTTTCTTTGCAAAGGCTAAATCCTAAGTGCTTTGGAGGATGACTTGTACAATGTCTACATTGCTATGAATACTTCGAAAGAATTATGGGATGCACTTGAGAAGAAGTACAAGACTAAAGATGCGTGCTTGAAAACGTTTATGGTTTCCAAGTTTCTATACTATAAAATGATAGACAGCAAAACCGTTGGAACCCAAGTTCAAGAGTTTCAACTTATTTTTCACGACCTTATTGCTGAAGGTATGGTAGTGAATGAAGCATTTTAAGTGGCTGCAATGATTGAAAAGTTGCCTCCTTCGTGGAGAGATTTCAAAAACTTTCTAAAGCACAAGCGTAAAGAAATGAAGTTGGAAGATCTTGTGATTCGTCTCTAGATTGAAGAAGATAACAAAACAACCAAGAAGAAGTCTCGTGAAAATTCAACAATTATGGGAGCTAATATCGTTGAGGAGATTGCTCCAAAAAGTAAGAAGAGGAAGAGGTATTCTGGACAGACTAAGGAGCAGAACAAGAAATAATTCAAGGGCAACTGCTACAATTTTGAAAAAGCTGGTCACAAAGCCCCTGATTGTTGTCTCCCGAAAAAAGGACAAGAAAAAGGGACAAGCCAACATAGTGGAGAAGAATGATGACATTGATGATATGTGTGCAAATGCTTTCAGAATGTAACTTAGTTGGAAATCCGAAGGAGTGGTGGATTGACTCTGGAGTCACTCGACATGTTTGTGCTGTAACAACAAAGATTGAGGGTTATGGGAAGATATTCCTGAAGATGACTTCCGGCAAGTTGTTAACGCTCAACAACGTTCTTCATGTTCCTACTATTAAGAAAAATTTAGTTTCAACTTCTTTACTTATTAAGAATGGATTCAAATGTGTATTTGTATCTCACAAAGTTGTTGTAAGCAAGAATGATATGTATGTTGGAAAATGCTACCTCACATAGGGTCTTTTCAAACTCAATATAATGGTTGTTGACAATATTTATAAATTTTCAGCTTCTTCTTATTTATTGGAGTCAAATGATTTATGACATGTTCATTTAGGACATGTCAATTATAAAACCTTGTGAAAGTTAATTAATTAATAAGTATTGCCTAAATTTGAGTGTAATAAATTAAAATGTCAAATATGTGTTGAATCTAAGTTTGTCAAACATCCTTATAAGTTTGTTGAAAGGAATTCAAATCCGTTGGACTTAATTCATACTGACATTTGTGATATGAAGTCAACACCATCTCGTGGTGCAAAAAAGTATTTTATAATTTTTATTGACGATTGTACTCGATATTATTATATTTATTTTCTTAATAGTAAGGATGAGACAATTGAATCATTTAAGCAATACAAGAATGAAGTGGAGAATCAATTGAATAAGAAGATTAAAATGATTAGAAGTGATAGGGGTGGAGAATACGAATCTCCTTTTGCATAAATATGTTCGAAAATGGAATTATTTATCAAACAACTACCCCCTACACACCTCAATCCAATGGAATTTCGGAAAGGAAAATCGGACATTAAAGGAAATGATGAATGCCTTATTAATAAATTTCGGCTTACCGCATAATTTTTTGTGTGTGTGTGGGGGGGGGGGGGGGGGAGGGGGAAGCTATCCTTACAGCTAACCGAATACTCAATAGAGTACCCCCACAATAAAACACAATATATTCCATATAAATGGAAAGGAAGAAAATCCAACTTGAAATATTTCAAAGTGTGGGGGTGTTTAGCAAAGGTACAAGTACCTTTAACCAAAAAGGTAAAAATCAGACCAAAAACTGTGGATTGTATTTTTATTGGATATGCTATAAACAATAAAGCATGTGTTTTTGGTTCATAAATTTTATAATCCCAAAATTCATGTTAATACGGTAATTGAATCAGATAATGCTGAATTCTTTGAAAATATCTATCTGTATAAAACTGAATGTGAGTCGTCAAGTGAAAGACCTAAATGACCACGGGAAGACCAAAAGAAAATACTCCAAATGAAGAGGATCCAATATGTAGCAAACGTCAAAGAATATCTACTTTCTTTTGACCAGATTTTGTGACATTCTTGCTTGAAAATGAGCCTCAAACTTTCAAAACAGCTATGTCATCTTCTGATTCAGAATTTTGAAAAGAGGTAGTCAATAGTGAGATTCAATCAATTTTGGATAACCATACATGGTAATTGGTTGATCTTCCTCTAGTAAATAAGCCTTTAGTTTCGAAATAGATCTTTAAGAGGAAAATGAAAACTGATGGCACTATTGGCAAATACAAGTCAAGACTTGTTGTCAAAGGCTATACACAAAAGGAAATCCTAGATTACTTTGACACTTACTCGCCAGTAACAAGAATAACATCTATTAGGGTGTTAGTGGATCTGGCGTCCGTGTACGATCTTGAAATCCATCAAATGGATGTTAAAACAACTTTCTTAAATGGAGAATTGGAGGAAGAAATTTATATTGAACAACCTGAGGGTTTTGTGGTTCCTGATAAAGAAAAGAAAGTGTGCAAACTTGTTAAGTCGCTTTATGGACTTAAACAAGTACCCAAATAATGGCATGCTAAATTTGACCAAACAATGTTGGCAAATAGCTTTAAAATTAACGAGTGTGATAAATGTGTTTACATTAAAAACACTCTAGGTTATGAAGTCATTGTTTGTTTATATGTTGATGACATGTTGATAATGAGCAAAGATATGACAAATATAAATGCTACTAAGCGCATGCTAGCTAGCAAATCGACATGAAAGACTTAGGAGTTGCTAATGTGATCTTAGGAATCAGAAATCATAAGACTCCATAAGGTCAAGCATTATCACAGTCTCACTACATTAAAAAAGTACTTCACAAGTTCAAGTATTTGGATTTCAAGATTGCCAAGACTCCAATTGACGTGAGTTATGCACTTCAAAAGAATAAAGGTGAAAGTGACTCACAACTAGACTATGCAAGAGTATTGGGAAGTTTGATGTATATCATAAATTGTACACGACCAGATCTAGCATGTGCTATTAGCAAACTGAGTCGGTTTACAAGTAACCCCAATCAAATACATTGGATGGAAATGAAACGTATTTTGGGGTATCTGAAACATACCCAAGACTATGTACTGCATTATAACAAATATCCTTCCGTGATTGCGGGATATAGTGATGCAAATTGGATCACCGGATCATCTGAAGTTAAATCCACGAATGGATATGTTTTCACAATTGGGGGTGGAGTAGTGTCTTGGAAATCATCCAAACAAACGTGCATCACACATTCTACAATGGAATCTGAATTCATAGCTTTAGACAAGGCCGGTGAAGAAGTCGAATGGCTCCGGAATTTCTTGGAAGATATTCTATTTTGGCCCAAACCTTTGGTACCTATATGTATATATTGTGATAGTCAAGCGGCAATAGGTAGAACAGGGAGAATTATGTATAACAAAAAATCTCGTCTCATACGACGGAAACATAATACCGTTAGGCAACTACTCTCTAGTGATGTTATCACAGTTGATTACGTGAAGTCAAGAGATAACGTATCAGATCCACTTACAAAAGGCCTATCTAGAGAGGCAGTTGAAAGATCATCAAAGGGAATGGGGTTAAGGCCTAGGATAAGTCATCATGACGGTAACTCTACCTAGCAGATTGGAGATCCCAAGAGCTAGGTTCAAAGAGATCAAACAAAGTTATGAATGACGGTTCAACATTGTAAAATAATTCAATCCATTCTCGTAATGAAGATAATTTTCAGAAATCGGGATAAAGCATTAAGGCTTTTTGATGAGTCATTAAAGCTTAAAGTTTCTTAATGATTTACTAAGTCTGGCAGGAAATGACCAGATAGTGTGTCTATAGGATTACACATTTAGAAATTATCTACGTGAGTGTGAAGTGTAAGACGCTTCAAGGGGAATGAAAGTAAAGGCTCATTCTCTAAGCACTCATGAAATCGGGCGGTGTTCATGGCTAAAACGAACACAACCGTGAGAACCATAGATGGTTAAGGGTTGCTTATGTGTCTTATGTTGTCTAGGTATACAACAAAGCTCGACGGTTCAAAGATATAAAATCTACCGATTGACCGAGTATATCTGATATAAGTTCACTACGAAAAGTTCAATGGAAAACCTACTTATCCAGATGCAATTAATCCTTGCATGTAAATCACACACTCATTCATGCATTCCTTTGTCTTATAGCCATTCACCATTCATGTGGGGGATTGCTGGGATTAAAAGATTGGTGAATGAGAAATGGAGGAAAATAATATGAAGAGAAAGTGAGCTCCCTTATGCTTTGGAAAAAATAATTATCCCTCATTGGTGGTGGAAAGAAAAGGGAATGTGCTTATATTGAGAAAGCACTTCCCTTGGTGTTAAATGGGTTGGAAAGAAAGTAAGTCTCGCGCCGTCGTCGCTCGCTCAGCTTCGGATTTGGTCAAAGATCGATTGGTTAATCTTTTTGGACAATTGTGTTTAATTGTTTAATTAATTAATTTAATTAATTAACGAAAAGTCAACCCGTTTAAAAGTCAACCAGCGATGCGACCCGGTCCGTTTCTTTTCTGGATTATTTTAAGTTTATTTTTCCGAAATATTTTAAATCTGAAATCATTCCCGCCTGTTCCAACAGCCATGGTTGTTTCTGAAAGATTGCAAACATTTCAGAAACAGTGCTAGAAAATGGCTATAAATATGCCTTAATTTCAGAATCTTTCCTTACGAAATTTTCTGAACTTCTTCTCCTTCTTCTGCACAATTAAATTCCAGTATGGTTTACCGCCTTCAAGTGGTTCGCTGTTTCACCGGCGCTTTTGGTACCGATACTCTGGTGAGTTAAATCGTTTTATCCTGGGAGGATAATATTCCAACACCTCGGATACTTGAGGGGAATAATTTTCTTAAGAACACATTGTGCCTTCAGTGGACTCGATTTTAGTACGAAACATATTTACTGATTCCGGTTTCTGATAATCTTCAGTTTTAGCCTTATTTATGCTTTTCTTGTTTCTGTTTTATGTTACAGAAATTTATTGTTACTTAATATTATATTATATTATAGTAATACAAATTATTAACAATCTTAAGATGTGCTTCCGACTAAGTTGAAATGGTCTTTTATGCCTATTTAAAACTCTTAACTGATATGTCATTCTTTCCTCATTCTTTATAAATTGGATATTATTTATGTAATATATTTTTTCTTCCAATCACTTTCACAATTTGCTTCCAGATATATTGAAGTCATTTGAAATGACTGTTTATAAAGATTTACACTACCCTTGTAATAAAACTATTTCACATTATGGTGTCGGATCGTGCAATACGCGATTAGTATAAACAAGTTAACTAATCAATTACGTAATCAAAATTGTATCCCGTAAGCGTTTTTAACATTCAAAATGAGTTTTTAATGAGTTTTTTCTCCTGAAAATCCAGTATATTGATTAACAATTATATATCCTTTAAAGTAATTTATCTTGCTCGTAAATCTTTTTGCGCGGATGTCGCGTTGTGTTTGCTCCAACTATAGTCTACAGTCCCTGGCTTTCCCGCTAACTCGTTCAAACAGAGGCGAATCTATGATTTAAGTTTTATGAGTTCAATCTTTAAAGATTTTAGCATTGAACTCATTGTCTTTTTAAAGTTATGGGTTCAAATTGCTATTAATTGCAACTTTAATGAATTCTTACATATAAATTTATGTTCTATGTCAAAAGTACTGGTTCAATTAAACCCGTCTGCATTCAATTCAGTTTCATCTAAAAGCCGAGATGGATTTCAAGCCACAAACATAAAAGCATAGGAGATGATATGTAGTTAATGGACTATAAACTTACAATCCTTAATTCTTGATCCTCTTTCGGTTTCATGCATGCTTGGTCGGGCTGCATCTTCGTAATGCCTATTATAGAAAGGGGGTTTTCCAAAAAATCAGGAGTAATTTGTGGATGGCTAAAGGGACATAATTGACTGACTGACTGAGTGACTATTTGGTAAAAGATGACTTAATCAATTCAATAAGAGATGTGGCCTAAACTTACAATTTTGTGTGGATTATATTTTTTGAGTTCTAAACATCATTTCTTTACCTATCTCACCTTACTACTTCCCAAACTAAACTTCCACCACCCATTTTTCTTCTTTAATTTCTTCTAAGCATACTCTCCTTCACTAGCAAATTTTAACACAATCTCTCTAATCATTCGTTATTATTTTATAGAAATAATTAGCTTTTTTATTTAGTGTATTTTCTTCCATTCTTCTTTCTGTGAGAGAGCACAGAAATTTGGTTTCGTCCATCTCTCTCCCTCTTCCAAAAAATATTGGGATTAGACTTCTCACTGGCATCTATCTCCTCCTTTTTATTCCTTATTTAGTTAACAGGGATTTCTCTAGCTGTTTTATCACATCTCCACATAAACTTTCAAGAGAGTAGAGACAAAAATAGGTCAGCCACTGTTATAAGATGTTTTGTTTCTTGTCATATGTTCTTATTTGAAAAAGTATATTTACACATCTTTTCAACTGCAACAACAGTTGAGATGTGCAAGAAGGAAAAAGGAATAAATGCATTTTCTATGAAGTTATTTTCTAAAAATCTAGTCAGGAACAATTGAATCTTAAGATTATATTGCTATTATTATTGTTAGTTGCTTTTGTTTTTGTCGTCATTGTTTTCAAATTGTTGCTGTCATCATTTTTGTTGTCAACATTGTTATTGTTTTCATAATTCCCGTTGTTTTCATCACGTTTTTGATGTTGGTCACCAGTAGTATGTTATTGTTATTGTTATTGTGGTTAACTTATACGCATGACCTATTTTGTAGTTTGAAGGCATGAACCGAGTTTGTTCGCCATATTTTGATCCTGATTTTGATAGCCTAGCTGAGAGGATAAATGGCCCAAAGTAAGTGATCAAAATGATTTTGTCAAAATTTCTGTTTGACAAAAATTCAATAGATTTAACTTAATTCTCCTCGTATATAGATGCCGAATTACTATTGACAATGAGAGCCTAGAGAATTGTACAGTAGTGAAGGTAAAGTTTTTTTTATTATTATAAAATTTCTCTTCGAGATGAAGAATAAATTGTTAATTTAAGGGGAAAATGAAAGCAAAATAGTTTTAGTTGTAACAAACCATTCGTATTACATGCAGATTGATAGTGTAAATAAGCAAGGTCTTCTACTGGAAGTGGTGCAAGTGCTAACAGATATGAATTTCATTATATTGAAAGGCTATATATCTTCAGATGCTGGATGGTTCATGGATGGTATTCGACATAATATACATTCACATTATTTCTGTTATTAATAACAAATTAATAGGATCTAACATGTTTCTTTTAAATGCTTGTTTTCAGTCTTTCATGTTAAAGATGCGCTCGGTAACAAAGTTACTGATCAGAGAGTTATCAACTATATTCAGCAGGTAATACAATCATACATAGAAGTTCCAGCTAAAATCCCTTTTGTTTGGCTGAAGAACTCAAATCCTTATGTTTCGAACTAAACTATAATACACAATTAAATTCCATGATTAGCGATATTAACTTTTAGAAGTTTTCACATTCTTTATTAATCATTGTGCCAAATTAAACTATAACAAACAAAGAGAGTATAACCATGAGTATCTACTTTGCATATTTACTTCTATATTTTAACATGTTGTGGTTGGTTATTTATACTTTATTACTTAGGTTATCAAATTAGAATGACTAAACACAGTTATTTATTATATAGGTCTATAGATCAACTTAATTTGATTGTTAAAATAACGTTGATAGATATAAATGTTATGCTCTCCTATTTATTAGCGTTGATTTTATGTATAGTGCAATAGAGTAATAACCTACAATAACTAGTTAAAATTACACGGCTAATACAAAAAATCATTAAACAATGTATACAATTTAAAACTCTTATCCATATCACTGATCGAAAGAAACATCCAGGCTATTGGTGCAAATAGGGAGGGAATACAAAAATCAAAGTCAGGAAGTAGAAATATTTTGAAATGTGAATCTCCTCCTGAGCCTAGAGCTATTGAAATGACTGGAAGAGATAGACCAGGGTTATTTTCAGAGATATCAGCTGCCCTAGCTGATCTCCATTGTAACGTTGTGGAAGCACATGCATGGAGCCATAATGCACGTTTAGCTTGCGTTGTTTACATTTCAGAAGAATATACAGACACCCCTATCGACCACGATCGCTTGCTAGCAATCGAAGATCACCTAACCACTGTGCTCCGAGCAACAACCAATGAAGAAAGTGGAAATCAACAACAAGTGAAGACTGCTTATGGCCTTAATCCTGAAGGAGAAGGCACAGTGACCGATGTTGAACGTCGATTACATCAACTTATGCTTTCTGTTCGCGACTTTGAAAGCCCTATTTCAAAGCCTATAAGGTCTCCAAGAATGGGGTCTCCAAGATCTGACATTAATGATAAGGAAGAGAAAATATTGAGTGTTTGCATTGAGAATTGTGATGAGAAAGGATACTCAATAGTTTCTATTCAGTGCAAGGACCGTAGGAGGCTCATGTTTGATACTGTTTGCACTCTTATGGATATGCAATATGTCATTTTCCATGCTTCCGTTGATTCTCGTGGAGGTTGTGCATTTCAGGTACTTCGTCTTCTTCTTTTGCTTGTTTTGTTTTTAAAAAAAAAATTCTTTGGCACCTCATAATCATGGGTTCACTCTTGTTTTTATATTTCTCAAGTGTTGTTGCTTTAGGAATATTGAAAAAATGTTCACATAGTGAAAGCGGAGATGAGAGTTTCAAAGTGATTTCCTTATAAATCTTGAGTCTTTCGAAAATAAAAATAAAATCACCTTTAGACTTGTTCCATATGGATTGAGAAGTCATGTAGGCCACTTTTCGAGATATAGGTGCCTGTAATAGAAACGAGGATGGTGTGACCTTGGCCTCTTAGAGATTAATCAGCCGTAGATAATAATGATTAGCGAAAATATAATACACAAAATATATATGCTGATGAAATTTTTGACGTCACAGGAATATTTCATAAGGCATGTTGATGGATATGCAATGAGCACAGAGAGTGAGAAAGAAAGAGTAGTAAAATGCTTGAAAGCTGCTATAGAAAGAAGGGCTTGCGAGGTCTGTCTTTTCTTCAATATATATATATAGTAATAGTTGGTTTAATTTAACTCATAGTCAGTCCACTTCTTTCTGAGCATCATGTTTTTAATTGGTTATTTGACAGGGAATTCGATTAGAATTATGTGCCAACAACAGAGTAGGATTGCTTTCTGATATTACTCGGGTTCTTAGAGAGAGTGGCCTAGCTGTTGTTAGAGCAGATGTAGCAACAGAGGGAGGGAAGGCAAGACATACATTCTACATAAGAGACATTTCTGGTAATGATATTGACATGAAGTTTGTCAAGTCCATGAAGACTGAGATGGGCGAAATTGATGTTGCTGTGAATAACGAGACAACGACGACAACAACAGCCACAGGCTCCATGACACGTGGAAGTTCTTTTCGATCTCTTGGGGATTTAATGAAATCTCAGTTTGAAAAGCTCTCCCACAACTTTGTTGCGATTTAGATGGTGTCACACTCTAGCCGGTTTAGCAATTAAATTATGTAAATTCCTAGCAGCATTTTGTTGTTTGATAGGTCATAGGTAGACATTGTACATATATACATAACCTGTAAATTTGTCAGTTGAATCTATTATTGCACATTTCAATTTGACAACCCCAAGGATATTATCTTTGAATAAAAGCTGGAAATTTTACTTTACCGAGAAAAGACTGGGAATATTGTTTTGTTTTGACCCCCAAAAAAAAAGAAAAGAGAGAGACTATTTTGCATACCTTATACCACAAAACAGACTTCCAAACAACCAAATCATATTAACGACGACCAGAAAGGAACCATAAAGGACACTTACCTCTCGAAACACAATTGCCAACAATGCACGAGATTCAAAACATTAGAACAATCATGTGTTGAGTACTGATGTTTTGATGACTAACAGAGTTTATTCAAAGGACATGCTTTAAGAACCAAGTTCTCAACGTAGCTGCTTAACTGTTCTAAGAATTAGGTCCTCAACGTTGATTGTAACGACCCAACCAACCGGTCGTTTTGAGCATTTGCATTCCGTTAAGCTGTTTTAAATCTTGAGCAGCTGCATATGATATGTATTATGACTTGTGTGAATTGTTGATTTTGGTTTTCAGATGATTCGTTATTGATTTGGAAGAATTATTCTCAACTAGGAAGTTTTAAGTTGGAAGAGTTGACCAACTTCGACTTATGTGTATTTGATCCCGAATTGGAGTTTTGATAGTTCGGTTAGGTCCGGATGGTGATTTTGGACTTGGGCGTATGCCCGAATATACATTTGGATGTTTTTAGAAGATTTCGACACTATTTGGCGAAAGTTGACAATTTAAAGGTTTGGAATGTTCATAAGTTTGACCGCGAGTTGACCTTGATGATATCAGATTCGGATTATAGTTCAAGGAATTAGAATAGTTTCGTTATGTCATTTGGGACTTATGTGCAAAATTTGAGGTCATTCCGAGTTAATTTGATATGGTTCGACACGAGTTTTGGAAGTTAAAAGTTTAAAAGTTCTTTAAGTTCGATTTGAGGTGTGATTCGTGGTTTTGATGGTGTTATGTATGATTTGAGGCTTCGAATAAGTCCGTATTGTGTTATGGGACTTGTTGGTATGTTCGGATAGGATCCCGAGGAGCTCGAGTGAGTTTCAGACGTAGTTCGGATCATTTCGAATGGTTGTTGTATTGTTGATTGCTGGTGTGTCTATAGAGCATCGCGATCGCGAAGCAGGCTCCCGATCGCGTAGAGGAATTCTAGAGCTGAGTAATTTTCTTCTTCGCGTTTGCGTCATCAGGAACGCGTTCGCGTTGGTTTGTGTTGGTTACTGTCTGTGTTCGTATATGAGGCATCACGTTCGCATAGAGCTGAGCTGAGAGCTAGGACTTCTTCATCGTGTTCGCGTAAGCTGCGTCGTGATCGCATAGTATAGATGTATGTGGTCATCGCGTTCGCGTGTGTAGTATCGCGAATGCATGGAGCATTTTTGGTGGCAGTTGTATTTGTTCTTCGCGATCGCAAAGGATATCCCGCGATCGCGATGGGTATTGATGCTCAGTGATTATAAGTACTCTATTTAGAAAGTTTCAGACATTTTAACATATTTTGAGCTATGGAGCTCGGATTTGCGATTTTGGAGGCAATTTTCACCACATGGATTGGGGTAAGTATTTTCTACTCGGTATTAATTTTATTCCGTGATTGGATCTTCGTTTTTGGCATTTGATTGGATTTCAAAAGAGAAATTAGGATTTTTGTGTAAACCTACCTTAAGTGAATTGTTGAGTTTTGAACATCGATTCAGAGTCAGAATTGAGTGAAATTAGTATGGTTGGACTCGTAATTGAATGGATAGTCGGATTTTATGAGTTTTATCAGGTTTCGTGGTGCGGTCCTGGTTTTGACTTTTTGGTTGATTTTGAGTAAATGTGTAAAGATTCGACCTTTATCATTTGATATTGTTTCCTTAGGCATTATTTGATGCGTTTGAGTTGCTTTTGGCTAGTTTCGAGCTGTTCGGAGGTTGTTAAGTGTGGGATGGCATTTCTAGAGTATTGTTTGGCTTGCTCGGTATTGGATTTGGCTTGTTCGAGGTAAGTAACACTTCTTAACTTGGAATTGAGGGTATTTATTCCTATGAAACGTGTTATTGGTGTTATGTTGGGGTGACACACATACTAGGTGACGGGCGCATGGGCGTGCACCATGGTAAACATGAACCAGGTTGATTTCTGTACTGTGTTGCTATCCAGTCTTTTTTATCTATGAAATTCCTATTTGTTAGAGTAATTGGGATGTGATTCATGCTAGATATCATGTTTAGGCTATGTGCTTATCCAGTTGAGACCTAATTAGGTTATTTTTGTTGTTTTGAGTTATCTGCTTTAATTGCAATTATATACTTAGTCATAGTTCATCATTTGCATATCATATCTCAGTCTCTATTTATCATTCACTATTACATTACATATTATCATTGTTTGGGCTGAGTGGTACGAGATTGTGAGCCCTTGAGACTTGGGAGATTGATGACTGAGGTGGGGCTGATAGCCGTGTTGTGAGTGTTATTGTGGATCGGACTGTACGCTGCAGCAAGTCATATTGGCTTTGTGACTATTATTTATTATTGTAGATCGGGTTGCACACCGCAGCAGGCCTTACAGGCTTTTGTTTTATGTAGCCCCTCCAGAGTCTTACATACCAGCAGTGAGCGCATGCACGGTGTTATATATACACGTGCTTCGGTGAGGGGCTTATGAGCCAGGCACCCGTACAGTGCTGACTGATTGTATATGTGTGATGAAGTGGGCAATTGAGATAGATAACTTGAGTATATTGAGGGTGAGAGTACCTGAGAATATCACCGTTAAATCATTCATTTGACATGCATACTTGGCCTGTAGGCATAGAGATGTATTTTTCCTCATGCTAGACGGTATTGTGATATTCATGATTTGACATGTACATTTGACATGTAGGCATTGAGATATATATTCCTCATGACTAGACGGTATATGATAATTGATAACGTGACATGCATATTGACATGTAGGAATAGAGATGTATTTTCCTCATGCTATGTGATAACGAGATGTTTTATCTGTTGTTGAAAGTTTGGCAAAAATCACAGTTCTTCTGATATACTCATATTTTGGTGACTCCGGTGAAAGATTTGGGCTTTATTGATGTACCTGAAAAACATGTCTACTTTTTCGTAACTGTGCACGAGCTGAGCATAATATCTTTTGAGTTATTACTTTACTACTTTCATTATATTATTACGTTGGCTATTGGTGTTGGACTATGGCCGTTTTTCGAGCTCGTCATTGCTTTCAACCTGAGGTTAGGTTTGTTACTTATTGAGTACATGAGGTCGGTAGTATTCATAAAATACTTTTGCTTCTTGTGTGCAGATTTTGGAGCTGATGTTGCTGTGTATGGCGGGAGCTGGCATTGAAGATGTACCTGCGTTCCAGATTGTTGCTACCACTAGTTCTTGGTAGCTCTAGATTTGAGATTCTATTCATGTACATTTCAAACAAATGTTGTATCATTTCTCATTTCAGTTTGTAAATCTAAATCTTAGTGGCTCATGACTTGTACTACCAGTCCTTGGGGAGTTGTATAAAAATTTAATTATTTCACTTTTGAATCTTAATTTTATTATTAAATTGTGTTTACCGTTATTTGGCTTACCTAGCGGGTTGTGTTAGGTGCCATCATGACAAGTTAGATTTTGAGTCGTGATATTGATGATTGCACATTCCTATAAGACAGTAACTTTATCACAAAGTTACTTAAGTCCGAGTTCGTTGGAAGAGGACTGCTAAACATGATAAGAGTTGTTGTCCAAGAAGATATGCTTTCATAACTGAGAGATAAGAGTTCCAAGAATTATGGAGTCCTTGGAGAAGTAGGAGTCCCATCAAACGAGAAGTTGACTACGCATAGGAATCCTAAAAGATCTCGGAGCCCAAGGAGTTTAAATACTATCTTTTTGGACTACTGAGATTATCCTTTTGCACATCAACTTAAGAACTACATTTTCTATACTCAAGTCGAGTACCAGTGTTTGTGTTCTTCTTGAGTCAATCTAGCAAATGTATTTTAGAAAATCGAGTTATAATCAAAGTGTCATATACAATTAGTGAGTTGGAGTGAGTGTTTGATTTTGCAAGTTAGAGTAACCTATAAGTCAAATAGTTGAAGTAGAAGAACTAGACAATATTGAGTTACATATTTGTAATCGATACATTTGGCTCATTGTTCTAGTGAAGTTGAAGCTAAAATACTACGTGGTAGGTCGTGGTTTTTACACCTTTTGAGCCGGGTGATTTTTCAAGTAAAAATTATTGTGTTTACTTTATTATTTATTTTTGCTTACGCTTAAGGAGTAAGGTAACGAACCAAGTTCTTTAGTAATCCATAAAGGCACTCAATCTAACAATTGATATATCCTTGAAGTGATCAGTTTTATCACCATGTGTAAACTTATTTTTATGAACTTTCACATACTTAGGATCCAGCTTAGACAAAGATTTCTCATATCCAATTCTAGTCTTATTCCTGTTATGATTTTCTTTTAGCCAATTTAGCGCATCTGAGGACTTGTTCCACTTAGTGATTCTGGTAAGTCATAATTAGCTTTGTTCATATTCTCTTCAAGTAATCTATTCTTTTCAGTTTTAATGTACAATTTTTCTTTTGTCTTTTTTATTCCTTTTAAGGGAAATCTGAATCTCACTAACTAATTTCTTATCTTTATTTAGTACTTTATTTGATTTCATACTTTCAAGTTTGAGTGCTGCATTTTCAGTTTTAAGAACGTGAATTTGTTCCTTAAGATCTTTTATTTGGTTTTCAAGTTCATCATTATTATGTTCAAGACTTAAGGGTCTAGTTTAACACTTGAAAATATATTCATTAACTGATCATTATTAGAACTCAACCTATCAATTTCGTTTATCAAAGAGAGCACTACATGCATCAATTCTTTCTTAGACATTGCATGAATGTTTTCTTTGAGAACAGAAAGGTTTACCTCATTAGATTTATTCTCATAGTTTGAGTCACTCATGGACATCATAGCAAAAACTCCATCTTCTTCACCTTCGCTTTCTGCTTCTTCATCGGAAATATCTTGAAAGGCTGCTAGCATGGCTCTTCTCAAGTTGTTGTCAAATGGCCTCTTTGGGGACCTAAAACACTCAAGGACCATGTCCTTTGACTGTTTTTTTCTTCGTTTTTGCTCTTTTCTTTCTGAAAAACTCTTTTAGCTTGCAAGTTAATACATCAAGTTCTTCCTCATGAAGGTCTGAATCATCACTCACATCTGTTGTCAAGGCTAAACTTTGTTTTTTCTTTGGCTCATTCTTGATTTGATCATTCGTACGAAGCTCATAGATCAACAGGTTTCCAATAAGTTCATCTATTGTCAATTTTTCTAGCTCCTATGCTTCTTGGATGCATGTAACCTTATTCTTCCATGAAGATGGCATTATCCTCAAGATTTTTCTGACAAGTTCTTTAGAAGAAAATACTTTTCCAAATGAGTGGAGTTCATTAGTAAAAAGAATAAATCGAGCATGCATGTCCTTTATTGTCTCCCTATCATCCATAGAAAATAATTCATATTGTCTCATAAGGAGTTCAATTCTGACCCTTTTTAATTGGTTAGTGCCTTCATGAGCAATTTGCAAGGCATCCCAAATTTTTTTGTTGAGGAACAAGCAGAAATCCTGTTATATTCACCCGGACCAAGTCCACACGCAAGTATCTTGATGGCCTTAGCATTCTTCTCCAACATCTTGTAATCTTTAGCATTGAATTCCCCCTTAATTTTAGGCATCGTTTGTCCGTCCCTACTTTTCTTGGTAGGGATTAGGGGTCCATCAGTAACTATTTCCCACAATTCATAGTCTCCAGCTTGCAAGAAAATTATCATGCAATTTTTTCACCAACTATAATGTTGGCCATTAAATAATGGTGGACGAGTGGTAGATTATCCCGTATTCATTCCAGGTGGTGCACTCATCTTTAATATCTCTCATGGTGTTAGACTTTATTACTAAAAACCTTCTCTAATACCAATTATTAGTGTGGTGCACCACTTAGATACATGTATAAGAACTTGGTTCTTATATATACTCATTCGTTAAACAACTGAAATAGTAAAGTGCAAAATCAAATACACAAAAGATTTTTATGTGAAAAGCCTCCTTTCTCAAGGGAGTAAAAATCACGACCCACCTCTGGGATTTCTCATAAAAACTTCACTAAAAAAACGAGTAGTTTCCGGTTACAAAACTCTTATAACCTAGAGACTCATTCCTAGCCACTTGACTGCCTACAACTACTCTGATTGTAGCAAAAAACGCAAGCTAACTCTAGCCTAAGATTTGAGTTCTCTCACAGAGAAAACCCCCTCGAAATGCTTCTTGTATAAGCAAATAAGATTACAACTCACAAGCCTAATACAATTAACTAGACTAGACACAATGAATTTGACAATGTATCAAGGAACAAGTTCTCTAGTCTGGTTCTTCTGCGCGTTCCAACCTTCAATATCCACTTTAGAATTTTAAATTCGTTTTTTCTCACTTTTCTCTAAAGAAATAATAGAAGTGTATACCTACAATGAAGTAAACTTGGATTACATATAGGTAACACGTAAGTAGCATAAAGATTTCAAATCATAAAAAGAAACAAATAATAAGAGACCTACTTCATAAAGAACTTACCATATATGACAACATTGTTTTCCTTATTTGTTTCCTACTCCAATTCTAACTCTTTTCCAGTAAGAAACCTGTTTTAATTTCCACCAATTTCGTACAAAATATATCCCTTAAAGATCTCCCTCCTAACGCTAGAGAATAAAGTAAGTATAGGAAAAATATGATCTTTTTTCCTAAAATAAATCCACTTTTAACTCTACTTCCTTACAGACTTGGTCTCCAAGTTAACAATAAAGATTTACCAAGATTCTCTATTATCTAGGTGGTTAGTGTCACGACCCAAATACCTAATCAGTCGTGATGGCGTCTATCGTTGAACTAGGCAAGCCAAAATTCTCAATATGCTTTCAATATATAATAGAAGTGAGCTAAAGTAATTAAACTAACTGAAGGTTTACAAAATAATGGGGTAAAAACCCAAAACACAAGTGCGGAATGATAGCCCAACATCGGTGTGTCACTAAGTCATGAGCATCTATCAACAAATCTAGAAAAAGAGTCTACTACAGTCTGTGCCAAATGCCAATACAAGAGAGAAAAGATAATAAGAAAGGAGAAACAAGGACTACAGACGCCGGCAGCTACCTCGTAAGTCTCCGATAATCAGCTCGCGCACGAACTCAGCGACCGTCAGAACCGTACACACCTGGATCTACACATGAAGTGCAGGGTGTAGCATAAGTACAACCAACTCAGCAAGTAACAAAATTAAATAAGGAACTGAGAAGTAGTGACGAGCTATTAAAAAATACAGATGATTTCAAAAGTTTTCAGTAAAGGGTGAACATGCTTTCAAATCCGGTGGTATAAGTCAAATCAGTTCGAGCTCAAGTAAGACAAATATGAATCTTCCAGAAATTTCACAACAACAAATAACAACTAAGTGCAACAATAAATAAAAGCAAGTACAGCCTCTCAAGGCAGCAGTCACTCAACTCATCTCAACAGCTCATACTCTCAGCCCTCAATACACACTCTCAATAGGTACCTGTACTCATTGGGGGTGTGCAGACTCCGGAGGGGCTCCTTTCAGCCTAAGCACTATATCGCTGCGGCGTGCAGCCCGACCCAATCATATAAGTAGCCATACGGCTCCTTGCGGCGTGCAACCTGATCCACAATCCATAAATATCCATAAGGCTCGTTGCGGCGTGTAACCCGACCCAATCATATAAGTAGCCATACGGCTCGTTGCAGCGTGCAACCCAACAATCTTCTTGAAGATACCTCGAATAATCGCCTCACACCGAGCTCTCAAAGTCCCAAAATCAAAATGGGAATCAAACCCTCGAAGTTCCATTTTCTGCTCAGTTCTTCCGCACCTGCGGACATTCTGTCGCATCTGCGATGCCGCACCTGCGAAAATTCCATTGCAGGTGCGGATCCCATTTAAGCTCCCAGACTTTGCATCTGCGGTCACTCATTCTCACATGCGGGCCCTGCTCGCTTCTACAATTTTTCCCACCCTGGCCTTTTTCCGCATCTGCGCCTCCCCTTCCGCATCTGCGGTTTCGCAAATGCGCTCCTAACCTCGTACCTGCACTTCCATTCCAACCCAGTCTTACCCGCATATGCATCCTCCTCTTCGCTTTTACAGGGCCGCACCTGTGGGTTCCCACCGCAGGTGCGAAACACCAGAACGCCAGAAAAAAACCAGCAATGCCTAAGTCCAAATTTCATTCCGATGGGCATCCGAAACACCCCCGAGGCCCCCGGGACCTCAACCAAACATACCAACAAGTCATATAACCCTATGCAAACTTAGCCAAACCTTCGAAGCACTCAAAACAACATCAAAACACCAATTACACCCGGATTCAAGCCTAAAGAACTTCTAAACTTTCAAATTCCACAAATGACGCCGAAACCTACCAAACCACATCCGATTGACCTCAAATTTTGCACACAAGTCATATTCAACATTACAAACCTATTCCAACTTCCGGAATCAGAATCCGACTCCGATATCAAAAAGTCAACCCCCCGATCAAACTTCCCATAATTTGACTTTTGCCATTTCAAGCCTAAATTAGCTACAGACCTCAAATTCACCGTACGGACATGTTCCCAAGTAAAAAATTACCCAACGGAACCGACGGAACTGACGAAACTCCATTCCGGCACCGTCTTCACACAATTCCGACTACGGTCAAAATTCCTAGACTTAGCTTTCGTTTGAGGGACTAAGTGTCCCAAAACACTCCGAAATTAAAAACAAGACCTCCCGACAAGTCACATAAGCAGAAACAGATACGGGAAAAATAGTAAATAGGGGATAAGGGCTAATACACTCAAAACGACCGGTCGGGTCATTACAGTTAGTAGGTCATAAAATACGAAATAAGATAATATCTCTCTCAAAAGTAAATCCTACTCCCCCTAGAATTAAGTGTCAACACTCTGCAAGACCAACCCAGTAGGACCAGGTCCTTCACCAGGTCCTTTGGCCAACCCAATATATCTGCCATGTTTGTTAATCATCAAAACCAAAACTCTCCAATTTCCAACAATTACATAAAATTAGGTAATCACCTTATATCTCAACCACCCAGAGCAGGTACCATACATATACAACAAGCACACAAACAGGCACATCAACACCAACACCTAAATCTATTTTCCCCCTTTTGGCATCATCGAAAAAAAAACAAAAAGAAGTTAGACAGACTAAGCATAGTTAATGCAAGATTCATGGCCATTTAGGCTACAACACAAGCTCAAGAATTATAAAAAGAAAATAAACTAAGCTGATGATATAACCATGTGCGAAGCAGTAAAACAACATAAGAGAATTCATTTAGCAGTTCCAAATTAAGCCCAGGGCCTTGACTCAAAGCATTAGAGCAAAATAAACTAAAACATCCTGCAACCTACTCAGAACTAGAACAAAAGAAAAATAACTAAAGCACCACTGGGTTAACAAAACAAGCTGAAGACATGGAGTAAAGGACCAGGGTCAAGGGTGAGAGGAAGAGGGGGTCAAGGCTTTCAAAAGGATGGCAATCTATTTGGAATGAGCCTCTTTATCCCTTCTGAGCTCCTCCCTAAGCTGCCGGGTTACTTTTCTCAACTCATCATTGTCTTCTCTAAGCTTGGCATTATCCTCAAGAGCTAGCTCCAACCTTTTAGAGAGCTCTGCTTCCCTGCTGCTACCAGGTAGAATAGCAGAACATGTTGGTCCCCTAGCCTTGATCTCCTCATACCCACACTACTTGAGGGTAGAAGCATCCATAACATCATTGTGATTTCCAAACGTAAGCTCAGGCAAGGCAATATTGAGTTTGTCAAACACCTCAGTTAACATGAAGCCATAAGGCATAGCATACTTAGGCTTGGAAGTGTCTGCAGCCCTTGCCATGTGCTAAATCATCTGGCTAGGGAGATTGATAGCTCTACCTGTATCAAGTAGTTCCATCACAGCCATGTCAAACAGGGTAGCCTCATGCCTTCTCTAAAATCTCTACAATATGAAGGAGTTCACAAAGTGAAACAATAGCTTGTCAAAAGGAGTCATATCAGTCTTGTACACCTTCTGGGGAGCATCTAACTCAAACATCTGAGAAAACTTCCTGGTGACCACAGTTTTTGTGTCCACGTCATTGTCTGTGGCTGGATACTTTTTCTTCAAGTAATTGTCAAAACCTAAAGAGGGAATATTCAGTAGCATCCCAAGCTCTTCAGCATCAAACTCTATCTCAACCCCCCCTTACAGAACTCTTAACCACTTTGCCATAAAATTGGAACTTTGCTTAGAACTCCACCACAACAGGCACACACATGAGGGAATGCCTTAACAAAAATGTGTCTCTATCCCTGTAGTTCAAGTTTTTCAACTAATTGAGCCATACCTTTCTCATTAGTGTTTGCAAGAATCTTCCCGTTCAACACTTTTCTATTCCTGAATTCAGTAAGCTTGTCAACCGCAACAAGAATAACCCTCTTTTTCTTTCCTTTACTAGCTTTCTTGGATGTGGTAGCTGCCCTGGTGGGTTTAATAACCTTCCTATTTGTGCTGGTGTCTTTTCTTGTATAGTCGAGTTAGACTCATCCTCATCACTCAACTCAACTATAGGTTCAATCGTAGGAGCTTACTTTCTTGGCTTCTTGGCACCTCTCGACTCCTTAATGATCTACTCATCAATATCCTTTATTTTACTCCTTGTGAGAGTAGTTCGAGAAGGAGGGGCCACTTCTTTTCTTGCAGGGATAACTGATTTTATTATTTTTCACAGGGGCCTTCTTGCTCTTCTTGCTACTTTAGGCAGGGGTAAATCATCCTCATCACTGCTGACCTCCTCATGAGTTATCAAAGGCCTAGTTTATTCAGCCCTTTTCTGTCCATTTGCTTCTTCTAAAGGGGCTATGACACTAGTCCCAATAGCCATAGAGCCTTCAGATTCCCCACCTGCATTCTCTTCCCCACTCTCACGTTCAGTACTCTCACTTTCACTTCCCTTTTCTTCTTTCTCACCTTCACTCTCAGAGTCTCCTTCTTCCTTACTATATTTTTCTTCCTCTCAAGAATCTCCCACTTATTTACCTAACTTATCTTCTACCTCACTTTCCTTTTCCTCTCTAGATTCCCCATTATTCTCACTTTTTTTCTCATCAGTATCATGAGCCATATACTGAGCCTGGTACTCCTCACAACTAGCTACCTCTCCTCCTTCTTCCTCTCCTTCATCATCACCCTTATCCTCAGTTCAGCTGAAAGAGAGACCATCAAAAGCCTCTTTATTCACTGGTTCTTTATCACCTTCCCCCTCAACCATAGGTATGACATTTGTAGTATCTACCCTTTTCTCCTGAGTTGCAGTGTCTGTCTCTAAAGTAGGTTCCTCCACTCGTGGTTTGTCACTTATGGGTGGAATAATTTCTAAGGGTGCAACTTCAATAGCAGAAACCTGAACATCTAACTTTGATGGAGGTAATTTTACCTAATCAGTAGTAATTGACACAGATTCCCCCTGAGCTACAACTTCCTTAACCACCATGTCCTCCTTAGTAGCAACACGAATCACCACTTTGTCACTCTTAACAGATTTTCTTGATGTAGCCTTGATCTTAGTGGGTTTAGAGGTCGAAGCAGACACAGGTTCATGTGAAGATGGTTTTGGGGATGAAGGTCTAGTAGAGGTGGGAATATCGGGTGCAGCATGAGCAGGGGATGATGGTGCAGGTACAATAGAGGGTATAAGTGGAGAGGGAACATGTGTAGGTGTAGGTTCACTGGTTATTTTTGCACTTTTCTTTGGTTTGGGCTTCATGTTCTTGGGTTTGACTTTAGTCTTGGATGAGGATTTTGCTTTAGGGGGAGTTTGGCTTGATTTAGGAATGGTGATGAGAGAATGAAATTGATGAATGAACTAGAGAAAGTTTTCTTGATTCTTGCTTAGGGTTTGAGAGGAACAGTGAGGTCTAAGAGAAGGATCACAAGATGGATTTTAAAGAGGGTAGTCCTGATTTGACCGGAAGAAAGAGAGTAACTGAATTTGAGTTTTAACAGGACTCTAATAACTATTACTTTGGACTATTAACTGTTAGGAGTAATTAGACTCTAATTGCTCTATGATTCCCCCTTAATACTTGACTATATGACAAATAGGAGCGATGCTAACAAGATTAGATAGTTTGAGTATAGCAGTAATTTTAGATATTAAGCCCCAATAAATTAATACAAAATGACATGTACCTGAGTCAAAGAACCAACTCCTTACTCATTTCTGTAATAAAACTTCAGCACTATATATTAGCATCATAAGACATAGTTATCAGCTAGACTTTTCTGGGTGAGTGTGTGTGCTCAAGACAAGAACGACACTGAATCAAGCACATTATACTCGACTGTCTACATCTAATTATAAATTCTTATAGCCAATCATTAGGGTTCAACCTAGTTGGAAGTATTAATTAGACCCATTTCCACTCTGTTCCTTTCAAAGTGATCCCTATTAAGAGCTTTAGTAAAAATATAAGCAATTTGGTCTTCAGTTTTACAGAAGTTAATTGAGATATTTTCCTTTTCAACATTGTCTCTGAGAAAGTGATGTCTAATGTCAATGTGCTTGATTCTCTTGTGTTGGAAAGGGTTTTTAGCAATGTTTATGGCACTAGTGTTGTCACAGAAAATAGGAACACAATCAACAAAAATAATATAGTCCCTTAGCAGTTGTCTTATCCACAACAACTGAGCACAACAAGATGCTTCTACCACATATTCTACTTCAGTTGTAGACAAAGCCACTGAGTTCTGCTTCTTTGTTCCCCAAGACATCAGGCAAGAACCAAGAAAGTGTGCTGTTTCTGAAGTGCTTTTCCTATCAACACGAAAACCTGCATAGTTAGCATCAGTATAACTAACTAGATCAAAGTTGTACCCTCTAGGATACCACAAACACAGATCATGAGTCCCTTTAAGATATTTGGGTATCCTTTTGATAGCCTTCAAATGAGACTCTTTGGGATTTGCCTGAAATCTTGAACACAATCCCACACTAAATATAATATCAGGTCTGCTTGCTGTGAGATACAACATTGACCCAATCATTCTCCTATATAGCTTCTGCTCCACACTTTTCCCTTTTTCATTAAGGTCCAACTTTGTTGCAATGGCAATAGGAGTGTCTATGGACTTAGAAGAGCCCATGTTGAATTTCTTTAGTAGTTCCTTGATGTATTTTTGCTGATGTATCATGGTTCCAGTAGATGTTTTCTTGATTTACAACCCCAAGAAGAAGTTCAATTCACCCATCATGCTAATTTCAAATTCATTCCCCATCATCTCAGCAAATTCCTTGCACATTTCTTCATTAGTAGCCCCAAATATAATATCATCCACATATACTTGAACAATTAGAAGATTTTTGCCTTTATTCCTTAGAAACAATATGTTGTCCACCTTTCCTCTTACAATCAGAAGCTCTTGGAGCATGTTTCAGTACATACATGGCTTTGTCTAACTTAAACACATAGTTAGGAAATTCTTCACTCTCAAACCCAGGAGATTGTTTAACAAACACTTCCTCCTTCAGGTAACCATTCAAAAATGTACTCTTTACATCTATCTAATACACGGTGCACTCTATGTGTGCAGTAAAAGCTATTACCATTCTTATAGCTTTCATTCTGGATGCAGGTGTAAATGTCTCATCATAGTCAATTCCTTCTTCTTAATTGTATCCCTGAACCACCAGTCTGGCCTTGTTCCTTATGATATTTCCTTGCTCATCCAGTTTGTTTCTGAACGCCCATCTAGTACCTATGACAGTTCTGTACTTAGGTCTTTGCACCAAGTGCCAGACCTTGCTTCTTTCAAACTGATTCAGCTCATCTTGCATGGGTATAATCCAATTTGGATCCTTTAGAGTTTTCTTTATATTCTTAGGTTCAACATGTAAGAGGAATGCTGTAAGTGCACATAGGTTTCTCAGAGATGATCTGGGTGGGTTTGCACACCAGCATTAGGATCAGAGATGATGTTCTCAAGGGGGTGTGAGATTTGATGTTTCCATGGTCTAATATGCATCCCCAGAGATGGAGTGACCCAAAGGACCAGTGTTAGTAGGTACAACTTCATCTGTGTGGGTAGCAGTCAGAGTAGTTCTCTCTTCTTCTTATTCTTCCTGATCACTTTCAACTTCCTTAGGATCTTCTGATCCATTTTCCTAGGGCTTCTTTGCCGTTATTGTTCACAAAATACTTGCACCCAAAAGCTCTTAGGTGAGTGATGTTGAGCTTTCTCCCTCGAAGTAACTCATAGGGAGTTTTCTCAAGAATGGGTCTGACCATGCATCCGTTTAGCAAGTAATAAGCAGTATTGACTACCTCATCCTGAAAGCTCTTAGGCAGTCCACTGGCAATCAGCATGGTCCTGCCCATGTCTTCTAGAGATCTATTCTTTCTTTCCACACCACCATTTTGTTGTGGAGTTCTAGGTAAAGAGAAGTTATGATCAATGACATGTGTTCTACAGAACTTAAGGAATTTAGAATTTTCAAACTCAGTTCCATGGTCGGTTCTTATACTTAAAACATCACATCCCAGTTTCTGTTGGATTATTCTGAAAAACACACAAAACATCAAAAGTTTCATCCTTGGATGCCAAAAAACAGTGTTCATGTGTACCTAGAAAAGCCATCTACAATGACAAATACATACCTCTTGCCTCCTATGCTCCTCACTCTCATTGGTCCACATAGGTCCATGTGAAGGAGTTCCAGGGGTTTAGAGGTGCTGACAACCTTTTTAGATTTAAAAGATGACCTTACATGTTTCCGTTTGACACAAGCATCACATACTTTGTCTGAGGTAAACTCAACTTTTGGTAGTCCGAGGACTAGGTCTTTGCTGCCAACTTGCTGAGTTGAGATAGACTAGCATGTCCCAGTCTTCTATGCCATAACAACAAGTCATCTTCCACTACACTTAAGCATGTGCGTTTACTTGAGGAAGATACATAATGGATATCTTGTAAACATTGTTATGTCTCTTACCTTTTAATTTTTTTTTATCAGTATCAAGCTTAGTGAGAGTGCAGAGTATGTTTAAGACCTACTACATAATACACATCTTCTATAGCATGAGAGAGTGACTTACCAACCTTACGAATACCTGTTATCTGGCCCTTTTTCCCATTTCCAAATGACACACTCCCTCCTTAAAAGGCTGTCAGTGAGAGGAAGTTTTTCTTTCTCCAGTCATATATCTTTAGCATCCACTATGTAGATATCGGTCTTGATTATTTCCTCTCACTTTAGCCTACACCAGAAATCACAAGTTAGTCTTGGAAACCCAGACAAGCTTGGGCCCATTTTTATTTGAAAAATGATGAATTAGATCTTTTCTTGCATAGAAGGGAAGAGGATTAACAGTTGTTTTCTTGTTGACCTTAATCCACTTAGTTTGGACAAGGGACTTGACTTTTGGTTCTTCTTCCTTCTTCACATTGTTAGCAAGACCAAAAGTGTTCTTAAACTGAGCATGAATTAAGGCAGGGAAAGTATCTCTAAAGTGTCCTACTGTGATGACCCAAAAGGTCATCTTTAAATTTAATAATTATTTCTGTGTCATAAGACCACGAAAAGCACTATTCATCATTCCTCGACTTGCGTGCATAGTCCATATAATTTTTTGAAAAGTTTTTATATGAAAAATTGATTAAAATGAGAAATAGAGCCTTAAAACTCAACTGAGTTGACTTTGGTCAACATTTTGAGCAAACAAACTTGGATTAGTATTTTGACAGTTCCGGTAGGTCTGTATTATGATTTGGGACTTGGGTGTATGCTCGAAATTTAATTCGGAGGTCCCTAGCTCGAGTTATCGCATGTTGTTGAAATTTTTAAGCTTAAAGGTTTAATGACTTAAGAGATTTGACTAATGTTTGACTTTGTTGATACCGGGTCTGTATTTTGGTTTCAGAACCCGGTGTAGCTCCATTACTATATTTTCTGCCAAATTTGGTGAGAAACGGAGCTGGTTTGACGTGATTCGGATGTCCGGTTGTTAAAATATAAATTCTAAGGTTTTCGTAAATATTTCATTTGATTTTGGCGTCCTATTCATAGTTCCAGGTGTTAAATTAGTGTTTTGATCGCGCGAGCGAGTTCGCATGAGGTTATTGGACTTATGTGCATGTTTGGTTTGGAGCCCCGAGGGCTCGGGTGAATTTCGGATAGGCTACGGGTGGTTTGGAACTTATAAAATCTGGTTTTTATTTAGCTTTAGTTGTCATCTGGTTTTCTTCTATGCGATCGCGTGGCTACATCCGCATTCGCGAAGGCTTAATGGCACTGATGAAAAATTGAAACTATGCTATCGCATAGTAATGTCCACAATTGCACAGTGGCAGCATGCAAAGCACTGCGAACGCGAGGTCCAAGCCGCGTTCGCGTAGGAGAAATAAAGGTAGAAGCTGGGCACGACATTTGTGTTATGTGATCGCATAAGGCAGTACGCGATCGCGTAAGGCTGAGAAAATATTCTCAGCGATCGCATAAGCCCTTCTGCGTTCGCGTAGAGCAAAGTTGGACAGCCTAAAAAAAAAATGTGCTTCGCGATTGTGAAGCATTGTCCGCGATCTCATAGGGTAAAAACCTGGGAAAACATAACTTAAGTTCTGTAAATGGGATTTCGACCCATTTTCTACCATTTTCGATTATGAGCTCGGGTAAGACGATTTGTGAGCGATTTTCATGGGAAAATATTGGGGTAACTGTTTCTTATCCTATATTGATTATATTTTATGATTCCATACTTATTTACATCATGAATCCGTAAATTTATGGAAGAAAAATCAGATTTTTATAAAATCTTCCAAAAATGTAAAATGAAGATTTCAAAGCCAATCTAATGTCGGATTCGATAATTTTTGTATGGTTGAACTCGTATCGGAACGGGTGTTCGGATTTCGTAAGTTTTTTTGAGATTCGAGCCGTGGGTCCCACTGATGAATTTTGAGATAAATTTCGGATTTTAATCCGGAAAATTAGTAAATTCATATGGAATTAATTCCTACGATTTATGTTGAATATATTGAAATTTTTATGACTAGATTTAAGGATTTCGAACACGAATTCGCGAGGCAAAGGTTTATTGGATTCTTGAATTTGGTTGCAAAGCGAGGTAAGTGTCGTGGTTAACCTTGACTTGAGGGAATAGAACCCTTAAATTATTCGTTATGTGAAATGCATGTGAATGACGTATAGGCGAGGTGATGAGTGTCTATATACGTCATCAAATTAATTATTTGCATAATTACTTAAAAAATCATAAATCGTATTAAATCATGAATTAATTATTATATTAATTATTTCTCTCATGTTCTTTGCTCAATATCATGTCTTGAATCCATGCTATAATTGCTACATGCTTATTTGATTTATGTGACTTAATTTCCACTTGACGTTTAGCGTACCAATTATTAAAATGCATATTACATCCTTAATTTCCATAATTAATTACTACTTGTCATCACTTATTTCTAATAAATCATAATTATTGTATGCTCGTTGTCTTATAATTTCATATTAATTGTTACATTTATTAGAGTAATTTATTTTATAAGAATTGGTAAATGAAAGTGGATATATTGGAGAAATGGGTTGCACGCCGCAATAGAATTGATTGAAGTGAATATATTGGAGGAACGGGTTGCACGCCGCAACAGAATTGATTAAAATGAATATAATGGAGGAGCGGGTTGCACGCCGCAACATAATTGATTGAAATGAATATATTGGAGGAGCGGGTTGCACGCTGCAACAGAATTGATTAAAAAGATATATTGGGATCGGGTTTCACGCCACAACAGAATTGAATATGAATATATTGTGGGATCGGGTTGCACTCCGCAACGGAAATTGGTTGAAATAATAATTGGATATGACTGCTAAGTTGGCTTCAACTGTTAAACTGAGTTACCTTATTTATTTCTATTATTGTTGTTATTACTATTATTGCGTACAGGTTAATGTAAGTGATATGCCTTAGCCTCGTCACTACTTCGTCGAGGTTAGGCTCGGCACTTACCAGTACATGAGGTCAGTTGTACTGATACTACACTCTACACTTCTTGTGCATATTTCAGAGTTGATCCAAGCGGCGTACTATAGACTTGCTCGGATTTCACCTACCCAGAGGAGACTTGAGGTATAACTTCACAGTGTCCGCAGTTCTAAAGTCCTCGTTTACTTTATTTTAGCTGTGTGTTTTCTTTCAGATATCTTTATTTTGTTCAGACCCTTATTTGTACCATTCTAGAAGCTCGTGCACTTTTGACTCCAGTTCTGGGATGGTATTTAGATATCATGATTATTATGTATTGTTCGCTTTATTTCAGACTTTATTTCTGGATTTATTTCTTTGTTATTAATTAATTTAAAAATTGTGTCAAAATGGCTACTTATATTCTAATGCTGGCTTGCCTAATAAGTGAAATGTTAGGCGCCATCACGGCCTCGAAGGTGGAAAATTCGGGTCGTGATACCTACTTTCCCACAATGAGTGCACATCTTGTTATGAGAAATTACTATATACTTTGGATCAAATTTGGGAACAGGTTTTCTATAGCAAATTCCAGATTTGTTAGTGCTGCAATTTTTATTTAGCCAGTTTAGTGCATCTGAGGATCTATGCCACTTACTTAGATAGTTCATATTTTTCCTTTTCAAGATTTTCTTGCAATACTTTATTCCTATATTCAACATCACAAAGATTATCTTTAACCTCTTTTAGTTCCTTTTCAAACTTATCTTGAAGATCACTCATTTTTCCTTTACCATGCGTATCAGGTAACTTCTCATTTTTAGAAGTGAGCTCAAGAACCTGGTTCTTAAGGTCTTTGACATGTCCTTCAAGATCAGCTTTGCCAGATTCAAGTTCTTTGAGGTCAAGTTTAACACATGAAAGATTGCTTATTAACTGATTATTTCCAGCACTCATCTTGTCCATCTCACTCATCATGGTCACAATTATGGCCACTAACTATTTTTAGACATATCATGAATATTTTCTTTCAAGTTAGTGATACTTACCTGATTTGTTTCATCTTCAATCTTTGAATCACTCATGGCCATCATCCATATCACTTCTTCTTCTGTTTGGCTTTCTTCAATTGCCATTAATGCAACTTTAAGGGTTTTATCTCCAAAATTAGCCTCCAAGGTCCTCCATATATCATGAGCAGAGATGCAGTAGGACACCTTGTAGAGAACATTTCTGGGCAAACTTCTATAGAGCAGGTCCTTTTCTTTAGCATTTTTATGGATTCCTGGCGATCTTTATCATCATAATCCTCTTCTCTCTTGTTACATTTGTTTCCTTCACTATCCACTTTGGTGGAGATGATTGGTCCATGACTGACAGTTAGCCATAGATCAAAGTCAGTGGCTTGAAGGAACGTTTCCATACGCATATTCCATTCACCATAGTGATGTCCATCAAATAGAGGAGATCTTCTAATGTGCATTCCAAACTGTACTGGAGGGTCAGTCTCCACTGCCTGATGTGCATCAATTACAACATAGAGACTTATGGCCTCATCCTCTTTCTCTTCCTCTTTATCACTTCCACTTTCCTCATATGCTGCTAGAAAAGCATGCTTCATTGCTTCAAGTAATCCTTTACCTCAGATTTTCCCTTTCTTTGGACCCTTCTCTCTCAAGTTTTCCCATTTCTCCCTTTCAACTCTTTCTTTCTTCCATTCAATTTCCCATATTGGGCAGTCTTTGACCATGTGGTCTAGCTTGTTACACTTGTAGCACCCATCATATTAAGCTTTGTCGACCTGCTTAGGCTTATCACTGTCAGATTCATCTTCTTCAGATGTCTTAATAACCAAGGCCTTTTCCCTCCTTGGTTCTTCCTTGCGCAATTCTATCTTTCTCATCTCATGAGTCTTTAAGTTTCCAACCAACTCATCAAGTGAGATCTTATCTAGCTCCTTTACTTTCTAAATAGCTGTGACTTTTGATTCCCATGAAGCTGGAAGAATCCTTAGAACTTTGCTAACCAACTCTTCTAAAGTAAACACCATTCCAAGTGATTTTAGTTCTTTTGTTATTATAGTAAACCTAGTCATCATCTCATGGATGGGCTCAGACTCCTTTATGGAGAAGATCTCATAGTTATTTATAAGCAATTCGATCCTTGATCTCTTTACTTGGTTTATTCCTTCGTGAGCAGTTTGAAGTGCATCCTAGATCTCCTTTGCATTAGAGCAAGCTGATATCCCATTGTATTCATTAGGACCAAGTCCACAGATAAGGATTTTTCTGGCCTTTGCATTCTTCTACATCCTTCTGAAATGTGCTGCTATAAATTTAGAGGGTCTTTGGGAACAATTTCATTTTGCCCATTTGCTTAGTAGGAGTTAGTGGACCTTGATTCACTATTGTCCATAATTCAAATTCTTCACCAGTCAGGAAATCTTCCATTCTTGCTTTCCACGTACTGCCATATTTTCCATTAAATAGGGGTGGTCTAGTAGTTGACTGTCTTTTGTTAATGCCAGGTGGAACACTCATTTTGCTTCTAAGATCTCTCTAGGTGTTAATCGTGTGTGATAGAACCTACTCTGATACCAATAGTTAGTTTGAGTGCCTTTATGAATTACTGAAGAACTTGGTTCGTTGCCTTACTCCTTAAGCGTAAGCAAAAATAAACAGTAAAGTAAACACAATAATTTTTACATTAAAAATCACCCGGCTCAAAAGGTGCAAAAACCTTGACCTACCACGTAGGATTTTAACTTCAACATCACTAGAACAATGAGCCAAATGTATCGATTACATATCTTTCACTCAATACTCTCCAGTTTTGCTACTTCAACTATTTGACTTACATGTTACTCTAACTTGCAAAATCAAACACTCACTCCAACTCACAAATTATATATGACACTTTGATTATAACTCAATTTCCTAAAACACATTTGCTAGACTGACTCAAGAAGAATACAATTGAATATAGAAAATATAGTTCTTCAGTTGATGTGCAAAAGGATAATCTCAGCAGTCCAAAAAGATAGTATTTAATCTGCCTGGACTCCGAGATCTTTTAGGATTCCTATGCGTAGTCAGCTTCTCGTTTGATAGGACTCCTACTGCTCTAGGGACTCCGCAATTCTTGGGACTCTTGTCTCTCACTTGTGCAAGTATATCTTCTTGGACAACAACCCTTATCATGTTTAGCAGTCCTCTTCCAATGAACTCGGGCTTGAGTAACTTTGTGATAAAGTTACTGCCTTGTAGGAACTTGCAATCATCAACCTTGAAGACCTGGTTCTTAGAACGGTTAAGCAACTACGTTGAGGATCTGGTTTTTAGAGCATGTCCTCTCAACAAACTTTGTTAATTATCAAAACCTCAATACTCAACATCATGAGACTGTCAAACAACACTGACGTAAAATCTGTGTCCTTTTCATGACTTATGTCCAGAATACTTTGGACATTCATCTATGAGTTTTAAGGAGAGTGGTATCATCATAGAGGAAGATAATAGATGCTTATGAGCCTGCTTAAATGGAAGAAGTTCAAAAGAGTGTAGGTAGATTTTGCCTATAAGTTCTGATAGTTATATATTATGGAACCAAATAACATGAAAGATCTATATTTATGCACCATTAGAAATCTTATATCAGGGGATGAAAGAATATAAATCCAATGAATCCAAACTACTCTACAAAATTTGATGTATTTGTTCCTTTCTCTTCCCCTTTTCCTTTTTTTTTTAAAATTTTATTTACACAAAATAGATTTACCCCCATAAATCAAGATTATGTTTTGCCAGTCCTAGCCATACAGAGTGTAATATTATCATAGTAAACATATCAAAACTTTGAGAAAATTAATTCTTTTCTCGCAGCTCTCAGACCTTCCTTGAGCATCACGTATTTGCCTTTCTGGAACAACCAACAAGATCTCCTATATTTGCCTAGCATTTCAGAAATATTACCCTATGTTGAGAACGCAACGCATCCCAATTAGCACATATGCAAAGATGAGTTTTAATGATCTAATAATATGACATAGGTAAGTGCATTCAATGATGTCTTTGTTTTACTCTTTGGTCAACCACAAAAGAAACTAGCCAAGTACTTCCCAATTTGCTTATATACTATCTTTGGAGGTTCCATGGAAGGCGAGAGGTGTAAAGTTTGAGATTGTAAAATAAGTTCCATAAGTACAACTCTACCTCGAATGGACAAAATATTCCTTTCCAATATGTGATCTTTCTCATTATCTTGCTCACAACAAAAATAAGCTATCTATAACGATCCAACAGGTCGTTTTAGGTTTTAGCACATAGTTCTATTATTTAAGGCCTTAAGTAGGTTCATATGATATTTTATGACTTGCGGCTATGAGGGACTTGGGCCCCGAAGGGTTCAGGAAAGGTTTTGATCCTTATATTGCTATTTAGAAGGTTGAAAGGCTAAATTTACAATCTCACCCCTTGATTCCGGTAACAACACTTTAGTTCATATTTGAAGCTTCAAGAAAGTTTATATGATCTACTTGGACTTCTACATATGTTTAGAGTAGGACCCAAGGAACTCGGTAGCATTTGAGCGCTATTGCATGAATGTTGGAACTTTAAGGATGTTGTAATGACCCGACCGGTTATTTTGAGTATTTTAGCCCCGTTTTTCCTATTCGATATTTTACAAATGTATATTTATGGTTACATGACTTGCTGGGGTGGTTGGTTTAGTTTGAGGGAGGGTTTGGAGTGAATTGGGGTACTTAATCCCAAGGTTGGAAGCTTAAGTTATAAGAGTTGGTCAGAGTTTGACTTTTATGTAGATGACTCTGTAATGGAGTTTTGATGGTTCTAATAGCTTCTTATGGTAATTTTGTAGTTAGGGGTATGTCCAAATTTGGATTTGGAGGTTCTAGGTTGATTTAATTCTATTTGGCAAAAATTAAAAAGTTGAAGGTTTGGAAGGTTGATAGGTCTGACCAAGAGTTGACTTTGTTGATATTGGGTTTGGATGGCGGTTCCGGGAGTTGGAATTGGCATGTGTGTCATTTGGGACTTGCATACAAAATTTGAGGTCATTCCGAGTTGATTTGATATGTGTTACAACCCAAATTTCCACCTTAAGGGTCGTGATGGAACCTAGTCTAAACTAGATAGGCCGATTAGTTACAATAGTTAAACCAATTAAACAAGATATTATGAAGCAGAGTTTAATTTAAAGGCGTAAATAAATGTGATACAAGCCAACACGACGTTAATCACAATAAATCCCTAAGACTAGGTAATACAAAGTCACGAACTCTACTGAATACATAAATATAATTCAAAATACAATACCGTTCGGATAGGGAATTGACAGTAATAATATAAGGAAAGGACTCCAAGGGACTGCGATGATCAAGCAGGTCTACCTTGAATCCTCGCGATTAAGAAGCTCGCACTGCCTGAATCTACTAGCTCCAATATCTGGATCTGCACAAAAATATGAAGAAGTGTAGTATGAGTACACCATTGTCGGTACCCAGTATGTATCAAGACTAACCTCAGTGGAGTAGTGACAGGGTTCAAGTCAAGACACTCACTAACCAAGTAACATGTGCAATATGTCAATATAAAGCTAACGACAGAAAGCAAAATAAATAAATGGCAACAAAGAGTAATCATGTGATAAAAAAACGAAATAATCAAAGCACACATAAGACACAAGTGAAAGAAATTAAAGGAAAACAACGACAATTCTAATCATCAAATCGCTCCAACATAGGCTTTACAACAAGAGTCACCCCGAGGCACCACACTTCATAACCATAAATCTCAAGTCACAAATCACAAATCTTATGCACATGGCACCTCGTGTCCACATTATCAATCACTCTTTCATGGCAGAGACCTCGTGTAACAATATAAGTCACAATCGCACGAACAACTCACATGCTGCATGAACAACTCACGTGCTGCACAGACAACTCACGTGTCAATATCACAATCCGCCCGGTATGGTCACTGGCTCAATATCACAATTCTTCCGGTGTGGTCACATGCTCAATATCACAATCCGGCCAGCGTGGTCACATGCTCAATATCATAATCCGCCCGACGTGGACAGAGACTATTAATCCAAACCATATCGCAGAGAAAGCAGATACACAAGAATTAATGTACATGATCAATAAACATAAAGTTTCATCATCCTGGACTGGTATAAATGACATGTTATGGTGTATGCATGTTCAAGTGTACTCTCATAGCTCAGATCATCAAGTAATATCAAAGATACCGAGTAGCACATTGGGAACAACACAACAAATCACGTAATATGCATGACGCACACAAGGAACTCATACCATCATACAAACATCATCAATCATATGCCCCCAGGCCATCACATATCACCCCCACATAACTCCCCTTGCCTCGTCGCGTGTGCAACAATAAGTAAATAACCACTTTGTCTCTCCACATGCGCATCAGCAATCATCCCACCTTGTCTCTCCACATGTGCATACTCGATATATAGTTTAAGTTTGTCCCCCGTTATACTTTTTCGTTCAGATTCACCCCTACCGCTAACAAACTTTCTAGAATTGCCCTTAACCCTAACGGATCTACGCCGTGGCAGCTGACCCCTCAACTCTTTTCATGTCAGCTGCTAAGTCACTCGACCCCCTCCCCTCCTGCCACTTCATGCTACTCAGATCTAATCTCATGTACCTATTTATCTCTCCTCCTTTACCACCCCCACTTATCCGAACCCCTCACTTTCTCTCCCTTTCCATCGTCAACCCCTTTCTTCTTAATCTACATAAATCGACAGTAAGCTCATAACAAAGCACACTTCTAAGGAAATCCAACAAAGTTCTATCATAACAGAAAGGTACCAATTTAGTATTTAAGTGAAATCTTATAGATGAAACAGGGGAAGTGGGTTGGGATTTTCTTGTTGGTAATCGGCGGCGTTCACCGGTGGTCACTGGATGTTTGGATTTTTTTGTTGGTCGAAAATGGGGCTATTGGCTATGATGATTTGTTTGGGGATGTCGCTACTAGAATATTCTAGTGATGGAGTCAGGCCAAGTGTCACTATCAAATTCAATTGACTCATCCCCAATTTAAAATACCCGATAATCTTTTATCCGACCCTAAACCCCCTCCTCTAAAATAACCCCACCAGATTCGAGCAGGTTTCCAACGTTTAAAACAATTTTTAGTGTAATTTCGGTCAACTATTATTTGAGATAATCTTTGTAATTCGATCTTGGAACAAATCAACGAAGATAAGATTAACTTGAGAGGACAAATTAATAGAAACGTCATGTTCATCACGTGATATTGCTTCCTTATTAGCTAAAGTGAAGCAATTTTTTGCACAGTGATAACACGAGCTGATTTCTAATTAAGTTTCATCGAGTTTTATTAACATGAGCAGCTATTTAAAGGTCACATGAAAAATAAAAACCAACAAGCAAATCCGAGAATTTTAGTGGGATATGGCAAGGTTCTATTTTCCGACGAAGTTCAAAAAATGGCGAAACCTCTAATTTTTTAGTTCCAATAAATTGGAAAGAAGAAAAAGAAAATAAGTAGAAGAAAATGAAGGAAGGGGGTAAGTCAATGGTGTTGGCCTTTTGAATTTTCCGGCGAGTTTCACCAGTTTCGTTTGCTTATTTGGTGGAACGGGGTTGCTGTTTGGATGATGGAACACGAAGAAAAAGAATAGTAGAAGAAGGAAAATGAAGAGGTGGTGTGAATGTGTTTTGGATTGATAGAGGAAGATGAAAGTCATGGAGTCTGGTGTGTGATGATAAGGTTAATTTTAACGTACGACCTGCTGATATCGCAGCTGATGTGGACAAATTAATAGAGAGGTTGGGTGCCACGGTGGAGATCTGTTAGGGTTAAGGGCAATTCTAGAAAATTTGTTTAAGGTAGGGGTGGATCTGAACGAAAAGTATAACGGGGGACAAACTTAAACTATATACCATAGTAGAGGGGCAATTTTGGACTTTTTCCCATATATATATATATATATATATATATAAAGCCCGCCTTGTCTCGTCGCATGACAATATCAATAATAACCATAGCACGACAGAACCTCGTGCAAACACCCTAACAATCTGCTCAACAAGTTCTCGTGTGCCAAAAGTCACAACAACACAACATACCAATAATTTTCATTAAGACATCAACTCACAAATCTGCCAACGTAGTGCACAAGGAAAATCAATAAGGGAAAGTGGATGGGTGTTCAACATATAGCATGAATTCAGCTATCCCAAATTGAAACAATTTCACAAACGCCCAACTTAGCCAATTAAGGAAATAAAATCCTAAAACATGATCTCTTACAAGGAATATAAAGTCGAGTAATCATCCACGATAGAAAACATGTAGTGTAGAGTTCTCACCATCAAAACAAGGCAATAAGAGCAATCCCGGGTCATATCCGGTCAAAACCATCACATATACACCCGTATACACACTTATCACCCTGTGTACATGTCGTTCACATAGTACAAATAATGCAATTAGATCAAATCCTACGAGAAAGTCCCCCCCCCCCCCCACAAGGTTAGGCAAGACACTTACCTCAAAAGTCCTCAATCAATACTCCAAAAATGCTTTTCCACTAAAATTCACCTCTGCTCGGCTCAAATCTTACTATAAACAATTTAATATCATCAAACAATGCAAGAGAATAAATTTCGATTAATACAGTTAAGATCTTTACACAATTCTCCAAAAATCAACAAAATGCAACCCCGGGCTTGCCTGGTCAAAATCTGAGTGAAAGGGTAGATCTTGACTACCCATAGCCCCACGAGTCTAAATATTTTTTTTATTTTCAAATCCGAGTCCAATTCGACTCTCAATTCTCAATATTTTCACTTATCAAAACATTGAGTTCGCAAATGCAAACTCTCCAGCCTCCATCCCACTTCGCAAAAGCGATAAATATCTGGCAAATGCGATCACCTACTCGCAATTGCAAGGAAAACACACCAGCAAAATTGAACCTTGCTCAAAACTCTCCGGAACGCTTCCGCAACTCACCTGAGCCGTTGGGGCTTCACACTAAACATCCATACAGGTGCATAAACATCATACTTAACTCGCTCGTGCGATAAAAATACAAAGATAACACCTGGAGCAACGAATCGGGCATCAAAACACATGAAAATTGCAATGAACTTCAAGAATATCTAAAAGCACAACCATGCATCCGATTCCTATCAAATCAACTTAGAAAGACGCCAAACTTTGCAGACAGGTTCCAAATAACAAAACGGACCTATTCCAAGTCCCAAAACAAAAAATCCGAACTCGATAGCCCTAAAGTTAAACCATTGTCAAACTTAAAAAAATTCTAAACCTTCAAATTTCCAACTTTCACCAAAAAGTGCCAATTCAACCTAGGAACCTCCGAATCCAATTCCGAGCATACGCCTAGGTCTAAAATCATCCTCCGGACCTAAAGGAACCATCAAAACTTCGATATGAGATCAAATACGTAAAAAAGTCAAGCTTGGTTAACTCTTCCAATTTAAAGCTTTTAAAATGAAAATCATTCCTCTAAATCAATCTCGAACCAGTCGAAAACCGTAACCGACCATACACATAAGTCATTATTCATAATACTAATCAAGACCTTAAACCACCGAGCAACGTGCAAATTCTCAAAGCAACCGGTCGGGTCATAACATTCTCTTCCACTAAAACATACGTTCGTTCTCGAACGTGCCAAGAGTCATTCCAAAGCCATCAATTGAACTCATAACCACACCATACACATAACAATGGGTGATCCCATGTTACCCCAATCCATATAAGCCTGACAACAAAACCTAACTGAAGATCCTTACTTTAACCTTAGTCCATAAACCTTAGAACCCCAAATACCCAACATCTGAAACTCATTATAAGACCCGATTCTTGCATCTATACACTGTATAAGTCTGAACAAGCTGTATCAATCCATAACCATATTCCAAGACATAATCACATGATATACTGCATAACTATGATACTCATAGCAATAACTTCCGACCACAATAGCTGCTCATAAACAAATCCGGTACCGACGACATACCTCATATCAACTAAAACCTTGTTCCAAACCTTCACAACAGTGCAATTGATGTATGAAACATGTGGAAACTCACTCCACTCACCCAACGAACAAGTCACAGAGTTCTCTCGCCCGTCTAGCTCAACAAATACCACCATGAAGCGCAGCGCTATGAACCCATCACACAAAGGAGGAACAAAACACACTAAATAAGCACAAGAATCATCTCCTAACATCACTCCACTAAACCACATAGCCCGATCCAACATACCGATCCACATAGAATACCCATTATGCCGTAAATCTCACAATCAACAAACTCTTGTGTACCAATAGCAAACTTGCCAAGAGTATAACCATAACCATGAAGGAACGGACATCGTAATATACCCCAGATAGGAAGACCATAACCAAAGAGAAATAAACCATTCAACACCCCAAAAGACATCTCACTCAAATTTGATAAAAGACCCAAACAGAACTGCATCAGGCGTACAACTCTTAACATACCTTCATCATCCGCAGCCAAGGAATAATCTTCCTCTGAGAAACCTCCTAGTCTACAAATCCCTAGATTTAAATAATCTCCATGTCCGATCCCAACTCCACCACTCAAATGACCGACACATCCCTCATACACAATCATCTCACATGAAATACTTCCATAATTTTTCCGTGCCTCGTAGAAAAATATGAACATCCGTATTTGATCAACCAGGCAATTACCGTAATACCAGTCAAGCATCCGCAACTCAAAAACACAGTGTGCCTTCTGAAATACGAACCCTTCTTAGGTGTTACCAGATAGTGCCAACATTCTTCTAAACATCTAAAACCGTCCATGCTATCTAGAACTCATGACCCCATCCCGGAGAAAAATCATAGCACACAACAAACTCCCCATGCCTGTAGAGTACATCAACCGCAAATTGTGGTCGAACCATCACAACTCTCCGAAACCCATTGGAACCTCTTCGAAAGTCGTTCTCCTTGCTCTAAATCACCCTCGACAAAATCTTTCACAAGTCGTAGACAATCCGTAAGCACATCCTAGTTCAAGACCTAATATAACAAATGATAATACAATCTGATCATCGATGGAAGGCTCCCCCACTTGGCTTCATATCCTATAACACACCGTTTGTAACCTATAAAACCCTTCATTCATAGCTACCTTGGCCTCGCAGTGTTAACCAGCTAAATACTTCATAAACTCATGTGACTCTAGTCATAAAACACTCCGAAAACTCTGCCAGCGCATACTCACCCTAGTGACAGTCAAGCCAATTCCCTCAAGTGCCCTGAATGATAATATATACCTTCTACTAAATAGAAGCCCCAAACAAAATACACAACCTCAAACCTCACTTTCTAGCCTCAAATCAACATCCCCCATGACCCTACCACGATCACAACAACTAGGTAATCAATTAAATCCTCTAGAGTTTGTACTCACCAACAAGATACAATAAACCACTGCATCCCATTCGTGAACAATTGAAAGGTCTACCAACAAATATGCATCATCTATCTGGACCACACATCGAGACAATAATCGGGCATCCATAGCCCCTCACAGCACCTTCGCAGCATCACAAGCCATCGAGGCATCGCTGATACCGAGTGCGCAACCTCATATATGAGTAGATGTAAGGGAATACAAGATATACGCTTCAAGCTAAATCAATTCAGCACGATAAGGAATGAAAGAAATGGAATTTCCTAATAGTTCCGTAGCCTCTCAAAGATTAGTACATACGTCTCCGTATCGATCCACAAGACTCTACTAAACTTGCTCGTGAAATGAAATATATAAACCTAGAGGTCTGATACCAACTTGTCATGACCAAAATTCCAACCATAAGGATCGTGATTGCACCTAGTCTCTAAAATCAGGTAAGTCAAGCAGTTACAACAGTTAAAACAATTAAACATGATATTATGAAGCAGAATTGAATATAAAGGTGGGAATAAAGGTGATACAAGCCAACGTGACGTTAATCACAACAAATCCCCAAGACTAGGTAATACAAAGTCACGAACTCTACTGACTACATAGATATAACTCAAAATACAATACTACTTGGATAGAGAATTAATAATAATAATGTAAGGAAGCGACTCCAAGGGACTGCGATGATAAAGCAGCTCTACCGTGAATCCTCGAGATCAAGAAGCTCTCACGTCCCGAATCTACTAGCTCCAACACCTGGATCTGCACAAAGATATGAAAAAGTGTAGTATAAGTACACAATGGTCGATACCCAGTAAGTGTCAAGAGTAACCTCGGTGGAGTAGTGGCGAGGTTCAAGTCAAGACACTCAATAACCAAGTAATCTGTGCAATATATTAATATAAAGCTAACAACAAAAAGCAAAATAAATCAATGGAAACAAAGATTTGTCACGACCCAATTTCTCCCTCCGTGAACCATCGTGACGGCACATAGTCTCTACGACTAGGTAAGCCTAACCCTTTTATAGAAATGAAACAAAAGCATGAACATTAACTACTAACAGTAACAAATATCAAATAAGCAACTGGATACCACTCGGCATATACAATTATCACCTCTAAAAACGTACAAAAAAATTTCCAAAACCCGAAATACCGTAAGTCATAAGCTACTAAGAAGTCTTAACCGTTCTATACATCATTTCTATAGAAAAAAGGAAAAATGAACATAGGGAGATAGAGGGGGACTCCGAGGATCTGCGGGCGCGAGTAGATGTACCTTGAAGTCTCCAATAAGGAACAGCAATTGCAACTACTGATGAGGTTGGTAAGATGAACCTGGATCTGCACACGAAAAACATGTGCAGAAAGGGCGTAAGTACACCACAATGGTACCCAGTAAGTGCCAAGCCTAACCTCGGTCGAGTAGTGATGAGATTAGATCGTGGCCCTACTAGTATAAATATAATGAGATAATACAGAATGAAATATCGTAGTAAGATAAATACGGAAATCTAATAGGAATAGAATGAATGAAAGACAATAGCTCCGAACATAGTGATAACAACAGGGGATTTCCCGAGATACCGTCTCGTAGTCCCAAACGTAAATGTGTAGGGGGATCTCGCGGAATACCGTTCCGTAGTCCCAAAATAAATATGCAAAATAGGGGGATCTCCCGGAATACCGTTCTGTAGTCCCAAAGTAAATATGCAGTACAGGTGGATCTCCCGGAATACCGTTCCGTAGTCCCAAAGTAAATATGCAGCACAACTAACTGAAATAACAATTACAACAAGAAATCCTACAGTTTAGGCTAAGTTCAAGTCAAGGAAAGCAGGTAATTTCACTAAACATGCTGCATAGAGTTCAAATAGGCAGTTAAACAAGTAGGCATGCTATTCTAGTCTAAACAGGATAGTTACATATGCTAGTGTGTTTCAATTATGGAGAAAACAAGTTATGACTTAGTGAACAATGTTGTTTTACAACAAATAGCCCGTGTACGTACTCGGCACCTCACATACACGGTGCTCACATATCAACAGTACCAAATCCTAAGGGGAGTTTCCCCCACACAAGGTTAGGCAAGCCACTTACCTCGAACCAAGCTCAATTCAAATCCGAAATCACGCTCTTGCCATGAGTATCCAACTCCGAGTGGCCCAAATGTAATCAAATCAATTACATAACGTAAATATAGCTACAAGTAACTAATCTAGCTAATAAAATCAAAGCTAAGGCAAGAAAATAGAAAAACGCCCAAAAAGCCTCTCCGGGCCCACGTCTCAGAATCGAGTAAAAGTCACAAAATACAATCACCCATTCACTCACGAGTTCACTTGTACCAAAATTACTCAAATCCGATACCAAAATCTCGATCACAACCCCAAGATTCGACCTAAGAACCTTTCTCAAATTTTCCCAAATTTTCACCCCAAATCTGAAATTAAATGATGAAATCAAACATAGATTAGTGGGATTTAATCATAAAGTTGTTAGGAATCATTACCCAATAACTTCCTCCGAAAATCTCTCCAAATTTCGCCTTCTACCGAGCTCTCAATCAAATTTTGTGATATGAACTTAAACCCTCATTTTTGAACTTTAAATTCTGCCCAGTGGTTCCTTAATACCAATCGCGGAAAAGGCCTCCCGATCGCAATTGTCTTCACGCGACCGCGAAGAGTAACACTCAAACTCCACTGGTGCCTCAATTCTTCTTCGCGAACGTGACCTAGCCCACGCGTTCGCGGTGCACTGCCTGATAACCTTACGCGATCGCGTATTCATCTCGGCGAATGCGAAGAGCAATTTTAGCTGACCTCCTAGATGACCTACGCGATCGCGAGATCTCCCTCGCGGTCGCCATGAAGAAAACTGTCTGCAATAACACCAGAAAATCTTCCAACTCCCTAAGTCCAAAAATGACCCGTTGAGCATCCAAAACACGCCCAAGGCCCCCGGGACCTCAATCAAACATACCAACCAATCCTAAAATACCATACGAACTTAGTCAAGCCTTCAAATCACGTCGAACAACATCAAAAACATGGATTATGCACGGATTGAAGCCTAATGAACTTTGAAATTTCTAAATTCTACAAACGACGTTGAAACATATCAAATCTCATCCGAATGGCCTCAAATTTTGGACAGAAGTCATATTCAACACTACGGACCTACTTCAACTTCCGGAATCGGAATCCAACCCCGATATCAAAATTTTCACTACCGATCCAAATCTCCAAAAATTTAACTTTCGCCATTTCAAGCCTAAATAAGCTACAAAACTCCAAAACACAATCCGGACACGCTCCTACGTCCAAAATAACCCAACGGAGCTAACGGAACCGACGAAACTCCATTCCAAAGTCATTTTCACATAGTTCCGACTATGGTTAAAATCCTAAGACTTAAGCTTTCGTTTAGGGACTAAGTGTCCCAAATCAGTCCAAAAACCAAAACGAAACCTCCCGGCAAGTCACAATAGCAGAAAAAGATATGGGAGAAGCAGTTAATAAAGGATCAGGGCTATAACTCTAAAAATGACCGGTCGGGTTGTTACATCCTCCCCATCTTAAAATAATCGTTCGTCCTCGAACGAGTATAAAGACATACCTGAAGTGGTGAAAAGAGGAGGATACCAGCTGCACATATCCTGATCGGTCTCCCAAGTCACCTCCTCGACCGGCTAACCCAGCTACTGAACCTTTACTGATGTAATCTTCTATAACCTCAGCTTCCGAACCTGCCTGTCCAAAATAGCCATTGGCTCCTCAACATAGGATAGATCCTTGTCTAATTGGACTGAGCTAAAATCCAACACATGAGATGGATCGCCGTGATACCTCCAGAGCATCGAAACATGAAATACCAGATGAACTCCTGTTAGCCTGGGAGGTAAGGCAAGCTCATAAGCAACCTCCCAAACTCACCGCAATACCTCAAAGGGGCCAATAAACCTTGGGATCAGCTTGCCCCTTTTTCCGAACCTCATAACGCCCTTCATAGGCAAAACCCGAAGCAGGACCCGCTCTCCAACCATAAATGCAACATCGCAAACCTTTCGATCCGCATAGCTCTTCTGTCTAGACTGGGCTGTGTGAAGTCTGTCCTGAATCACCTTCACCTTCTTCAAGGCTTCCTAAACCAAGTCCGTACCCAATAATCTGGCCTCACCCGGCTCAAACCAACCCACTAGGGACCGACACCGCCTACCATACAGAGCCTCATACGGTGCCATTTGAATGCTGGACTGATAACTGTTGTTGTAGGCAAACTCTGCAAGTGGCAAGAATTGATCCCAAGAACCTCCAAACTCTATCACACACGCACAGAGCATATCCTCAAGAATCTGAATAGTGTGCTCGGACTACCCGTCCGTCTGAGGGTGAAAAGCTGTGCTCAACTCCGCCCTAGTACCCAACTCCTACTGTACGGCTCTCAAGAACCGCTATGTAAAATGCGTGCCCCGGTCAGAGATGATAGATACCGGTACGCTATGAAGTCTGACAAACTCACGAATGTAAATTCGAGCCAGCTACTCGGAAGAATAGGTAGCCATCACAGGAATGAAATGAGCTGACTTGGTCAGCTAGTCCACAATCACCCAAACTGCATCAAACTTCTGCTGAGTCCGTGGGAGTCCAACAACGAAGTCCATAGTGATCCGCTCCCATTTTCACTCCGGAATCTCTATCTTCTGAAACAACCCACCAGTCGCTGATGTTCATACTTCACCTGCTGGCAAATTAGACATCTAGCCACATACACTACTATGTCCTTCTTCATCCTTCTCCACCAATAATCCTGCCTCAGGTCCTGATACATCTTCGCAGCACCCGGATGAATGGAGTACCGTGAGCTGTGAGCCTCTTGGAGAATCAACTCACGCAAATCGTCCACATTGGGCACACATAACCTGCCCTGCATCCTCAATGCACCATCCTCCCCAATAGTGACCTCCTTAGCATCACCGTGCTGGACCGTGTCCTTAAGGAAAAGCAGATGGCGGTCATCATACTGACGTTCCCTGATACGATCATAAAGAGAAGACCGAGAGATCACACAAGCCAATACTCAACTCGGCTAAGAAATATCCAACCTCACAAACTGGCTGGCTAAGTCTTGAACATCTAATGCCATGGGCCTCTCTGTTGGTGGTAGATATGCTAAACTCCCCAAAACCTCTGCCTGACGACTCAAGGCATCGGCCACCACATTGGCCTTCCCCAGGTGGTACAAAATGGTGATGTCATAATCCTTAAGCAGCTCTAACCACCTCCTCTGACGCAAATTAAGATCCTTCTGCTTGAACAGATGCTGCAAACTCCGGTGATCCGTGTAGATCTCATAAGGAACGCCATACAAATAGTTCCTCCAAATCTTCAGGGCATGAACAATAGCTGCTAGCTCAAGGTCGTGGACATGATAGTTCTTTTCATGCACCTTCAGCTGTCTCGACGCGTAGGCAATCACCCTACGGTCCTGCATCAATACCGCGCCGAGACTAACTTGTGACGCATCACAATAAACTATATAAGACCTCGAACCTGAAGGCAATACCAATACTGGGGTTGTGGTCAAAGCTGTCTTCTTTTGAAAGCTCTCCTCACACTACTCTGTCCACCTGAATGGAGCACCCTTCTTGGTCAGCCTGGTCATAGGTGCTGTAATAGAAGAAAATCCCTCAACAAACCGACGGTAATACCCCGCCAACCCAATGAAAACTCCGGATCTCTGTAGCTGAGGATGGTCTGGGCCAATTCTGCACTGCTTCCACCTTTTTCGGATCCACCTTGATCCCCTCACTCGACACAATATGACCCAAAAATGCCACTGAGTCTAACCAGAACTCCCATTTTGAGAACTTTGCATACAACTTCTTTTCTCTCAAAGTCTGAAGCACTGTCCTCAGGTGCTGCTTATGATCCTCCCGAGTCCGGGAATACACTAGAATGTCATCAATGAATGCGATGATGAAAGAATCAATATAGGGCCGGAACACACTGTGCATCAAGTGCATAATAGCTGCTGGGGCATTGGTCAGCCCAAAAGACATAACAAGAAACTCATAGTGACCATATCTAGTCCTAAAAGCAGTCTTTGGGATATCTGGTTCCCGAATCTTTAACTGATGATAGCCTGATCGCAAGTCAATGTTGGAAAACACTTTGGCACCCTGTAGCTGATCAAATAGGTCATCAATACGAGACAAGGGATACCTGTTCTTCACTGTGACTTTGTTCAACTAGCGATAATCAATACACATACGCAGAGAACCATCCTTTTTCTTCACAAACTAGACAGGAGCACCCCAAGGTGGCACACTGGGCCGAATGAAGCTCTTATCAAGCAACTCCTGCAACTGCTCCTTCAACTCCTTCAACTCAGGAGGAGCCATACAATATGGAGGAATAGAAATAGGCTGAGTGCTCGGCAACAAATCAATGCCGAAATCAATATCTCTTTCGGGCGACATGCCCAGAAGATCAGCTAGAAACACATATGGGAAATCCCTCACTACTGGAACTGACTCAACTGTAGGGGTATCAATACTGACATCTATCATATAAGCTAAATACGCATCGCACCCCTTCTCAACCATTCTTTAAGCCTTAAAAAATGAAATAACTCTGTGAGGAGTATACTCTAAGGTACCTCTCCACTCTAATCATGGTAAGCTTGGCATAGCCAGCGTCATGGTCTTAGCGTGACAATCAAGAATAGCATAATGGGGCGACAACCAGTCCATGCCCAAGATCATATCAAAATCTACCATGCTAAGTAATAATAAGTTGGCTCTAGTCTCAAAACAACTAAGAGAAATCAAACACGACCGATACACGCGGTCCACAACAAGAGAATCTCCCACAGGAGTAGACACATAAATAGGGGAACTCAAGGAATCCCGAGATACACCCAAATGTGGGGCAAAATAAGAGGACATATATGAATACGTAGAGCCTGGGTCAAATAATACCGACGCATCTCTATGATAGGCTAGAACAATACTTGTAATAACAGGGTCGAAAGCAACTGCCTATGTACGAGCTGGAAGGGCATAATACCTGGCCTGGCCTCCCCCTCTAAGGCGACCTCGACCTCCCCGACCTCCAACTCGAGCTGGCTGAGCAGGTGGGGCGGTAGATAGTGCTGGAATCATAGCCTGAGGACCCGGTGGAGCACGTGGTGGCTGAGAAGTCTATGGAGGTACAACCCTCCTAAGTCTGGGGCAATCCCTTATCATATGGCGGGTGTCGCCACACTCAAAACAACCCCTCGGAGTGTGTGGCTGCTGTGACTGACTCCGGCCAGGTCTGCTGGACTGGCCGCTAAAAGTACCCTGAGCAGGAGGCACACTAGATACTAGCGGTGCATAATAAGGCTCCTGGGGCATAGAAGGGGCTGGAACACCACTGGCAGCTGGAAGAGCTGAATGAACGGGGCGACCCACATAACCCCTACCATGGCAGGCTACTGGGGCACGAGCTCCAAAATAAGAACCAGTATCTCGAGACCTCTTGACCTCTCTCTCCTCTCGGTCCCGGGCGAGCATGCCCTCCAATCTCTTATCAATACTCACAACCTGCTGGTAAGGAATATCCATCTCCAGCTCCCTGACCATACTAATCCTGATACTGGGGTGGAGTCCTTCAAAAAATCATCGAACCCTCTCTCAAACTGTGGCAAACAAGGCCAGTGCATGTCAGGCCAAATCACTGAAGCGGACATCATACTCTGACACAGTCATAGTACCCTGGCGCAGCGGCTCAAACTCCTTGCGCCATGAGTCCCTAAGGCTCTAAGGGACATACTCTCTCAAAAACATGTCCGAGAACTGAGTCCATGTAAGTGAAGCTGCCTCATCCGGACTACTCAACTCATAAGCACGCCACCACTAGTATGCTGCTCTTCTAAGCTGGAAAATGGTAAAAGGAATCCCACTCGTCTCTACTATGCCCATAGTACGGAGAATACAATGACACTCCTCCAGAAAACCCTGAGCATCATCTGTAGTCAATCCGCTGAAGGTGGGTGGATGGTACTTCTGGTACCTTTTAAGTCTGAGCTGCTCCGCCTCAGAAGCGGTTGTCCTACTCTCATGCTGAACCTGGGCTACCAGCATCATAGGAATGAACTCTAGGGCCTGATCAACCTGGACCCTCTGCTCAGGAGTGTGGGCTGCGAGAGTCTGTGCCCCTCCCCCGGCCTGAGATGTGGCGGGAGCTAACGGAATCAATCCAGTATGAGCTAAGGTGCTAAACAAGCTCATGAACTGGGCTAGAGTCTCCTAGAGGGCTGGTGTAGCAATAGAAACCTCCGATGCCTGCCCTACAGCTGGAACTATTAGGGGCTCCTCTGTCGTAGCTCGCGCGAGTGCTCTGGCTACACCGCATGGCCGTACTCTACCCTGGCCCTGGCCTCTGGCGACTATAGCAAGGGCCGCGGGTGCCTGGTCGTCAGATCCTCCGGTACGGGTCCTCACCATCTGTGAGAAAGAATAGAATGAAGAATTTGTTTAGAATTTGATGCCAATAACTCGCACGACAAGGAAATCAAAGAAGTATGTTTGTTCCTAACAGTTCCATAGCCTCTCGAAGATAAGTACAGACGTCTCCGTACCGATCCGCGAGACTCTAATAAACCAGCTTGTGACTCACGACTCCTATGAACCTAGAGCTCTGATACCAACTTGTCATGACCCAATTTCTCCCTCTGTGAACCGTCCTGACGGCACCTAGTCTCTACGACTAGGTAAGCCTAACACTTTTGCGGAAATGAAACTAAAGCATGAACATTAACTACTAATAGTAACAAATATCAAATAAGCAACCGAATACTACTCGGCATATACAATTATCACCTCTGAAAACGTACAAAACAATTCCCAAAACCCGAAATACCGTAAGTCACAAGCTACTAAGAAGTCTTAACCGTTTTATACATCATTTCTACAAAAAGAAGGAAAAATGAACATAGGGGGATAGAGAGGGACTCCGAGGATCTGCGGGCGCGAGCAAATATTCCTTGAAGTCTCCAATAAGTAGCAGCGACTGCAACTAGTGATGAGGTTGGTAAGATGAACTTGGATCTGCACACGAAAAACATATGCAGTAAAGGGCGTGAGTACACCACAACGGTACCCAGTAAGTTCCAAGCCTAACCTCGATCGAGCAGTGACGAGATCAGATCAGGGCCCTACTAGTATAAATATAATGAGATAATACATAATGAAATATTGTAGTAAGATAAATACGGAAATCTAACAGGAATAGAATGAATGAAAGACAATGGCTCCGAACATAGTGATAACAACAGGGGATCTCCCGAGATACCGTCTCGTAGTCCCAAACGTAAATGTGTAGGGGGATCTCGCGGAATACCGTTCCGTAGTCCCAAAGAAAATATGTAGTACAGGGGGATCTGCCGGAATACCGTTCCGTAGTCCCAAAATAAATATGCAGTGCAACCAATCGAAATAACAATTACAGCAAGAAATCCTACAGTTTAGGCTAAGTTCAAGTCAAGGAAAGCAGGTAATTTCACTAAACATGCTGCACAGAGTTCAAATAGGCAGTTAAACGAGTAGGCATGCTATTCTAGTCTAAACAGGATAGTTACATATGCTAGTGTGTTTCAATTAAGGAGAAAACAAGTTATGACTTAGTGAAAAACGGAGTTTTACAACAAATAGCTCATGTACGTACTCGACACCTCACGTACACGGCGCTCACATATCAACAGTACCAAATCCTAAGGGGAGTTTCCCCCACACAAGGTTAGGCAACCACTTACCTCGAACTAAGCTCAAATCAAAACCGAAATCACGCTCTTGCCACAAGTATCCAACTCCGAGTAGCCCAAATCAAATCAAATCAATTACATAACGTAAATATAGCTACAAGTAACTAATCTAGCTAATGAAATCAAAGCTAAGGCAAGAAAATAGAAAAACGCCCAAAAAGCCTCCCCGGACCCACGTCTCGGAATCTGGTAAGTCACAAAATACAATCACCCATTCACTCACGAGTTCACTCGTACCAAAATTACTCAAATCCGATACAAAAATCTTGATCACAACCCCAAAATTCGGCCTAAGAACTTTTCTCAATTTTCCCAAATTTTCCCCCCAAATCCGAAGTTAAATGATGAAATCAAGCATAGATTAATGAGATTTAATCATAAAGGAGTTAGAAATCATTCCCCAATAAGTTCCTCCAAACATCTCTCCAAATTTCACCTTCTACCGAGCTCTCAATCAAATTTTGTGATATGAACTTAAATCCTCGTTTTTAAACTTTAAATTCTGCCCAGTGGTTCCTTAATCACGATCGCGGAAAAGGCCTCGCGATCGCGAAGAACAACTTCGCTCCCTCAGAAATTTACTCTACGCGAACGCGTAACACCTCACGCAAATGCTATGCACTAGTCGCTCACACCTACGCGATCACAATTGTCCTCACACGACCGTGAAGAGTAACACTCAAACTCCACTGCTGCCTCACTTCTTCTTCGCGAACGCGGCCTAGCCCACGCGTTCGCGGTGCATTGCCTGATAACCTTACGTGATCGCGTCTTTATCTTCGCGAATGTAAGTAGCAATTTTAGCTGACCTCTCAAATGACCTACGCGATCGCGAGATCTCCCTCACGAATGCGATGAAGAAAAATATCTGCAATAACACCAGAATATTTGTCAACTCCCTAAGTCCAAAAATGACCCGTTGAGCATCCGAAAAACGCCAGAGGCCCCCAGGACCTCAACCACACATACCAACCAATCCTAAAACACCATACAAACTTAGTCGAGCCTTCAAATCACGTCGAACAACATCAAAAACACGGATTATGCACAGATTCAAGCCTAATGAACTTTGAAATTTCTAAATTCTACAAACGACATCGAAACATATCAAATCTCATCTGAATGACCTCAAATTTTGCACACAAGTCATATTCAACAATACGGACCTACTCCAACTTCCGGAATTGGAATCCGACCCCGATATCAAAATTTTCACTACCGGTCCAAATCTCCAAAAATTTGACTTTCGCCATTTCAAGCCTAAATAAGCTACGGACCTCTAAAACACAATCCGGACACGCTCCTAAGTCCAAAATCATGCAACGGAGCTAACAGAACCGACGAAACTCCATTCTGGAGTCATCTTCACATAGTTCTGACTACGGTCAAAATCCTAAGACTTAAGCTTTCGATTAGGGACTAAGTGTCCCAAATCACTCCAAAAACCAAAACAAAACTTTCCGGCAAGTCATAATAGCATAAAAAGTTATGGGAGAAACAGTTAATAGGGGATCACGGCTATAACTCTAAAAATGACCGGCCGGATCGTTACAAGAGTAATCATGTGATAGAACAACAAAATAATCAAAGCACAGATAAAACACAAGTGAAAGTAATTAAGGAAAAGCAATGACAAATCTAATCATCAAACCGCTCCAACACAGGATTTACAACAAGAGTCACCCGAGGCACCACATCTCATAATCACAAACCTCAAGTCACAAATCAAGAATCTTATAAACATGGCACCTCGTACCCATATTATCAATAACTCTCGTACGACGGAGACCTCGTGTCACAGTATAAGTCACAACCGCATGGACAACTTACCCGTTGTACGGACAACTCACGTGACAATAACACAATCCGCTCGGCGTGGTCACGCTCAATATCACAATCCTTCCGGAGTGGTCACATGCTCAATATCAATCCGCCCCGGTGTGGACACGGGCTACCAGTTCAAACTATATCTCAGAAAAAGCAGATACACAAGAATTCATGTACATGATCAATGACCATCAAGTTTCATCCTCCTGGACTGGTATAAATAACATGTTACGATGTATGCATGTGAGAGTACACTATCACAGCTCAAATCATCAAGTAATATTAGATACACTGAGTAGCACATTGGAACACCACAACAAATCGTGTAATATGCATGCCGCACATAAGGAAGTCATACCGCCACACAAACATCAACAATCATGCACCCAGACTATCGAATATCATCCCCACATAGCCCCCTTGTCTCGCTGCGTATGCAATAATAAAGTAAAAGTCCGCCTTGTATTGCCACATGCACTTCAAAAATTACCCCACCTTATCTCACCATTTGCGCAAACCCGATATATATATATATATATATATATATATATATATATATATATATATATATATAACAATAGCACGACAGAACCTCGTGCAAGCACCCCGAAAATCCGTCCAACAAGTCCAAGTGTGCCAAAAATACAACAACACAGCATACCAACAATTGTCATCAAGGCATCAACTCACAAATCTTCCAACGCAATGCATAAGGACAATCAATAAGGGAAAGTAGATGGGTATTCAACATATCACATGAATTCAGCTATCGTAAATAGAAATAATTTCACAAACGCCCAACTTGGCAAATTAAGGAAATAAAATCCTAAAACATGATCTCTTACAAGGAATATGAAGTCATGTAATCATCCACAATAAGAAACATGTAGTGTAGAGTTCTTACCATAAAAACAAGGCAATAAGAGCAATCTCGGGTCATATTTGGTCAAAACCAACAAATATACACCCGTGTACACACTCGTCACCTTATGTACACGTCATTCACATAGTACAAATAATTCAATTAGATCAAATCCTACGGGGAAGTTCCCCCACACAAGGTTAGGCAAGATACTTACCTCAATAGCCCTCCATTAATACTCTAAAAATATTTTTCCTCTAAAATTCACCTATGTTCGGCTCAACCTAACCAAAACAACCATGTACTCAGTAAGTATTATAATTAACTTCGGCACTCTAAATCTGAACCAAAGCCTCCTGAAGTCCAGGTATCACAATTAGTACTGCCGGTGTCTGAGCTAGTCCCACCGGCTCAACAGTATCCAGAACATGCTCCTCTACTGGGGCAACCCATGGCTCCATAGGTATGCTCTAGCTGTAGTGAGAGCCCCACCTCAGCCCCCGCCTCTTGCGGCCCTGCCTGGTGGTACTGGTGCCTCTTTGCCTTATCCGACTAAACACGTCCTCACCATCTGTGATAGAATAAAAGAGTAAAGGTTCAAACTTCCGAAATAACCAATTCGTACGACAATGCAAGAAAGTGAAGTTTTCTAACAGTTTGGTAGCCTCCCACAGATAAGTACATACGTCTCTGTACTGATCCGCAAGACTTTACCAAACTTGCTCATGACCCGTAACACCTATGAGCCTTCCAAACCTTCAACTTTCCAACTTTTTCCAAAAAGCACCAAATTAACCTATAGACCTCCAAATCCACATCCGGACATACGCCTAAGTCCAAAATAACCATACGAAGCTATTGAAACCATTAAAACTCCATTCTGGAGTCGTCTAGACAAAAGTCAAACTCCGGTCAACTCTTACATATTTGCATTTTTGAACTATTTACACATTTTTGCAATAAGAACCTATACTTTACAATTAATTGTATTTTGTCATTTTATTGAAGGTCAAAATAATTTCTAATATTTTATGACCTTCATCTATTATTTTAAAATTTTAAGTTGCCTAAATAATATTTTTTATATTTATTTAACTATTTTATTAAATTATTTTTCCTTAATTTCTTGTATTTAAAATCTAGCCCAATCCTAAGCCAATTTTCGGACCAAATTAATGGCCCAAACACCCCAAACCTTAGCCCAATCTCTCCTGGGCCAAATCAATGACCCCTTTATTCCAACCCAGTCGGGACCCATTTTCTCGACTCACCCCGCCTTCTTCCTAATCTTGGCCGTTGATCTCAAATGATCAACGACCCAAAATAAAACCCTCACTCTCCTTATATCCCTCACCCCAAACCCTAAAGACAATTTTCCCTACCCAACCGCCTTTGCATCCTCTCATCTCTCCACTCTCACACTAAACCCTAGCCGCTTCTTCCCAAATCCCCTCAAAACCTGGTTAAATCATGAGATTCTTTCACGATCTGCTTACCTTATTTGCACTATCCCGTTATCATTCATACGCTTGTGGTATTACTTAGTACTTGCCCGATTTTGGCAAGTATTACCTCTCCGAATGGAGTTCAATCGTCCTCAACTTATAAGATTCAGACGGAAATCCGTCTGTATACACTCACAATAAGGCCGTATGGGTCTGATTCATCGAGATTCTTAGATAAATTTTAACTACTTGTCAAACAAGGGTTTGTCCGATTTTTACCTATTCTGATTCGGAATAGGCTATGCATGTGAGTTTCCTTTTCCTTGCTTGAACTTGATTGATTTTCTTTCCTTGTTTGTCTACTTAATCGACTACTATATAAACCCCCTTCCTTATTCCTTTTTGATGTCTGAAGGATTATTAAAAACTAATTTTATTACTCCCTCACTCTGATTGATTCTACTATTCTAAACTTGAGACCTTGGCCGGCTGAAAGCCAAGGCCACCATAATTCGATTGTTATTCTCTTCTCAGTACGAGCACTGCTCGAGGTTAATTTGAAACCCTTGGGAACTCTGACGCACTGAGATTTTGGGATTTTGCTTCCCTTTTTGCTATTGATGATTGGAGCACTACTTAAAATATTCTTCTTATTTTGCTTGTTTGGTTAATTTGCAACTCGTGAGTCTCTTTGCCTTAGCGATTGCATTCTCTTTCGTTCATATCTATGATTTGTGACACTTAAATCTTTTGTGAACCAATGTGCTATTATATTACCCTGCTATTTCATGTGAACTTTTTCGACCTCTGAACTTGCCTAATTTCTGCCTCCAATGTATGCATATTATATGTGTTTAGCATGAATGATTCTCACTACCTCGAGCATGTCTATCCTAATGTGTTTTTATGTGTATGAATGTTTATACCTGCTGCTCGTCCGGAGATGATCTCCCTACTTTATTATGCATTCTTATGATAGACAAAATCATGTGTTTTAGTTCCTGGTGGATCATTCCAGTGTAATTTAATACTCTACTGAAGTTATTATCCTATGATGGTCAATCCTGTCACCTTAGATTTTAAAATGCAAGCATGAACATGCCTTATGTATCCCCCACGAACTTGTCAGTATGCTTTAGTGAGAAAATGTTGTTAGTCACATCTCTAAGAACTAAGCGTTTAAGCCTCAAAGTTGTCTAATTAATTCTATGTGTAGTTTGTCACCTGGATGATTAAGTAAGTTATTTGTCTGGCCATGGTATATTGAGCCTGCCTTTGGAATTTGGGGTTTGAAGCACACTTTCTGCACCTGGTGTTTGTGCCTGCATTCCGCATGAAGTTTTAAGCCTATTTGAAGGCCCATATGTATTACTGGTTTATTCTATATTTGTATTTGGGTCTATAATTATTCAGTGTGGTTTGTAATAATTTATAAAATTGAATGCTTGGGAAATTAATAAAAAGGGGGGATGGAGTAGTAACTATACAAATCCTGAAAATCAGAATCACCTAGAAATTATGCCTATAAGACTTAACGACTATAATTTTTCATAACTCTAATATTGTCCATTTTCCTAATTTTGCCAGCGTGCATTTCTTGCTTATGTGCGGAGGTGAACTTGAGCCATTTGTTTTCTTTATGTAAAGTCCTATATGTTTTGAATGCGTGCTAGTTTTATCATTTTTGAGCATCACTAGTAAAGTCTAGAACCATCCAAATAGCAGGTCTAAAGCCTCCTGGACCCTAGGCATGGAACGGGTAGTGCACACCTAAGATGCAGATTAGAATTGAATTAGAACGCTTTAGGTAAACAACTGTAACATAGTAATTGGGTAGCAGAAGATGATAGTCTGTACTCGCTGAATAATATGAGCAGCCCCTACCCTAAAGGAGTTGCGAAGTATTATTTATGTTGCACGGGGTGTTCCTTTAGGCTAAAAAACTTAGGACCTCCACCCTCTTCTTTATATATTTATTGTTCAGATTTAGTCATCACTAGTATTTTCACGTTTTCATAACAAAACCTTTAAATTCTTTGTCTTCCCTCACTTACATGATCACTTAGGACAATTGTAATCTAATAATCCATATGGCATGAATTTCAGCTGGGACCCACAGTTGTGGACCTCGAAGAATGCCTAACACCTTCTCTTTGAGGTAATTTGAGCCCTTACCCGATCTTTGGTAAACTGGACTAGTTCTAACAGAGTTATTTGCAAATAGGTGCCCTAATGCACCTCAAAATCGTTAGGCGGTGGCTCTCCTCTTTTAATGCCATTCAAAAGGTGGCCCAAGGCCCTATGTCTCCATTTACATAATAAACACCTCCATCCACATATCAACAATCACCTCCAAAATACCAATATCCTACCATCACCTACCATACCTATAACACCTAACCTGCATATTACCATTCACCTCCGCCCGCCCACCAAAATTACACAAAGCCACTATTACACCATGTGCGTCCCAAGGCGACGTATAATGAATATGAGACTTTTTAATTATGATTTAAATAAGTTTAAAGTCATAATATTACTATATATGATGTTTGGATAGAAAATATAAAGTTTGGGAAAAGACGGATTTAAGTTGCGGAAAGACCGACTAAGGATTTGCCTTGTAACTGAGCTTTTTGAGAAATAGATTTCGTGTGCTATATGAGGTATTTTTGGGACATATTATATACTAAATTGAAGGTCTTGGAATATAGTTTGCAACACTCTTAACCGTTCATTCATACGACATCCGGAGAAAACGATATAAGCGTCGGAAGATGGGCTAATGTTAGGGTGCCAAGATAGCACCTCTTTGACTTTTCCAAACTTGCTATATATAGGTCTTAGGCCGTCTTTATCTTCATTTTTTCATATAACACGACCTGATAACATCCATAAACATATCCATAAGCTCTCTTCTAGGGTTTCAAAGAAGATTAACATCCCGGGTACGGAATCAAGAAGCGATAACATTAGAACGATCCCTACGACGTAAGTATCGCTATATCGCCTATCTTTTTCTTTGTAGTTTGAGTTTTGGAAGGTACTTAATACTTAATAAAACGTTTTATTTCTGTATTTAATCTTTAAATATCAAGGAAGGTTGATAAATTCATTTCCTAATAATTAGAACTCATGGGACGGTGATCGGAAGCTGTGAGTTTGATTTATTTTACTTTTAGTGGACTGTTTTGTAGTCCACCCATGTTGGCCTATTGTTCTGCTGATTTATGAAGTTTGGAAGGATAAAAGGGAGTGGAGAAACTCCATATATGGTAGGGTAGTAGGCTGGTCGCTCGTTGTTGCAATTTAAGGCTAATTGATAACTTGTTGATTGGGTGTGTTATGGTATATTTGGGATTTTTGCTGTATTAAAGATCCTGAATTGTAGTTGGGTTGTTATTGAGTTGCTGATTGTATTATGTTTGTATCTCGCCTATAGAATCGAGTTATCATTTGAGATATGTGATATACTAGCGCCATCTAAGTTGTACATGTATTTTTTTGTTATAAGGCTGGCGCGCTAGTTGTCATAAGCTTGTTGTTGAGTTGCATTGACGACTTTAGGTATATTAAGGCTATCCCTTCTTTCCTTTTGGCATGATCCATATGATACAAATGAAACGAGCAAGCACACAACTTTCATAAATTATTCTATTCTTAGAAGTACTAGGGTTGCCTATGTTTTGGATTCCCCATATATCCTACTATCATATCGTCTGTTCATGGGTCTCATGACATTCCAAGAGATCTTATTGACTTACTTCATTATGCATTGCATCAATTTATACATGTATACTGACCCATGACTAGATGGAGTTATATATGCGTATAGTATATGTTTATAGGGTATGGGGAAAGGTTATGGCGTTATATACACACCACCACCTGATAAGCTAGTATACGTTTATGATTTTGCCCACAGAGGCTGAGATGATATGATGGGATGCCCTCAGAGGCTTGATGATGTTATGTACGCATATAACTATACATGCTATGACATTTATATGCATATACATGACATTATAATTGTTTCATGATTCGCAGAGCTATTCAGACTTACAAGTTGAGTCCTTTACTCCATGTTTCTTTCATGTCTTTTATATACTAATTTTTATGCTTTACATACTCGGTATATTATTCGTACTGACGCCCCTATTGTCTAGGGGCCTGCGTTTCATACCCACAGGTGCAGGTAGACAGGCTGACTGTCCCCCATCTTAGGATCCTTGCTCAGCAAGAGTTGGTGTGCTGCATTTGATCCGGAGCTGCTATTGAGTTTTAGTATGATACTTTTGTATACATATGGGTATGACGGGGCCCAGTCCCATCCTTTATACAACTACACTCTGTTAGAGGTCTGTAGATAGTCATGTATAGTTGGATAGTATGTGGCCTTGTCGGCTCGCCTTACCGTATTCCATATATATATATATATATATATATATATGTATGTATATATGTCTTTTGGGCATGTTTTCCCACGTATGTTATTCGTATGAATCAGTAATTTATTTCACGAAGTTATGCATGAACTACACTTATTTCATGTTTATATCTTAGACATATGCTTATGGGTGTTTGATAGGCAGAACTTGGGCACTCATCACGGCCCATCGATTTGGGTCGTGACAAAAGTGGTATCAGAGCAGTTCCATCCTAAGGTTGTCTATAGACCGTGTCTAGTAGAGTTTTGCTTATAAGTGTGTTGTGCACCACACTTTTAAACAGGAGGCTGCAAGACATATAGGATGTTATCCTCCCTTCTTATCTTATATCGTGCGATATAAGGACTCATTTTCCTAACGATATGTTATGTTTTCAGCGATGCCCAAGAAGGCTACAGGCGCCCAGAAGGGCAAGTTTGTTGCTGATGAGACTACAAGTCGAGCGCCACGAGTTACCAGGGCTCGGGGAGAGTCGTATAGTGAGACTCCATCTCAGACTTCACATACCCTACCCTCTCCATAGGAGATTTGAGGGGCACCAGCTCCAACGCCCGCTTCAGTACCCCCAGCTCCTCAGCCAGATGCATTGGGTTAGGATATGAGAGATGCTATTCAGCTATTGACTCGATTAGTGTCCGTACAGGCTCAACGCCATGAGGTAGGTATTGGTTTTGCAGTTATGGCCATCAGTGCGAGGGTTCATGATTTCATTAATTTGGACCCTCCGATATTCACTAGAGAAGATCCAAACGAGGACCCTCAGGTATTTATCGATCGGATGCAGAGGACTTTGAGAGTAATGAAGTCCATTGTGACTGAGTTAGTTTAGCTAGCTTCCTATAGACTTTGGGATGTTGCAGTTAATTGGTACGATTCTTGGGAGTTGTCCAGAGGTGAGGATGCCCTTTTAGCAGTATGACAGGAGTTCATCCTTCGACATAGTTGATAGGTTCTTAACCCTTCGACAGGGTAATATGAGTGTTCGAGAGTATATCCTTCAGTTTGATTCTTTGGCTAGGTATGCTCCCAATATTGTAGCTAAGATAGAGGATTGGGTTGACCGGTTCGTGATGGGGTTGGAGCCGTACCTGCTTAATGAATGTATGCCGGTCTCACTTTATCCAGGCATTGATATTTCTCCTATTCAGGCATACGCTCAGGGTGTAGAGTAGCGTAAGCAGAAGCAGATGGCCGATCATGAGCATGATAGGGGCTAGAGTAAGAGAGCGAGATCTTCAGGCCCTTCTGTTGAGTTTTGAGGTTGTCAGAGATAGCAGTACCCAAGGTATCCAGCCCATCCATCGGCTAGTGCACCCCGCTCAGTTTACCGGTATGAGATTTGATCGTTCCACCTATCCAGGACCCAGTCAAAGTTCCAGGACCTCTAGTTCTTAGCGTAAGGGTGAATCAAGTCAGATGAGGCCACCCTTGCCATGATGTGCTCAGTGTGGTAAGAAGCATGCCGGGTAGTGCCTCGTGGGGTTGGGTGTTTGTTATACTTGTGGTTATCCATGCCACGTTATGAGAGATTGTACGATGAGTGGTGGTGCAAGTAAAGTTCAGCCAGCGGGATCTGTAGCTGGTTCATCATAATCAGTACGCCCCCCAGGCAAGGTTCACATGCACCAGCCGGTCGTGGTAGATGCAGAAGCGTAGCATCTAGCTCGAGCAGTCCTCAGAACCGCATTTATGCATTAGCGGGTCAACAGGATCATGAGTCGTCACCTGATATTGTTACAAGTATATTATCAGTCTCCTCATATGATGTATATGCATTTATTGATCCAAGTTCCACCTTATCGTATGTCACTCCGTTGGTCGCTAGCAAGTTTTGGGATAGAACCCGAGTTGATTAAACTGTTTGAGGTGTCTACACCTGTTGGGGATCCAGTGATAACTAGACGGGTATATAGAGATTGTATAGTAGTAGTCCATTGTCGTTCTACAGTAGCAGACCTGATTGAGCTAGATATGGTAGAATTTGATATTATAATGGGTATGGATTGGTTGGCTTCTTGTTATGCTAACGTTGATTGTAGATCAAAGATGGTTCGGTTCCAGTTTCCAGGGGAGCCAGTTCTAGAGTGGAAAGGTAATATTGCATCGCCGAGAGGTAGGTTTATTTCCTATCTCAAGGCAAGGAAGATGATCAGAAAGGGCTATATTTATCACTTAGTTCGGGTACAGGATGTGAAAGCAGACTCACCGACCCTTCAGTCTATCTCGGTGATTAATGAGTTTTTCGATGAGCTTCCAAGCCTTCCGCCAGAGCGGGAGATTGAGTTTTTTATTGACACATTACTAGATACTCAGCCGATATCTATTCCTCCTTATAGAATGTTACCTGCAGAGCTGAGAGAGTTGAAAGAACAACTGAGGGATTTGCTTGAAAAAGGCTTTATCAGACCCAGCACATCACCATGGGGAGCCCTGTGTTATTTGTGAGAAAGAAAGATGGTTCCTTGTGGATGTGTATTGATTATAGGTAGTTGAATAAGGAGAAAATTAAGAATAAGTACCCGCTCCCGAGGATTGATAATTTATTTGATCAGTTGCAGGGTGCCATGTGTTTCTCGAAGATAGAATTGAGGTCTGGGTACCATCAGGTAAGGGTTAAAGAGAAGGATATTCCAAAGACAGCATTCAGGACCAGATACAGGCACTTTGACTTTCATGTTATGTCGTTCGGTTTGACCAATGCCCCAGCAGTATTCATGGACTTGATGACCTGTATATTCAGACCCTTTTTAGATCTGTTCGTAATTGTATTTATAGATGATATTTTGGTTTATTCTCGTTCAGTGGATGAGCATGCAGATCATTTGCGTATTGTGCTCACAGTTCTATGGGTAGCCTATCATATTTACATCCAGAGAAGAGTGAGATATCCCATGAGATTCATCAGCTAGCTAATCTTGGAGTTCGATTACTAGATTCAGGTGATACCAGAGTTACTATTCAAGACACAACAACATCCTCTTTAGTAATAGAAGTGAAGGAACGCCAGTATGAGTATCATGTGCTAGCTCATTACAGAGATACAACCCCTAAAAGGAGAATACACCATTTGAGATTACAGTAGATGGAGTCCTCAGATATAGAGGTCGATTATGTGTTCCTAATATGACAGGGCTACGCCAGTAGGTTCTGGGAAAAACATACTATTCTCGTTATTTTGTTCATCCAGGAGCGACGAAAATATATCATAATATCAGGAAAATATACTGGTGGGACTAAATGAAGAAGGATATAGCAGAGTTTGTTGCTCAGTGCCCTAATTGTTAGCAGGTTAAGATTGAGCATCAGAAACCCGGTGGATTATTGCAGGCTATAGAGATTCCAACTTGGAAATGGGAAGTAATTAATATGGATTTCATCAGAGGCTTACCTCGTACCTAACATAAGTTGGATTCTATATGGGTTATTGTTGATACATTTACAAAATCAGCCCATTTTTTACCTGTCAGGACAACGTATTCTGCAGAGGATTATGCAAGGCTTTACATTAAGGAGATAATACGACTTCAGATAGAGGTGCTCAGTTTACAACTAATTTTTGGAGCTCCTTCCAAAAAGCATTGGGTACTCAAGTAAGTCTTAGTACAACACTTCATCCCCAAACAGATGGTCAGGCTGAGCGTACTATTCAGACACTAGAGGATATGCTACAGTCTTGTGTGAGAGACTTTAGGGGTAGCTAGGATGATCATCTTCCACTTATTGAGTTTGCATATAACAATAGCTATCATTCCATCATTCAATTTGTCATGTTTCTATGCTCCGTAAGTGTTTCAGAGATCCTTTTAGATTCATTCTAGTTGACGATGTTCAGGTCACAGAGCAGATATCATATGAGGAAGCTCTCATTGCTATACTAGATAGACAGGTTCAGAGATTGAGAACTAAAGATGTATCTTCAGTTAAAGTACTTTGGAGGAACAATAATGTGGAGGAGATGACTTGGGAAGCTGAAGAAGATATGAATTCTAGGTATCCTCACTTGTTACCTCTTCCGGAGGAGGATCGGACTAAGACATCACAGCCTTTAGGTACGTATATGGTACTTGATTCTTATGTTAGTTATTGTCATTGGTCGTGTGAGGCCATTGGTGTTATTGATGATTGTGGCCCTGTGTGGCTTTGTATTGTTGGGTTTTTTGTCTAACAGATTGGTAGTGGTACCATTACAGAGGAAACTTTGCCATAATTTCTATAGATCACTGGGAGTTTAACATTCGAAGACGAATGTTTCTAGGGGGGAGATTGTCACACCCTATGCGTCCCAAGGTGACGTATAATGAATATGAGACTTGTTAATCATGATTTAAATAAGTTTAAAGTCATAATGTGAGTATATATGATGTTTGGATAGAAAATATAAAGTTTGGGAAAAGTCGGATTTAAGTTGCGGAAAAACCGACTAAGGATTTTCCCTGTAATAGAGCTTTTTGAGCAATAGATTTCGTGTGCTATATGGGGTATTTTGGGACATATTATATACCAAATTGAATAGTTTTGAATGTAGTTTCCAATGCTCTTAATCGTTCATTCATATGACATTCGGATAAAAAGCTATAAGCATCGGAAGATGGGCCAATGCTAGGGTGCCAAGCTAGAACCTCTATGACTTTCCAAATTTGATATATATAGGTCTTAGGCCATCATTATCTTCATTTTTCCATATAAGACGACCTGATAACATCCATAAACATATCCATAAGCTCTCTTCTAGGGTTTCAAAAAATATTAACATCCCGGGTACGAAATCAAAAAATATACATGACATTATAAATGTTTCATAATTCACAGAACTATTTAGAGTTACAAGTTGATTCCTTTACTCTATATTTCTTACATATCTTTTATATATTAATTTTTATGCCTTAAATACTCAGTACATTATTCATACTGACGCCCCTATTGTTTGGGGGCCTGCGTTTCATGCCCGCAGGTGCAGGTACACAGGTTGACGGTCCACCATCTTAGGATCCTTGCTCAGCTAGTGTTGGTGTGCTCCATTTGATCCGTAGCTGCTATTGAGTTTTGGTACGATACTTTTGTATACATATGGGTATGACGGGGCCCAGGCCCGTCCTTTATACAACTACACTCTGTTAGAGGCCTGTAGACAGTCATGTATAGTTGGATAATATGTGGCCTTGTCGGCTCGCCCTACCGTATTCCATATATATATATATATATATATATATATATATATATATATATATATATGTCTTTTGGGCATGTTTTCCCACGTATGTTGTTTGTATGAATCAGTAGTTTATTTCATAAAGTTATGCATGAAGTACACTTATTTCATGTTTATATCTTAGACATTTTCTTAGAGGTATTCGATAGGCAGAACTCGGTCACTCGTCACGGCCCATCGGTTTGGCTCGTGACAGCCACGACCAAACTTTGACCGCAGAGCTCCCAGACAATACACCTCAATCGCTGAACCCATAGCCCAGCTGCATGACAGACTAAATGCCACTAGTTTTGTCACTCTTATTCCTGTTGTTGCTGTTGACAACCCTTCCCAGTGGGTTAACCCCAACAAAACTTGTGCCTATCTCTCAGGCATGAAGGGTCATACCATTAAAGAATGCCACATGTTAAAGGACAAGATTCAGACACTGATCGACACCAAGGTTATACAGGCAAATGAAGCCGCACTGAATGCCCGTAATAACCCTCCCCCGGATCATTGGGGGCGAGGGAGTGAACGTAATAGAAACTGATAAGGAATGGGATCAGGAGGGATCTATTGGACTTATTCGAGAGGGGGATGCTCGTAAAACATCTCATGTCACCCTCTCACCAATTATGGCGCAAACCCAGGCACCATTTGAAGTCGAGGTAGCTACACCTTTCACTGTTATGGTAACTCCCACACCATCCTATAAATCTGATGTTGTCCCATGGGATTATGTTGCAGAGGCAAGAAGAAAAGGAAAATCCAAGATGGAAGAGACATGTGTTGCGCAAGGTATGACTAGAACTGAACGAGTTTATACACCTGAGAATCTTGGAGGAACAAGCAAAGAAGCTGCATCGAAGCCACCTGTCGTTGAGAGGAGCACTAACGATCTTTGGAGGAAGGTACAAGCAAGGGATACCCCTATAATTGTTACAACTCTGGATGTTGCCTTTGTTCTTGTATAACGGTACCTGAACAAGACTCCCGCCCAGATATCCATTTTGTCATTGTTGCGAAATTCCGACGCGCACAAGAATGCTTTGATGAAAGTGTTAAGCGAAGCTTAAGTGCCCGTCGGTATCACTAGAGGAGAGATGGCTAACATGGACGGACAGGTGCTGAAGAATCACAAAATTATTTTCCACGAAGATGGGTTACCACTAGAAGGGTTGAGCAACAATAAAGTATTGCACATCACTGTGCAATTTGAAGACAAGTTCATTGCCAGGGTCCTGATAGATGGAGGTTCGAGCCTGAACATATGCCCGCTGACCACTCTGAAAAAATTAGGTAAAGGCCTGCATGAGATACGGATGGGAAGCATGAATATGAAAGCGTTTGATGGATCTCAGAGAGCCACTATCGGAGAAATCAACTTTGATCTACATATGGGATCGACCTGGATTGATGTCGAATTCCAAGTGCTACACATATTCTCCACCTACAACCGATTGTTGGGATGACCATGGATACACACAGATGGGGCAGTCGCATCTATCATGCACCAGGTTGTGAAGTTCGAGTGGAATCATCAGGAGGTGATCATTCATGGAGATGGGAAAAACCCTATTTACACCAACCAGACCGTTCCAGTCAACGCAAACAGGAGGAAATTGGGAGGATAAACATACCACCGCATTGAGCGGGTAAACGCAATTGAGAAGGATTGATGGTGAAGCAATACGATAGAAAGAATATTGATGTGGTTGGGAAATGAACCAGGCAAGGGTCTTGGCCGAAAGCTTCTGGGGATCACGGAACCCATACGACCACATTATCATGGCATAACCTTTGGACTCTGGTATGAATATACTGTGCAAGAATACCAGGATTGGACACCACCATGGCACACTGATTACTATCCGTTGGAACAACCCATACCACCGCTGCACCAGACATTCCACCAGACTGACATGATTTAGGGATCCGAGGAGGACGAGATTTTGGCCGGTTTGAGGAAGTTGTTTTTGAACAAGGAATATATGGAATGCAATGCAATTTTAGAGGAGGAGGAGGAAGACCTTACTATGCATATAGTAGGAGAAGGAGTTGTTATCAAGAACTAGACCGCTGCACCGTACTGGGCTCGCCGAGTACCTGAGTAGCCTGGCAAAATTAGCATGACTTATTTTTAAGTTGTTTTTTAGCATTTAAGACATTTTTAGTGTTTTGTTTTGAAATAATTACTCGAGCCATCGAGCCATACTTGTTGACAATTTTATGCTTTATTAATGCATTATTACTTTATGTATTTATTATTATCTTTCTACATTCCTTTCAGCGTAATTATTACATATCCTGATGAACCTATGACCGTGACATGCAATGAGACAATGCAACATCAAGAAAGTGATTTGAAAAATTTGGAAGATGATATAATACCTGAGGAAATTGTCAAAGAAGTAGATAAAGTCCAACTTGGAGGAAACTGAGGCAATTAACTTTGGGGATTCTTAAACAGTCAAAGAAACTCGCATAAGCATTCATCTATCACAGTCAGAGAAGGAAGAATACATTAGGTTTCTAAATAAATATGAGGATATTTTCGCATGGTCCTACGACGACATGACTGGGTTAAGCACATCCATAGTAGCTCACAAGCTACCTACCAACCCCAAGAGTCCGCCGATAAAGCAGAAGCTCAGAAAATTCAAGCCAGATATGAGTGTGAAGTTACTAGAGGAGGTGACCAAGCAAATCAAAGCCCATGTCCTTTGAGTGGTCGAATACCCGACCTGGTTAGCCAACATTGTGCCTCTTCCGAAGAGAGATGGGAAAGCCAGAGTGTGTGTTGACTATCGAGATCTGAATAGAGAAAGTCCTAAGGAAGATTTCCCGTTGCCCAACATACATATACTGATCGACAACTGCACCAAGCATGAACTCCAATCCATTTGTGGATTGCTTCGCAGGATACCACCAGATTTGGATGGATGCGGAGAACGCCAAAAAGACAGCCTTTATACCACCATTGGGGATATATTGTTACAAAATGATGCCATTTGGTTTGAAGAATGCTGGGGCCACCTACATGAGGGCCATGCCGACTCTTTTCGATGACATGATACACAAGAAAATAGAGGTGTATGTGGATGATGTTATCATTAAATCTAAGAAAAGTTCAGATAACATAGCAGACCTGAGGAAGTTTTTCGACCGACTTCAAAAGTACAACTGAAAGCTAAATCCTACAAAGTGTGCTTTCGGAGTCTCTGCTGGGAAGTTGTTGGGTATCTTCGTCAGTCGCCGTGGTATTGAGCTAGACCCATCAAAAATCAAAGATATTCAGGACATGCCACTGCCAAAGAACAAGAAGGATGTTCTGAGTTTTCTGGGATGCCTAAATTATATCAACCATTTTATAGCGTAGTCAACGGTGATATGTGAGCCGATCTTCAAGATTCTGAGGAAAGACGCCGTGACGCACTAGACCAAAGACACCTATTGTGCTTTAACGTGGATAGCTTAGAAGTTAAGACATTGTTTCTGTGCATACACCACCTATCTCATATCAAGGATGGATCCACTAAAATATATCTTTCAGAAACCCATGCCGAAAGGTAAGTTAGGAAAGTGGCAAATATTGCTAAGTGAGTTCGACATCATTTATGTGACCGAAAAGGCACTCAAGTGGCAAGCATTGGCTGATCACTTAGCAGAGAACCTCATAGACTAAGAATACAAACCATTGAAGACGTATTTTCTCGACGAGGAAGTGTCGTTTGTAGGTGAAGATATTACCGAAACATATGACGGTTGGAGGATATTTTTTGACAGAGCAACAAACTTTAAAAGAGTGGGCATCGCGACTGTCTTGGTATCAGAAATAAGTCAACATTATCCGGTATCTGCAAAGCTTAGGTTCACATGCACCAACAACATGGCAGAATATGAGGCTTGTATCTTGGGACTCAGATTGGCCGTTGAGATGAATGTTCAAGAGTTGCTAGTAATTGGAGATTCAGATCTATATTTACACTAGGTACTAGGAGAATGGGCCACCAAGAACACTAAAATATTGCCATACTTGCATTGTGTACAAGAGTTGATCAAGAGGTTCACAAAGATAGAATTCAAGCATGTCCCAATGATTCAGAATGAGTTCGCAGATACATTAGCTACCTTGTCTTCCATGATACAACATCCGGACAAGAATTTCAATAATCCTATCCCAATAGAGATTCGTAAGTAGCTAGCTTATTATGCTCATGCTAAAGAAGAGTTTGATGGAAAACTATGGTTCCATGATATCAAGGAATATTTGGAGAAAGAAGAATACCTAGAAAATGCCACGCACACTTCGAAGATTGGCCAACCATTTCTTTCAGAGCGGAGGAATTCTGTATAGAAGGACTCCTGACTTGGGATTGCTGCGATGCGTCGATGCCAAGGAGGCATCTAGATTTCTTGAAGAAATACACGCCGGAACTTGTGGACCTCACATGAACGGGTTTAATATGGCCAAGAAATTATTAAGAGCAGGGTACTTTTGGATGACCATGGAGACAAACTGCATCAAATATGTTCAAAAGTGTCACCAATGCCAAATACATGCTGATATGATAATGATACGAGTATTACCCAACGAACTCTATGCAATGAATTCACCCTGACCTTTCTCTGCTTGGGGCATGGATGTCATCGGATCAATTGAACCCGCTACTTCACACAGACACATGTTCATTTTGGTGGCTATAGATTACTTCAAAAAATGGGTTGAAGTCGCTTCCTATAAGGCTATGACTAAGAAAGTCGCAACAGATTTTGTCCGGGATCGTATTGTTTGTCGATTTGGAGTACCTCAGTCAATAATTATTGATAATGATGCCAATATCATCAGTGATCTGATGAAAGCTATGTGTGAAACATTCAAGATCAAGCATCAAAACTCTACTGCATACATGCAACAGATGAATGGAGCCGTAGAAGTAGCTAACAAGAACATCAAGAAGATATTGAGGAAAATGGTGGACAACTACAAGCAATGGCACGAGAAGCTACCATTTACTTTGCTGGGGTACCGCACCACAGTTCATATATCAACTAGGGCAACCCCCTGTCTACTAGTCTATGTTACCAAAGCCGTTATTCCTGCCGAAGTGGAGATTCCTTCCTTAAGAATCATACAAGAGGCTAAGCTCAGCGATGTGGAATGGATACAGAGTCAGTATGAACAGCTGGCTCTCATTGATAGCAAGAAGATGAATGAGTGTGTCACGGACAACTCTACCAGAATATAATGGCAAGGGCTATCAACAAAAAGGTTAGATCGAGGAAATTCATGCCGGGACAATTGTTGCTGAAACGGATCTTCCCGCATCACGATGAATCAAAAGGGAAATTATCACATAATTGGCAAGGCCCTTACATGGTTCACCGAGTACTGACAAGAGGAGTGCTTATACTTGCAGAGATGGATGGAGAAATATGGCCAAAACCTATCAATTCAGACGTGGTCAAGAGATATTAAGTTTAAGATTACATTTGCACTTTCTATTTGATGTAACCTGAACTACGCTTGACCTTATTCCTGTTTAAGAGGAAATACGTAGGCAGCCTTGTGGTTTTGGTCACATCATAATAAAATCTTCTTCCCCTCCTATGGTTAGAAACTAGGGCAAGATTGCGAGTTCGTCAATCTGAATATGTCAAGGATCACCAAGAAGTGTATCGCCAGAAGTATGCACTTAACCTGGGGCAGAATTTTGAGGAGGATCCTCAAAGTTCCGAGTTGAGGAGGTTGCAATGTCTCAAAGCGTGTCAAAGTCTCTGATTTGAAAATTATTTGTTTTATGCATCATCACATATTTTGAACAAACTATATTTTTATATAAACGATTTATCACTAATGCATATTTTTCGAAAACAAAATCATTTTTTGTAGTAGCCAGACGTTACTCAAGGTGACTCAAACAAGGCCTCAAGATAAGGAGCAAAGATGAAATGAAGAATCGAAGGCACGAACCAACCTTTCCCCCAAAACTCAGGATTTTTCTTTGGATGCAGGAGCAATGGACATAACAAGCACGTCCGCCAATATATACATATAACAAGAACACTATTTTCACACCGACATAGGTCGCCAAGCACAAACACGTCAAGCTAAGGATCGTGTTTCCCTCTCACATTTAATCGTTGCTATTTCTGCATAGGGCTAAACACTGCCCTCATAACTGCATAAGGCGAAGCACTACCTTTCCTTTTATGAGGCTAAGCACTGCCTCCACCACTGCATAAGGGTAAGCACCACCTTCCCTTGCATGATATTAAGCACTGTCTCCATTACATTGCATGAGGCTAAGCATTGCCTCCATAATTGCCTAAGTCTAAATGTTGCCTTCCCTTGGAAGAGACTAAGCACTGTCTCCATTCTTTGTATGAGGCTAAGCACTGCCTCCATTATTGCATAAGGCTAAGCACTGCCTTTCCTTGCATGAGATGAAGTATTGCCTTTCCTGGCATGACACTAAGCACTATCTCCATTCTTTGCATGAGGCCAAGCACTACCTCCATTACTACATAAGGCTAAGCATTGTCTTCCCTTTCATGAGACTAAGCACTATCTCCATTATTTGCATGAGGCTAAGTAATGCCTCCATTATTGCATAAGGCTAAGCATTGCCTTCCTTTGCATAGGGCTAAACACTGCCCTCATCACACACAAGGCTAAGCATTGTCTTGTCTCGTTCTCGGATACAATTAAGCATCAGTTGTTCCCTCTATCAAATAATTGATATCTCCTCATCTTTGCATTTCATGGGCTGAAACATTTCCACATTGCCCGAAGGCATCATAGTATGAAGGCATCATCCTCATAGCCCGAGGACATCATGCCATGGTCCGAGGACCTCTCAAAACTGCAAATCATCATTCAAAGGCGTCATAGTCTAGAGACACCATCCTCATGGCCCAAGGACACCATTTCATGGCCTGCGAATACTTTATCATATGCTTCATGGACCAGGACGTCATGGTCTAAGGACATCATCCTCATTGTCCAAAGATAACTCTCATGGTCCGAAGGGAATTTGCATCATGTTTATATTTCTGAAATAACCCCATATATTCGGGTGCATCGTGTTTTAAGTTTTGCAGGTAACTCAAGAGGTAATCGTCCTACAAACAGAAGCAATTCTTGCTCCGGTTTCGGGTTTAGTAATCCCCTGAAGATTTTTACCAAGACCCTTGCCTGGTTCATATCCTGTCTACAACAATATAATTTCTATATTGTTTCTCCACCATCTATCCTTTTCAATTGCGTTCACCCGCTCAATGCAGTCATATGTTTCTCCGCCCAACTTTCTCCTATTTTTGATGACTGGAACAGTCTGTTCGGTGTAGATAGGGTTGCTTTCGTCTCCATGAATGATCACTTCCTGATGATTCCACTCGAACATCACAACCTGGTGTAGAGCGGAAGCCACTTCCCCAGCTTCATGTATCTATGGTCGTCACAACAATAGGTTGTAGGTAGCAGATATATCTAGCACTTGTAACTCAACATCAAACCACGTCGGACCCATATATAGATCAAGGTTGATTTCCCCGATAGTGTCTCTCTAAGATTCGTCGAATGCCTTCACATTCATGCTTCCCGTACGTATCTCGTGTAGGCCTTTATCTAATCTTTTCAGAGTGGTTAGTGGGCATATGTTCAGGCTCAAACCTCCATCTATCAGGACCCTGGCAATGAATTTGTCCTCAAATTGCATTGTGATGTGCATCGCCTTGTTGTGACTCAACCCTTCTGGCGGTAACTCATCTTCATGGAAAGTAATTTTGTGACTCTCCAGTACCTGCCCGACCATGTTAGCCATTTCTCCACTAGTGATGCCGGCGGGTACATAAGCTTCACTTAACACTTTCATCAAGGCATTCTTGTGTGTGTCCCAGTTTTGCAACAGTGATAAGATGGATATTCGAGCAAGAGATTTATTCAGGTGGTCCACAATAGAGTATTTCCTTGCTTGTATCTTCCTCCAAAGATTGTCAGTGCCTGTCTCAACAACATGTGCCTTAGGTGCAGCTTCTTTGCTCCTTCCTCCGATATTCTCAAGTGTGTAAACTCTGCCAGTTATAGTCATACCTTGCGCGACACCTGTTTCTTCTATCTTGGCTTTTCCCTTTCTTCTCGCTTCTGCAACATAATCCCATGGGACGGCATTAGACTTGTAAGATGGTGTGGCAGCTACCATTACAGTGAAGGGTGTGGCTACCTCAACCTCAAATGTTGCCTGGGTTTATACCACAACTTGCGTGAGGGTGACTGAAGATGTTTTAGGAGTGTCTCCCTCTCAAATAAGTCTGATGGACCCTTTTCTGAACCCATTCCTCATCAGTTTCTTTCATGTTCACCCCCTCACCCCTATGATACGAGAGAGGGATATTGCGGACATTTGGTGCGGCTTCCTTTGCTTGTATAACCTTAGTGTCGATCACTATATGAATCTTTTCTTTTAATATGCGTCACTCCTCAATAGTATGACCCTTCATGCCTGAATGATAAGCACATATTTTGTTACGATTGACCCACTGAAAGGGTTCTCAACAGCAAAAGCAAGAATAGGGGTGACATAACTAGCGACCTTTAGTCTCTCATACGTGGCTTTGGGTAGTTTTGGCGGACGGGTGGAGGTGAATGGTAATATGCAGGTTGAGTGATGTAGGTATGGTAAGTGGTGACAAAGTATTGGTATTTTGGAGGTGAGAGTTTATATATGGGTGGAGGTGTTTGGTATGTGAGGGGAGACTTAGGGCCCTGGGATACCATCACAGCACCCACTTCTTTCTTCTTTGAGATACCTCCTGATTGCAAGGGTTCATTTGTGGCTTGCAGTGCCTCAAAATTTATCACCATACCACTCTTGATTCCTTCTTATATCCTCTCTCCTAACTTGATGATGTCTGAGAACATGTGATTCTCGATGACCATCAACCTTTCATAATATTGCGGATCTTGCGCTCTAACAAAGAACTTGTTCATTTGTTATTCTTTAAGTGTTGGCCTTACCTTTGCGACCTCTGATCTCCAACGAGTAGCATACTCGTGGAAGCTTTCTGTTGGCTTTTTCTTGAGGTTTTGAATATAGAAAATGCCTGGCGCATTCTCTGTATTGAACCTGAATCTGTCCATAAAATCTGGTACCACACTTACCCAATTTGCTCACTTCTTCAGGTTTTGACTAATATACCAAGACAACACGTCTCCTGTAAGGCTTCGCATGGATAGTTTCATGAAGATTTGTTCATTCTTACCCACTCCTACAAGCTTGTGATAGTAGGTTCTCAGATGTACCTTCGGATCACCAGTACCATCAAACATCTCAAACTTGGGTGGTTTGTAACCCTCCAGCAGTTCTACATCTGACTGGATACATAAATATTTATAGTTTAAACCTTCAACGCCTTTCACACCTTCAACACTCTAGACTCTCTCTGTCAGTTTCTTGAGTTCTTCCGCTATATTTCGAATGAGCATGTCATTTTCAATCAGCTCAGGTATGCATAGGACTTGTTGCGGGGTATGCGGTAAGGTTTCCACGTATATTGGATTGCTTTGATGAGTTCCTGAAACTTGGGTATATGGGTGATGGTTGGTTTAGTTTTGTGGATCAGGAGTAGATTGTGGTTCATTTTGGGGAGTGTGATAACTAGTGGTTTGCGGGTATTGAGTTAGGTGATTGTGGTGTTATTGAGGGGTTTGCACTAGTGGTGGGTTAAGATTCTGGGGAGGCGCGGGATTATGATACTGGTGTCGTGCAGTAGGATTCAGAGCTATGGGGGGTGGATTCTTGTTTTGTGTGTTTTGTGGCGTTGTTTGGTTTTGGGTAGTTGGGTTTTGTAGGTTGATGTCGGGAACATTGAGAATAAGGGAAAAGTTTCGGACTTGTTCAAGCTCACCCTGTGGCTCCAGGATTTTCTGCTCCAAACGTAAGACCAACTCATTCTGTCATGGGGTGCTTCTACCATCTGAAGTTTCAACATTTTCCGCCATAGTGGCATTATCTTTCCGGATACCACTTAAATCATCCATCTTTCCTTTGCCCTTGCCTTTGCTTTTCGGGTCTCTAGGTGGAGGACCTCTAGATCTAGTGTGGTATGATGATGATGCCAGGATGCACGAACCAACCTTTGGGAATGGGAATAAATAAATAAATAAAAACAAAAGGTAACCAAGTTAGTAAGGTGAAATAAAAGAGTGTTTGCAATATTTAAATATTTTTCACAAAAGTCATGCAATAATTCGCGTCCTAATTTGGGGACGTCATTGTGCCTGAGGTAGGCCTAAGAGACACATAGACTTGGAGAAAATTGATGCCAACGTTTGTTTCATTTCATTAGTGCGAAAAATAAGCCAAAGCAATCTTTTACTAAATCGACAATAATAGTACTAAAATCACTAATGGCATTAAGCCTTATTACATAGAAATCTAATCTAACCTAGAATGCAGTAAAGAACATCTTCTCCTAATCTACTTGGTCCCTGAAGGACCTTCTCCATGCTTGGCTCTCTTGACCCTATCAATCATGTTCCCCAGATCGCGCATATCCAGCAATAAGTAAGCTTTTTCCAGCTTTCCTCCTACATCGTCATCCATGACCCAACAATCCCAAAATATCTTTCTCATCTTCCCTTCTAGCTCCATCGGTCCTTGCTCCAAGTATTCTAATCTCTCCGACGACTTAGTGGCAATCTCTTTCAATTCCCTTATCGCCTCCATGTTTACTTTGTGTTGCTCCAGATGCTTAGCTTCGGACTCGAACACCTTTTCGCATAGCCTCTTGTACTTCACATGTGCCTCAACCACTTCTTCTATGATCCTATCCTTTAGATTGACTCCTGGTTTGACGTCCCCAACTATGTCGTCTTCCAGCCATGACAGATAGTAGTACATATGACCGGTGTGATACCTGTCCAGCTCAATAGTTTCTCCTTCCACAATGATCTTTTGGTTCCACATGTGTTGCGTTTCGAATTTGAATGGGATGACATCTCCCTTTAAATTTGCCCTGTACTGAACCATGTTGGAAATCCGAGTATGAATCGTTTTCTTCTAGCTTGCCTCATTACCCTTTTAGGAGCGTAAGGGTAGATGCCTCGTAGCCCGATCAATACCAAGTGAGTAGTCCCTTTTGATCTGATGATGAACTCGCCTGTCAGGTTACTGAAGAAACATACCCAACCTACAACATTTTCAGGCTTTGCGAACCTGTCTGGAATAAACGTCATTTTCTTTGGGTGATGATTGGCTATGTAGTCATTCAGTGGCCTTCATAGAAGCTGTTGATGATACTCACCCCTCTGAAAGTGTTCCAGCAGCCAGATTTGTAGCAACAGATTACAACCTTTAAAATGTCTGAACCCATGCTTGCACCGATATAGAGCCCAGTACATCCGAGCTAAGATCATTGGAATGATAGTATAAGTTTGTCCTTCAATGATATCCATTAACGTCCTAGCGACCATGGCTAAGAGAGTATAAATCCTTCCTCCTTGTATCGGAAAGATCAACAACCCCAAGAAGCTGACAATGAAAACATAAACCCAATGATGCACCCATCCCAAAGAGGTAATGGCTAGTTCATCATGATGAAGATGATATAATTTTCTATGCCCATAACGCTCGTAGAGAAACTCAAAAGGGATGTACAATTTCTTTAGACATAGCAGTTCATCATTCTTCTTAAAACCCAACATCTTCAGAAAACTGCGCGGAGTGCAATTTTCTAGCACTAGCAGTTCCGGACTATCCCATGACAACTTGGTGAAACCCCATATTTCTTCCAAGAGAGGAGTCATTTCTATATTGCCAAATTGAAAAATAGTTCTTTTCTCGTCCCAGAACATGGTAGCGGCCTCGATCAGTTGCCTATTTGGTTGAATGTTCAAAAAAGAAGGCAGGTCACCAAGTACTCTCCTCACATGATTTCTATAACAAGGTGCAAGGTCTTTCCACCAGACAATTAGCAAAGGCGAGATGTTTTGGACCATACCGAACTCGTGCTTCATTTTCTGTAAACAAACAACGGTTAGCCATCCCCTTTCCAGATTTGACTACTTATTTAATATTGATCAACATGTTGTCACGTTTTCTCCAAGTAATGCACATATATGATGGTGTCCTTTGGGATCATGGAAATACACTCGGACTATGGATAAGGTTTATCTAAACGGGTTGATACGTCAATGACGCTTCAATCCATAATAGGTTTAGTATGATGCATGTACATTTTAATTCAGAGTGTGGTTTCTATAAAGGTCTAGACTGGTACTCTCAAGTGGACAACTCGAGAGGGAAAGGAATGGAACCGTCAACTGCACCGCTGATCGACTAGTCTACCGCAAATAAGTCTTTATGGTTTAATAAGGTGATTTCAGGAAAGCGCGGACACTCCTCAAGCGCCACTATGTTGATAATATGCATGAATAAAGTATGATGTAGAGCATGCTTTGTTCATAAATATGAACACATTGCCAAGTATTTGCATGATATAAGTGCGTAAAAACAGTAAAGTAACGATAAAGATGAATAGGAGTAGGAACAAAAGGAGAGAAAAAGAAAAACAAAAAGAGAAGTCAGTTTAACTTGTGAAAACTTGCGAGAATGTAATGAAGCAAGTAGGGAAATAGGGACGGGAGAGTCATGATATAGCATTCAGAGAGAGGTCATACATGTCACAACAATCATGGAAAGCTGAGAGGGGATGTTCATGTCATAGTAATTTAAAGAAATAAAGGAAAGCAAGGGAAGGGGTGTGCATGTCATAGAAATCTAGACAAATATAGAAAAAATAAAAGAAATAATCCACATAAGTCAATTTTGTTATGGAAAGAGCCTAACTGAAATCCCCAGCAGAGTCGTCATGCTGTCGCGCCTCATTTTCTCACGAAAGCGGGCTTGGACATGTGACAACTCTTTTAAAGGAGATATTAAAATAGAAGAGTCACCACCTAACGATTTTTAAGGTGTGTTAGGGCAACTATTTACAGATAACTCTGTTTGATTAGTCTATGCCACCAAAGATCGGGTAAGGGCTCAAATTACCTCAAAGAGAAGGTGTTAGGCACTCTTCGAGTGTGGTTTTCGGTCGAAGTTTAAACTATGTGTATTAGATAATTAATCTAGATGATCAAATAAGCAAATAAGGATATAGAAGTTGAAGACTCTATTATAAGAATTAACTATGTGACTAATTGATACAAGTCTTTAAAAATCATAAGGAGTACAATTGTGTTGATCTACGACTAGGTGTGAACAGCAAGTATATAAAAGGGATATGGGGGACCTAAGTTTTTTAGCCTAAATGATCACCCCGTGCAACATAAATAATACATCGCAACTCATTTAGTGTAGGGGTTGCTCATATTATTCAGCGGGCATAAATTATCATCTCCTGCTACCCAATTACTATATTGAAGTTATTACTCAAAGGAACTCTAATTCAATTCTAAATTGTATCCTATGCGTGCACTACCTGTCCTATGCCTATGATCCAAGAGGCTTTGGACCTACTATTAGGTGGTTCCAGACTCAACCTAGGTTGCTCAAAATGATAAAACTATCGCGCATTCAAAACATATTGGACTTCACAAAAATGCAAGAAAGGGCTCAAGTTACCCCCCATACATAAGCAGCAAATGCACGTGACAGATTCAGGCAGTAGGTAGTTTCATCAGTTAAGCAGCATTAGAGTTGTTAAATACTATAGGCATGGTTTCTAGGTGATTCTGATTTCCAACATTGTATATGCAGCGGTGCAGCTTTAGGCTATGAAGTTGTAGATTGGAAGTATTACAATCCTACAGGTAGGATATCTAAATGTTCATGCAGTGAGGTAATAAGATTGTTCGAAAGCCTAAGATTAACAACTCTGATCTTATAAATACGTTGTCTAAGATGAGTAATAGCATCCTATAGCCAGGATTTCTAACGGTTGATGATGGGAGTTGGTTTTACAATTCTTTATCCTTATATGCATATTTTCTAGACGGGCAGTGCAAAAGTAACATAAAGCAACCTATTAATTATTTAACCCTATAGTCATGGTATCTAGATGAGTACCAATAGGAGCAGGTCTTTATTATTTAACACGATCCTATAGGCATGATATTTAACACATGGCAATAGAGCAAATTGAGCAAATAACCAATAATGTTGAATCCTACAACATACTATCTAATAGCGTATAGAAGTGGAACATGTGAACAAGTGAAGCACTTAGATTCTTATAGGCATATTTTCTAATAGTGTATAGGATTAGAACATGTGGAGTGAGTAAAGTGTTTGGGTTCCTATAGGCATGCTTTCTATCTTTGTAGAGAAATAAAGCATTTAAAACGAGATAGTAAACAAAATATTTAGACCCTATAGGCATGTTTTCTACCATTTTGTGCGAGAATAGAGTAAACGTGTTTCCCCCAATTTCATTAACACCCCAGTTGTTTGTTTACAAATTATTACAGGCCCAGATAATGAGTACAAGTACAAATATTACATAATTGAATAACTGCAAACCTGAGAACAAGCCCAAACTAAAGTAACCCCGTACTGCCTGGGTCTTCAACATGCTTTCTTTAACATGAATAACAGGCCCAGATCCAAACGTATCTCAGACAGGAAAGTGTGTCCACTTGCATAGCCCAATGCCATACATGAACTCATATAAGCCCAACAATTACAGATTGACCACTTAACCAAATAAGTTAATGGAGCACACATGAAATCAATTAGACAACCCTAAAGAAATTCCTCATAGAGACAGGATTATATGACCGCTAGTAGGATTCATATGAAACACACTGCATTTTAGAAGGAAAAGTGACAGGATTGATTAAGTCAAGAACGTGAGAACTAGGAGAATCAATAGGACTCATTTTCATCAAGGGTAAATTCCACACAGAAAAACAACATGAGTTCATGAGTGAGCAATCATCTGACAAAAGGGAAAGTACCTATATGAGACAATGTTATTGAGGTGAACTCTTATGAACTTCAATAACCTTTTTGTCTATATTCTGTTGTTTTCAAGTTGTCTTTCATAAAACAAACATAGCTATGACTATTTTCAAGCTTGAGTATAACTGCCTCATGTTTAAATGTAAAATCTTAGTATGTATATCTGGGTTGAACTTGTTTTGGCATAACACTTTCTTTGTCTTTAACCTCCTCATGGCATTGCTAACTTTGTAAAGCTTACCTTGCCTTTGTATGATAGTTGATTTTGAATGATATATGTTCCCCTGTTTGGCTTCATGATCCCATGCTTTTGTTTTTGAAATTATACTCAGTCTTCCCCTTCCTGCAAATCTAGACCGAACCTGATCTTTAAATCTTATGAGAAGTTCTTTATTGGTACTGCCTGAACATAATAGCTAGTTTAAGGTTAATACTGTTATGAATGTGATCATTTTGAGCACCTTAGGAATTCCATGTTCAAATCTGTGAACTTGTAGTCATATTGGGAAAATTCCTTCTATAAGAATTGGTAAATGAATATACTGGAGGAGCGGGTTGCACGCCGCAACAGACTTGATTAAAATGAATATATTGGAGTAGCGGGTTGCACGCCGCAACAGAACCGCATGTGAATATATTGTGAGAGCGGGTTGCACGCTGCAACAGAATTGAATGTGAATATATTGTGAGAGCGGGTTGCACGCTGCAACAGAATTGATGGAAATGATAATTGGTTATGACTGCTGAGTTGGCTTCAATTATTATAAATGAGTTACCTGATTTATTTCTATTATTGTTATTGTTACTAATATTGCGTACAGGTAATGTAAGTGACCCGCCTTAGCCTCGTCACTACTTCATCAAAATTAGGCTCAGCACTTACCAGTACATGGGGTCAATTGTACTGATACTACATTCTGCACTTCTTGTGCAGATTTCAGAGTTGGTCCCAGCGGTGTGCCATAGACTTGCTCGGATTTCAGCTATTCAGAGGAGACTTGAGGTATAACTGCATGGCGTCCGCAGCTCTGAAGTCCCCGTCTATTTTACTTTAGCTGTGTGTTTATTTCCAGATAGCTTTATTTTATTCAAACCTTTATTTGTATTATTCTAGAAGCTCGTGCACTTGTGACACCAATTCTGGGATGGTATTTAGACACCATTATTTTTATGAATTATTTCACTATATTTTAAACTTTGCTTCCGTTTTTGGTCCTTGATTATTAATAATGTAAAGATTATTTAAAAATTGGTTAATATTATTCTAACGTTGGCTTGCCTAGCAAGTAAAATGTTAGGCGCCATCACGGTCTGAAGGTGAGAATTTCGGGTCGTGACATCAGCTCATTCACAAATATGAAAAATTAGACATGCTTTACAAGTTCACAATTAAAGCATGAATCTTTCACCGAAATCACTAAAATATGAATTTATCATAAAACTATGACTTTTTCCAAACTTCCAACAAAAGATAAGATCATGTTGCTTTATATTATGAGGAAATAACATCTCTATAACTACATGTCAAGCCAATAACATATGTTTATCCGCTAGCATGAGGAAAATACATCTCGATGCCTACTTGCCAAATATACATGTCATGTCAATAATATCCCACTAAAATCATCAAGTTCACTCACTCTCAGCACACTCAAGGTGCCTGGCTCAAATGCCCCTCACTATCACACACACAATCACTCAGCATTGTACGGGTGCCTGGCTTAAAAGCCCCTCACCAAAGCACGTGTATATATCATTGTGCTTGCGCCCACTCCTAGCATGTCAGACTCTGGAGGGGCGGATCCTTCCCAAACACTAATCAAAAGCCAATATGGCATGTTGCAGTGTGCAACCCAATGTAAATAATAATCAATAGCCAATAAGGCTTGTTGCACCGTGCAACCCTATCCAAATATCACTCAATAGCCAATAAGGCATGTTGCGGCGTGCAACCTGATCCATATATCACTCACAACATGGCTCTATGGCCCACATCAGTCAACAACCTCTCAAGTCTCAATGGATTACAATCTCATAGAACTCAGCCCAAACAATAACACATATGGAAGACAACAACACGTATGACGTAGGAAATAATTAATGTACACAGACTGAGATATGACATGAAAATAAGGAATTAAGACTGAGTAAATAACTGCAATTATAGCATACATCTCAAAACAACAAGAATAGATCCATTACATCTCAACCAAATAAGCACATAACCTAAACATGATTTTTAACATGAATCATAGCTGAGATAATCAAGTGAGTAAAGAAAACACGGATATAATAAAGCACGATAGTAAAACAAGTCCTGTAATAGACTAAAGTCCACTCGAATCATGAATACCCTTACGCACACATTCCCGTCATCTAGCATGTGCATCACCCCTACACATCTCATATAATATAGTTCTGAGGGTTAATTACCCTCAAATCCAAGTTTAGATATGTTACTTACCTCGAACAAGCCAAATAAAATACCGAGCAAGCTAAAAAATACTCTAGAAATGCCATCCCGCAACCCCCATACGGCTCAAAACTAGCCAAAAAAAACTCAAAAACATCAAATAATGCCATGAGAAATAAATTCATGCGATAAAGGTCGAATCTTTAATCAAATCCTCAAAGTCAACCAAAAAGTCAACCCAGGCCCGCACCTCGGAACCCAGCAAAACTTACAATGATCCTTCTTCACGATCGCAGCTACCAACCTCGCGATCGCAATTCCAAAAATGTCTAGTACAGGTATACCCTTCGCGATTGCGGCAATGAAGCCCCTTGATCGCGATGAACAAATTCCATTAACCCTTCCTAAACTCTTCCTAGATAGCCTGTGGTATAAAAGCCATAACAAAGGGCTACAACTTGCATTTATAGATCACCTCAAAATTTCTTATAGATTACACAATATAAGCTCCCGAAGTCAGCTGAATGATAGCCAAAATTTCTTCTACGCGAACGTGAAGCTTCCTCCACGAATGTGGTTCACAGTTCAAACTTGCCATTTTACTCTTCGCGATCGCTGCCCAGAGCTCCACGATCATGATATACACACCTGTTGCCAAAAACCAGCAGTTGAAAAGGGCATAAAAATGGTCCAAAACCACCCCAAAACTCACCCGAGCCCCTTGGGACCCCGTCCGAACATTCCATCAAGTCCCAAAACATAACACAGACCTACTCGAGGTCTCAAATTACACATAGAAACATCAAAACCATGAATTGCACATCAAATGAAACTTAATAAACTTTTGAACTTTCTACTTCCAAAACTCGTGCCGAAACATATCAAATCAACTTGGAATGACCTCAAATTTTGCACACCAGTTCCAAATGACATAATGAAGCTATTTCAACTCCCAAAACTACAATCTGAACCCTATATCATCAAATTCAACTCCCTATTAAACTTATAAACATCCCAAACCTTCAAAACCAACTTTCACCAAATAGTGCCAAATCCTTCTAGAAACATCCAAATGCAAATCCGGGTATATGACCAAGTCCAAAATCACCATCCGGACCTAACAGAACCATCAAAAATCCGATCCGAGATCAAATACACAATGTCACACTTGGTCAACTCTTCCAACTTAAAGCTTCTTAGTTGAGAATCATTCTTCCAAATCAATCCTGAATCACTCGAAAACCAAAACTGACGATACACACAAGTCATAACACATCATATGAAGCTACTCAAAACTTCAAACCACCAGACCGAATGCAAATGCTCGAAAAGACTGATCGGGTCGTTACAGCATTAATACACCACCCTTATACCGCAACATGCACATCAGTAGATCAACACAATAATCAACTCGCACCACACGTGCCCATATGCCACAACATTGCCAAAATCAACAATACCAATGTCACCACAATACATAGCCTACGTCTCAACCACAATGTATACAAGAATCTCAATAACAACAAAATGAACGGGGAAATTAAGATAATCCAATAATCAACAACTTCAATGACCAAACATGTTAATAGCTATCAATGACTACAACATCAATAAACCCAAAAATGAGGGTATTTTCATGAAATGGCAACCTCCAATTAAAATGCATAACATAAGCTCAATAATAAAAGATATAGCATTAAATAAAAACTACGACTAAATGCATGAGAATAATTCAACGATAGAAAAGATAGCATCTAATAACAACTACAAATAAATGCATATAAGAGTAATCTTGACATTGGAAAAATAGAATATGCAATAACAACTTCAATTAAAGCATGTAAAAATAAACTTGACAACAAAATATAGTTCGTATAATAACAACTTCATTTAAATACTTATAAGTGACCTAAGAGTCTAAACCAGTCAATTTTCACATATAAGCTCGTGTACACACTCGTCACCTCATGTATACGTCTTTCACATAATTCAAATAATACAATCAAACCCAAACCTAAGGGGTAGTTTCCCCCACGCAAAGTTGGGCAAGATACTTACCTCAACTATGCCAAATCAACACTCAAAAATGGCTTTTCAAATAACATTCACCTTTGCACGGCTCAAATCGAACCAAAACCGACTTAATATCATCAAACAATGCAAGAGAAACCAATTTCGATTAGTAAGATCGCCTCCTACCTAGTCTAGGGTTCTAAAATATCAAAATGAGACTAAGTCCAATTTTTTTAGCCCTTTTGGTCAAGTGAAGGAGTCATGATTGCAACCCTAGGTTAGTAATTGTGAACCCTCGCAAATGCGAACAATGACTCATAAATGTGGCGCCTGACAACCCAGGGGAATGTCGCAATAGCGACACTGACCTCGCAAATGCGAAGTCAACCCCTTCCGCATATGTGACCAATTGGTCGCAAATGCGACCTTACCTAGCCCAAGACTATCTTCGCAAATACGATACTTGAGACCCCCCCCCCCTTCCATGTTCCACAATTTTGATGCTAGTGCTCGCAATTGCAATAATTGGAGCTACAACACACTAGCAACCTGGAATGAGTTCAAACTAATCCAAAACACATCCGAGCCCTCGGGGCTCTACACCAAACATCCATACAAGTCTGAAAATATCATACGAACTCGCTCGCATGATCAAAACACCAAAATAACATCCGTAACCACAGATCGGACCTCAAAACACATGAAATTCAAAAGAAAATCCAAGAATCTCTAGAATCACAACTGAGCATCTGAATCATATCAAACTAACTCGGAATGACACCAAATTTTGCAGAAAAGTTCCAAATAGCAAATCAAACCTATTGCAAGTCCCAAAACAAAAATCTAAATCGGATAGACATAAAGTCAACCTACGATCAAACCTAGAAAATTTCTAAATCTTCAAATTTTCAACTTTCGGCAAAACAAGTCAAATCAACCTTGGAACCTCCGAATTCAATTTCGGGAATACGCCCAAGTCCAAAATCATGATACGAACCTATCCAATCCATCAAATCACCATTACGGGTCAGTTTCACTAAAGTCAAACCTAGGTCAATATTTCCAACTTAAGCTTCTAAACCAAGAACCAAAGGGTTCATATCATTTCAAAACTTTCCCAAAACAAAATCAACAATCCCTGCAAGTCATAAAATCACAAGTATACATACAGGAAGCTTCAAAAGGGGAAATGTGACTCAAATACACAAAATAATTGGTCGGGTCGTTATAGAGACTTGAGCGGATTGATGACTAATGTGGGCCATAGAGCCGTGTTGTGAGTTATGTTGGATCGGATTGCATGCTGAAATAGATCGATATTTGATTGGGTTGCACACCACAATGGATTGTTTGGATCGGGTTGCACGCCGCAACAAGCCATATTAGCTTTTGATTAACGCTTGGATAGGATCCGCCCCTCCGGAGTCTGACATGATAGCAGTGGGTGCAGGCACAGTGATATATACACATGCTTTGGTGAGGGTCATTGATGCTAGGCACCAGTACAGTGCTGAGTGATTGTGTGTGTGATGAAGTGGGGTCATTTGAGCCAGGCAACTTGAGTGTGCGGAGAGAGAGTGTACTTGTTGATATTAATGTGAAATTATTTATTTGACATGTATATTTGCCATATAGTCATTGAGATGTATTTTCCTCATGCAAGACGATAATATGACTTTTGATGACTTGACATGTATATTGACATATAGGCATAGAGATGTATTTTTCTCATGCTAGACGGTAATATGACATTTGATGACTTGACATGTATGCATAGAGATATATTTTTCTTATGCTAGACAGTAATATGACATTTGATGACTTGACATGTATATATGATATGCGAACATAGAGATGTATTTCCTCATGCTAACTGGTAAATGAAAAGTCATATCTGATGTTGTGAATTGGAAAACACAGTTCTTTTTATATAAACTCATGTTTAATTGATTTTAGTGGTAAGATTTGGACTTTGACTATTATGCTAGAAAAGCATATCTACTTTCCCATAACTGTGAACGAGCTGAGCACAATACCTTTTAAGTTATTCACTTTTGTTGTCTTCATTATATTATGACGAGTTGTTATTCACTATTGGTGTTGGACTCTGACCTTCTTACCAGCTTGTTACTGCTTTCAACCGGAGGTTAGGTTTGTTACTTATTGAGTATATGTATTTGGTTGTACTCATACTACACTTTTATACCTTGCGTGCAGATCTTGGAGTTGATGCTGCTGTGGTTGGCGGGAGCTGGTATTGAAGATGTACCTGTCTTTCGGATATAGCTACCACTTGTCCTTGGTAGTTTTAGATTTTAAAATTCTATATATATATATATATATATATATATATATATATATATATATATATATATATATATATATATATATATATATTATAAACAGATGTTGTAATATTTCATACCAGCTTTGTAAATCTAAGTCTTAGTAGCTCATGACTTGTACTACCAATCCTTGGGAGTTTGTATAGAAGTTCAATTAGTTTACTTATTTACTCTTACTATTCTTATTTGAGTTGTGTTGAATGTTACTTGGATTACTTAGCGGTTTGGGTTATGTGCCATCACGACTAGATGAATTTTGGGTCGTGACATATAATTTGAAGATAAACATTTTAAATGGGTGACTAAAGTATGAAAGAAACTTGCACTAAAGGGTAGAGTAAAAAGAAAAGTGTAATTATTTTCACATGAGTAATTTGACTAAAAGAGACAAAGTTTAAAAATATTAACATGAATGAGTATAAGAATTATATCGCAAAAATGTATATGTAATAAAATATTCTAAAATTTGATAGAATTAACTCCAAACAATTAGTCTATGATAGAATCATAATATCAATCGGTAAATAACTATTCACAAACTAATTAGTATAGATAAAATAATGTTAGAATGTGATGAAGTATGATAATGGAAAAGGACCCTAATATTTTCTTGAATTATGTTAAAGCCAATTTTATGTATTTTGCAAGTGGCAAGCTATTTTGAGTTATTTAATTCACTCTAAATAATTAAACAACTAAGTTAATGATTAACCTAGCATGATATATTAAGTGTAGTTAATCTAGCATACACAAGTGGGCATAAAGTAAGCACGTAAGTAAAAAGTAAATACGACATCTACTAGTATTTTATTATACTTGTGTCTTGAGTACAATCAAGAATGGAAAGTATGAAGCGGGGGTCTGACGCGGATTTATCTTTGATTTTTCTCCGAGAGTCATGTTTGAAAAGTAACTACCGAGTAAAGTACCTCGCAAAAATAAAAAAGACAAATATGTTAGTGAAATAACATAATATAAAATATTTGAAAATAATTCTTTTGAAAATGTATTTGGAAAAGGTATTTTGAAAATAGTTTAAAAATATTATAGGAGGCTCCGATTGTGTATTTTATATATCATCTAGATATGAGAACGGGAACCGTCTTAGTTGCGTACTACGGTGGCCAACCGTGTCGCCGTACTAAGGGGAGGTTCGTCACATTTTTGTCTTTTCCTTTCCTGATGAGTTTATCACCATTGCCTCATTAATATCGGGCCTGATTCGGAGGGACAATTGAAGGGTCATGGCCTCAATATCTGTCCAAATCAGTAATGGTATAATAATCAAAGCAACTATGATGAAAATAATGTTAACAGAACTGCAAATCTCGTTCATAGAAAATCAACAATTTTAGGGCAAAACGAATAGTTGTCACGACCCCATAACCTTAGGAATCGTGATGGCACCTAGTCTCTAAGAATAGGTGAACCTAAAACAAGATGAGAATCTAGCATAAATAACAACTAAGATATTAATTTTAACTAATAAATATCATAATAAAAGCAAAACGGAACCACAATCATACAATTCCAAAACTGGTGATACAGAGTCATAAGCTCTAATGAAGTGCACTAGGAATCTCTAAATACAATACTATTTTGATATGAAGATAAACAGTAGTAAAGACAGTATCAGAAGGTGACTCTGAGGTCTAGGAGTATCAATAAGGTATACCTTGAAGTCTCTGAAATGTAAGAATCAATGCATTGATGTTCGGCATGGGCAGAAGTACATGGATCTGCACAAAATTTACAGAAGTGTAGCATGAATACACCATAACGGTACCTAATATGTATCAATTCTAACCTCGATAGAGTAGTAACGAGGTCAGGTCAAGACACCTACTAGACATAGAAACTTGAACAGAATCTTAATATAATCTAAAAATGGAAAGTAAAAGCAATAAATGAGAACAAAGAAAAATGATAATATAAGGCTAACAATGGAAGTAAAAGCAATAAATGACATCAAAGAGTGAAAATATGATAAAAATAACAAATGATCAAATACCGTCAAAATACAAGTGAAATGAATTAAGAAAAAACAATAACTGTGCAATTCAACAAGCCGTTTGTAACGACCCGACTGGTCGTTTTGAGCTTTAGCATTCCATTCGGTGGGTTGAGACTTTGAGTAGCTTCATATTATATATATTATAACTTGTGTGTATTGTTGGTTTCGGTTTTCAAGCGATTCGAGATTGATTTGGAAGAATGATTCTCGTTCTTGAAGCTTTAAGTAAGAAGAGCTAACCACGGTTTGACTTTTGGGTAAACAGACTCAGATCGGGTTTTGATTATTATGATAGGTTTGTATGATGGTTTTGGAATTGTATGTATGCTCGGATCTGGTTTTGGAGGTTCGTAGAAGAATTCGACACTATTTATCTTAAGTTGGCAATTTGAAGAACTAAAGAGTTCATAAGTGTTATCAAGAGTTGACTTTGATGTTATGGGACACCAATTGGTGTTCCAAGACTTTGGATAGGTCTATATAGTTGAATTAAATTTGTGTGCAAAGTTTGGAAGCAATCCAAAGTGTTTAAGTGTGATCCAAACACTATTTTGAAAGAATGAAGATTTAACAACATAAGAGAAATTCTATTCGTTTGAGCCTTGATTCTTTGTTGGGATGTTTTTGTGCGTTTATTGAGTCTTTGTATAAGTTTGAATAATGTATTTTTACTTGTTGGTATGATTGGATGGGGTCCCGAGGGCTCGGATGTATTTTGGACCATTGGTTGATGTAACGACCCGGCCGGTCGTTTTGTATATGGTAGCCACGTTCCCCTATTTATTGCCCCTTCTATTTTCATTTGTCGTTATGTGACTTGATGAGGTGGTTGGTTTGGTTTCGGGTGAGTTACGGAGTGAATTGGGACGCTTAGTCCCAACTTTGAAAGCTAAAGTTGAAAGAGTTGACCTGAATTTGACTTTTATATAGACGACTCCGGAATGGAGTTTTGATGGTTTTGATAGCTTCATATGGTGATTTTGGACTTAGGCATATGTCTGGATGTTGATTTGGAGGTCCGTAGGTTGATTTGGTGCTTTTGGCGGAAGTTGGAAAGTTGAAGGTTTGGAAGTTAGATAGGTTTGACCGACGCTTGACTTTATTAATATCGGGTTCAGATTGTGGTTCCGGGAGTTGGTATAGGTCAGTTGTATCATTTGGGACTTGCATGCAAAATTTAAGCTCATTCGGAGTTGGTTTGTTATATGATTTAGCATTAGTTTTAGAAGTTGAATGTTCATTTGTTCATCATGCTTGAATTGGGGTCTGATTCATAGATTTCATATTGTTTGATGTGATTCAAGGCCTCGAGTAGGTTCGTGTTGTGTTTTAGGACTTGATGGTATGTTCAGACGGGGTCCAGGGGGGCCGGGTATGATTCAGATTGAATCTGTATTCATTTTGGACTTGGAGGATTTTGATTCCTGCTGAAGTCTGGTGCATTCGCACATGCACAATTCGGGCCGCAGGTGCAGCGCCGCAAAAGCGGATAGATGGATGTAGGTGTGACGTTTGGCTTGTTGAACTAGGTCCACAAGTGCGGACATGAGCACGCAGGTGCGCAATCGCATAAGTGATCAATGCTCCGCATATGTGAAGATTTGGACTTTGACAGGGAACTGCAGGTGCGGTATTTTATCACGGAAACGGAAGCGTAGATGCGCCTTTGGTCTACAGAAGCGGAAGCGCATATGCATCGTGTAGTCCACAAAAGAGGAATTTGTTGATTCCTTAGTGAAGCCACATCTACGATGATTTTCCCCAAATGCGATCATTTGTCTGCAAGTGCGGAAAGCCTAGGCAGAAAAAGGATTGAATCGAGAGTTTATTTCATTTTCCACCTTTTGAGTTAGAGATCTCGGATTTGGACGATTTTTGAGGGGATTTTCAAGGATTGGATCGGGGTAAGTATTTTTTACTTGGTTTTGTTCATTAATCATGATTCCATCATTATTTTTATCATTTAATTATTGATTTGGGTTGGAGAAATTAGGATTTTTTGTAAAAACATTCCTAAACCGTAAATTGAGAAGCGAGTAATGCTCCGCATATGCGAAAATTGGGACTTTGATGTTGGACCCCTTGTGCGGTATTTTTGCGCAGAAGCGGACGCGTAGATACGCCTTTGGTCTGCAAAAGCGGAAGCGCAGGTGCGCCATGGGGTCCACAGAAGCAAAATTTGCTGAGCTCCGTTCCCCTATTTATTATTACATGATATCACTTCATATTGTATTATTCTCATGCATTTAGATGTAGTTGTTATTCCACACTATCTTTTTTGTTATTAAGATTATGTTATATTATGGTAGGCTATAATTACATGTTTTAGTCGCTTATTGCACTCTAATTTACTGCACTTTAGTTGAGTTTGAGCTTTAATCAGTAGTATTTTGTACTAATGGTGTGTTTTATGCTTTGTAGGAGTGATTCCTAGCTATGTAGATGTTACAGAATGAATTCGAGTGATTTGGAGCTTTGAAGTTCGAGTAAAAACCCAAGGAATTAAGCTAGGATCGTGTTTGGGGGTCGAAAACCACATCTGGATATCAAAAATCAAGAAAACATTGCACACTCCCTGATAAACTCCACTAGCACACCGCATGACGCGTAGCCCCATGCGGCGCGCTTGTGCAATATTTATAGAGCTACAATCCTATTTCGGCAAGGAGAAGGTGATTTTGTTTGGGCCCGACCCTACTTGGTATATATATATATGGGAAAACGTTATTTTATGGACTTTTTGACACATCTTAGACCTAAGGAAGTTAAGGAGGAGGTGGAGAAGCAAAAGCACGAGGATTTAATCATTCAATCCTCACTCAAGACAAGTGTTTGGATCGTTTTATGTTTTCCCTTAACTTAAACATATTTGTGATGAATTGCCCCATATCTATGGAGTAGTTCTCTTTAGAGTTTGATGGATTTGGTGTATTGATATTTGTTTGTGGATATTAACTCTAATTTTATGTATTGAATCGTTTTGGATGTTTTAAATCATTGCATCTATATTCACATGTTCATGTAATCGAGAGAGGCATAACTTGTGATATCTTTGCATTCTATTTCGTCGGTTGAATTCATTAATTCTTCTTAGTAATCGAAAGAGGCTAGTTGAATTGTTGATTAAACCTAGTTAGGAGGATAATCGAGAGAGGTCCTCCTAAAGACCAATCCACTGCGAATTCTTGCATATCTTCACCGAGCTTAACTTAGTTCATCTTGTGATTTTGAGACTTAATCGAGAGAGGAGTTTCTACTAAACAGTTGAACTAATAACGAAGTGAATTCAAGAGACTCACTTGAACATTAGAAGTGAATTATCTAGAGTTAAATCACAGACAATTATCATGCACCTATCCTATCAAAACCATATCTTCTCCCATTTATATCTTTCTTTGCTTATTCCTTGCTTCAATTGTCATTAGTTAATAGCTTTAGATCTTAGTTAATTTTAGTTAGAAATCAATAGCTTTGATGCCTGCTGAAGTCTGGTGCATTCGCACATGCGCAATTTGGGCCGCAGGTGCGGCACCGCAAAAGCGAATAGATAGATGTAGGTGTGACGTTTGGGTTGTTGAACTAGGTCTACAGGTACGGAAATGAGCGCGCAGGTGCGCAATCACATAAGTGATCAATGCTCCGCATATGTGAAGATTTGGACTTTGACGGGGAACCGCAGGTGCGGTATTTGTTCGCGGAAACGGACACGTAGATGCGCCTTTGGTCTATAGAAGCAGAAGCGCATGTGCGTCGTATGGTCCACAAAAGCGGAATTTGCTGAGTCCTTAGTGAAGCCATAACTACGATGCTTTTCCCCCGATGCGACCATTTGTCTGCAAGTGCGAAAAGCCTAGGCAGAAAAAGGATTGAATCGAGAGTTTATTTCATTTTCCACCTTTTGAGTTAGAGATCTCGGATTTGGACGATTTTGGATGGGATTGTCAAGGATTGGATCGGGGTAAGTGTTTTTTACTTGGTTTTTTTCATTAATCATGGTTCCATCATTGTTTTTATCATTTAATTATTGATTTGGGTTGGAGAAATTATGAATTTTTGTAAAAACTTTCCTAAACCGTAAATTTTGAAGTGAGCAATGCTCCGCATATGTGAAAATTGGGACTTTGACGGGGGAACCCAGGTGCGGTATTTTTGCGCAGAAGCGGACGCGTAGATGCGCCTTTGGTCTGCAAAAGCGAAAGCGCAAGTGCGTCGTGTGGTCCACAGAAGCAGAATTTGCTGAGCTCCGTTCCCCTATTTATTATTCCATGATGTCACTTCATGTTGTATTATTCTTATGCATTTAGACGTAGTTGTTATTCCACACTATATTTTTTGTTGTTAAGCTTATGTTATATGATGGTAGGCTATAATTACATGTTTTAGTCGCTTATTGCACTCTCATTTACTGCACTTTAGTTGAGGTTTAGCTTTAATCGCTAGTCTTTTGCACTAATGGTGTGTTTTATGCCTTGTAGGAGTGATTCCTAGCTATGTAGATGTTATAGAATGAATTCGAGTGATTTGGAGCTTTGAAGTTTGAGTAAAAACCCAAGGAATTAAGCTGGGATCGTGTTTGGGGGTCGAGAACTACATCTGGATATCAAAAATCAAGAAAACATTGCACACTCCCTAATAAACTCCACTAGCACACCGCGTGGCGCGTATCCCCATGCGGCACGCCTGTGCATTTTTTACAGAGCTATAATCCTATTTCGGTAAGGAGAAGGTGATTTTGTTTGGGTCCGACTCTACTTGGTATATATACATGGAAAAACGTTATTTTATGGACTTTTTGACACATCTTAGACCTAAGGAAGCTAAGGAGGAGGTGGAGAAGCAAAAGCTCGAGGATTTCATCATTCAATTCTCACTCAAGATAAGTGTTTGGATCGTTTTATGTTTTCCCTTAACTTAAACATATTTGTGATGAATTGCTCCATATCTATGGAGTAGTTCTCTTTAGGATTTGATGGATTTGGTGTATTGATATTTGTTTTTGGATACTAACTCTAGTTTTATGTATTGAATCGTTTTGGATGTTTTAAATCATTGCATCTATATTCACATGTTCATGTAATCGAGAGAGGCATAACTTGTGATATCTTTGCATTCTATTTTGTCGGTTGAATTCATTAATTCTTCTTAGTAATCGAAAGAGGCTAGTTGAATTGTTGATTAAACCTAGTTAGGAGGATAATCGAGAGAGGTCCTCCTAAAGACCAATACACTGCGAATTCTTGCATATCTTCACCGAGCTTAACTTAGTTCATCTTGTGATTTTGAGACTTAATCGAGAGAGGAGTTTCTACTAAACAGTTGAACTAATAACTAAGTGAATTCAGGAGACTCACTTGAACATTAGAAGTGAATTATCTAGAGTTAAATCAGAGACAGTTATCTTGCACCTATCCTATCAAAACCATATCTTCTCCCATTTATATCTTTCTTTGCTTATTCCTTGCATCAATTGTCATTAGTCAATAGCTTTAGATCTTAGTTAATTTTAGGTAAAAATCAATAGATGGATGTAGGTGTGACGTTTGGCTTGTTGAACTAGGTCCACGGGTGCGGATATGAGCGCGTGGGTGTGCAATCGCATAAATGATCAATGCTCCGCATATATGAAGATTTGGACTTTGACAGGTAACCGCAGGTGTGTTATATTTTCGCGGAAACGGACGCGTAGATGCGCCTTTGGTCTGCAGAAGCGGAAGCGCATGTGCATCGTGTGGTCCGTAAAAGCGGAATTTGCTGAGTCCTTAGTGAATCCACATCTATGATGCTTTTCCCCAGATGCGACCATTTGTCTGCAAGTGCGAAAAGCTTGGGCAGAAAAAGGATTGAATCGAGAGTTTATTTCTTTTTCCACCTTTTGAGTTAGAGATCTCGGATTTGGACGATTTTGGAGGGGATTTTCAAGGATTGGATCGGGGAGATTATGAACACCTTTCAACACAATGGTGTGTCACAAGATGCAGTTTACCTATAGGCATTCCCCTTCACACTCAAAGATTATGCAAAGCACTGGCTTCAAAGCTTGCCCCAGGGATCGATTAGAACATAGGATGAGATGACCAGAAAATTTCTTGCTAAATATTTCACATTAGCTAAGGCGGACAAGTTTAGCAGAGAAATCCATAACTTCTGCCAGAATAAGACTGAAACTGTGTTTGAAGCTTGGGAGAGGTTTAAGGAGACTGTTAGAAAGTGTCAACATAGCGGAACTGAACTCTAGATACAACTCCAGGACTTTTGGGATGGATTGACACTGGCCTCACACAGAAAATTGAGCAATGCAGCTGGAGGCCCATTGATGAAAAAGTCTCCAGAGGATATAGTCACAATTCTAGATGAGTTATCTAAAGATGCAAATCAATGGCCCTCTGAGATTGCTGAAAGAAGAAGATCAACCGGTGTTCACCAAGTTGATTCTAACACATCTGTGTAGGTATAGCTTGATGACATGTCCAAAAAAATAAGGAAACTGACCTGAGCTTCGATACATAATGAGCCTCATGCAGCATGTGATGTATGTTGAAGATGACAGCCTACTCATGAGTGTCAAGCCTCAACTGAGGAAGTTAATGTTATGGGGAATTATAACTTCAATGCAATGAGTCAGAAGCACCCCGGTTTTTCATGGAGTTTACCTGGGGGTACTGCAAATGTATGACAACAAAACAACCCCAGATTGCAAGGACAAGGAGCTTCGGGTTTTATGAATCACCTGAGGGCGTAGTTTCAGCCTCAACATCCAATTCAATTTGGGTGAGAAGATCTGATGAAGTCCTTCGTTGTCAAGATAGATGAGAGATTAAATGCTCATGGTGCAGCTATCAAAGAACTTGGCACAGGTTTGCGAAGCTTGGAGAAGCAGGTGGGACAAATTGCAACTATATTGTCTAAGAGAATTCCAGGAACTCTCCCAGCTGATAGTGAGAGAAATCCCAAAGAAACGGTGAATGATGTGACTTTGAAAAGCGGGAAAGTGTTGAAAGATCCCACTCCAGTCCAAAAAGAGGTGATACATGAATAAGAAAGTGGGGAACAGCTGAATATTGAAGTTGATAAGAAGAAGAATGGCAAGAAGGGAGCTGAGAAAAAGAAGAAAGAGGAAACTTCGAGAGGGGAGGAACATTATGTGAACGAGCATATGCCTGCTTTACCTTTCCCCCAAAAGCTCTATAAAGAAAAGCTGGACAAGCAGTTTGAGAGATTTCTAGATATGCTGAGACAGATTAATATAAATTTGCCATTCACAGAAGTTCTCTCCCAAATGCTAGTTTATGCAAAGTTCTTGAAGGAGATCCTGACAAAGAAGAGGAAGATAGAAGAGACCTCAGTGGTCATGGTCACAAAGCATTGCAGCGCAATCTTGCAAAACAAAATCTCACAAAAGTGTGGAGATCCAGGGAGTTTTACCATACCTTGCTCTTTAGGCACTCTTAACTTTGAAAAATATTTATGTGATTCTGGTGCCTCATTAATTTAATGCCTTTGTCTATTTACAGGAAACTGGAGAAGGAGATTGGAGAGATAAGGTCGGTGCCAATATCTTTGCAGCTGGCAGACCAAACAACTATAACACCCAAGGGGATAGTAAAAGATATTTTGGTTCGGGTAGATAAGTTTGCATTTCCTGTAGATTTCATAGTGGTAAATATGGAGAAAAAGAAGAAGGTCCCCCTCATCCTAGGAAGACCATTCTTAGCAACCGGTAGAACAATATTAGATATACACGAGAGGAAGATCATGCTGAGAGTGGGTAAGATGACTGTAACTTTCATGATGGACATAGAGACGGGGGTGAAACAGGAGAAGCCAGCTGTAAGTGTTGAGTGGAAAGTGAAGGACATAAAAGAGAAGGCTGCATTGAGTGAAAAAGATAAGTGTGGGGTGTACCCCAAGAAGGCTGAGAAGAAGTTGTCTGCATGGATGTGTGCACTTGTTCGGGCACGTGGAATGGAGCCCGACTTCAATTCAGAACCTGACAAGAGATTCAGGGAAGTTTCCTCTACCTTATGCATGTTAATTGTGTGTCATGGGGACATGCCACAACTTAAAAGTGTGGGGTGGGGGATATGTGTTGTATGTTGTATGCATATGTTTTAGTTTTGTTTCTTTAGTAGTAGATATAGAAAACAAAATTGAAAAAAAAACATAAAACTTTTAACATTTTCGACTTTTCCCGATGATGGATATCATTCGACGGGTTTCTTGAGGGATTAAAGTAGAAATAAAAAGACAAAAAAGATTTTATTTTGTTAGGTAGTGTAACAATTCCCTTTTGATTTTTCTTTGTGCCGTGGTTTTTTTCCATGATTTTGTTTGAACCTGGTATAGTTAGTTTTTATTTTTGTTAGAAGTAGGAAACCTTGTGCTATGTTTTGAATTGAAGCAATATCTCTTGATTTTGTTATGCCTTGAGAATAGTGAGTACTTTAGTTGTGATGATTAGGCTCGGTTTTTGACTCTTGTATGAGTACCTTAAATTGTATGATCTTAACTTTGCTTAACTGTGTTGACTAGAGTGTCTTGATAGTCCGAGCCTGAGTGAGTTATGTGCCATGTGTGTGTGAGGTTTTGTGTTATTATGTGCATTGCATTTGATGTCTAGAACTTGCCCTATGTGTTTGCAAAGCAAAATAGTAGTTTTATTCAGTCTTAGAAGTTATATAGGCATTTCTTTATTGAGCCAGTTATATGATTTTACCCACCTAATTGTTATGTATCTTAGTTAACCCCTTTGAGCCTGTAATCATGTTTCTTTGGCAACCACATTACAAGCCTACCCATTTATTTAAATTGACCATCTATTTGAACCTTTTCACCTCTCATGAGCAGTTGAAAGTGTATGAACTTTGTAAAAGTTGAATTATAGGGTGTTTGGTTTGGCTTTTGAGTGGAACTAATGAAATAAGGAGAAAGGTGTAGTGTTTTTAAAAACTAAGAGCCACTTGAATTGAAAAAAAAAGGAAATAATAGTTGTATTGTTGTGAAAAAGATATTTTGATAAGTGGTAACTCTTGATGTAATTGTGCTTAAAGAAGTAGGGAGTTGATGTATAATGATGTGAAGGTGGAGCTATGGTTTGACATAAGTGTGGGGTTTTGAATGTTAAAGTGTATGTATTAAAAGTGCTTAGGGAGGTGTAGTCACTCTTATATCTAAATGTATCCTACCCATCCCGCAACCTACATTACAACCAATTAAAGTCCTACTTGATCCTTGACTGAATGAACTCAATTAGTAGAGTAGTACACTACGGGAAAGCCTATGGTGCATCTTTTATGGAATATGAATATTATTTTTGAGCGTGAGCGAATTCTTTCTCTGTGAAGTTCCTAATTGTTCTTAAATTTTATTATGTGTAGAACTACTCTCAATGTTTGTGTGAGGGCACTTGATTCAAGCGGGAAAGGTATTGTCATTGACCTCTATGTTATAGTAAGTGAGCGGGTTGTGAAAAATGTGTGGTACTTGTGAGTCGAATCTTGAGGCGAAGATGTTACACTATTGTGCTTAGTCTATTTTAAATATTCTTGGTGTGACGAGTTATGAGAGTTGTTTAAAACCGTCGTGTCTATATAAAGTATAGTTTGATTGCTTGAGAACGAGCAATGGTTTAAGTGTGGGGTATTGATGGCAGGCTATAATTACATGTTTTAGTCACTTATTGCACTCTAATTTACTGCACTTTAGTTGAGTTTGAGCTTTAATCGCTAGTGTTTTGCACTAATGGTGTGTTTTATGCCTTGTAGGAGTGATTCCTAGCTATGTAGATGTTATGAAGGAATTTGAGTGATTTGGAGCTTTGAAGTCTGAGTAAAAGCCCATGAAATTAAGTCGGGATCGTGTTCGGGGGTCGAGAACCACATCTGGATATAAAAAATCAAGAAGAAAGTCGAACTCTGAGAAACTACCACAGCTGCGGCGCGTGGGACGTCGCGGTTGTTCATTTTGCTGCTTCCTTGAAATTGCACACTCCCTGATAAACTCCACTAGCACACCACGTGGCGTGTCGCCTCATGCGGTAAGGAGAAGGTGGTTTCGTTTGTGCCGGACCCTACTTGGTATATATACATGGGATAATGTTATTTTAGGGACTTTTTGACACATCTTATACCTAAGAAAGCTAAGAAGGAGGTGGAGAAGCAAAAGCACAAGGATTTCATCATTCAATCCTCACTCAAGACAAGAGTTTGGATCGTTTTATGTTTTCCTTTAACTTAAACATATTTGTGATGAATTGCTCCATATATATGGAGTAGTTCTCTTTAGGGTTTGATGGATTTGGTGTATTGATATTTGTTTGTGGATATTAACTCTAGTTTTATGTATTGAATCATTTTGGTTGTTTTATATTGTTTCATCTATATTCATTTGACCTAGAGAAAGCATATGACAAGGTTCCTAGAAAAGTTCTCTGGAGATGCTTGGAGGCAAAAGGTGTGTCGGTTCCTTACATTATGGCGATTAAGGACATGTATGATGGGGCAAAGACTCGCTTTACGACAGTAGGAGGCGATTTCGATCATTTTCCGGTTGTAATGGGGTTACCCTAAGGTTCTGTGCTCAGTCCATTCTTGTTCGCCCTGGTGTGCTCAATCCATTCTTGTTCGCCCTGGTGATGGAAGCATTAACACACCATATACAAAGGGATGTGCCATGGTTCATGCTATTCGCCGATGATATAGTTCTGATTGATGAGTCGCGAGCCGGTGTTAACGAGAGGCTGGAGGTTTGGAGACAGGCTCTTGAGTATAAGGGTTTCAAGCTGAGAAGGACGAAGACAGAATACCTGGAGTGTAAGTTCAGCGTTGAGCCGGGGGAAGTGGACATGGATGTGAGGCTTGAATCATAAGTCATCCCAAGTAGAGGCAACTTTAAGTACCTTGGGTCGGTTATCCAGGGGGGAGGGGAGATTGACGAGGATGTCACTCACCGTATTGGGGTAGCATGGATGAAGTGGAGGTTAGCATCTGGAGTCCTATGTGATAAGAGAGTGCCACCGATACTCAAAGGTAAATTCTATAAAGAGGTGGTTAGACCGGCCATGATGTATGGGGCTGAGTGTTGTCCTGTTAAGAACTCACATATCCAGAGGATAAAAGTAGAAGAAATAAGGATGTTGTGGTGGATGTGAAGGCACACTAGGATGGATAAAATTAGGAATGATGGTATTCGGTAGAAGGTGCACGTGGTTCCCATTGATGACAAGATGCGGGAAGCGAGGCTCAGATGGTTCGAGCATGTTCAGAGGAGAAGCCTGGATGCTCCGGTAAGGAGATGTGAGCGGCTGGTAATGGAGGGCACGAGAAGAGGTAGAGGGAGGCCTAAGAAGTATTGGGAAGAGGTGATCAAGCAGGATATGGCGAGGCTTCAGATTTTGGAGGACATGACACTTGATAGGAAGATGTGGAGGTCGAGTATTAGGGTTGTAGGTTAGGAGGTAGTTGAATCTTTCCTTTTCATACCATTATGAGACCAGTCTGTTAGTGTTTGTGTTTAAGATATCTAGTTGCAATGTGGTGTCTTACTATTTCATGTTTCAGTGCAGGACCTATTTACTAGCTATCGCTTTTGCTTGGCATCTTTCTTCTTGGTTTCATGTTGTTCCTATTTTTCCTATGATTTTTGTGGTGATACTAATATTGTCTCCTTTTTTCTTTTTGTTTTCTTGAGTCGAGGGTCTTTTGGAAATAGCCTCTCTACTCCTTTGGGGTAGGGGTAAGGTCTGCGTACACACTACCCTCCCCAGACCCCATTAGTGGGATTTTACTGGGTTGTTGTTATTGTTGTCACTTGTTCATGTAATCGAGAGAGGCATAACTTGTGACATCTTTACATTCTATTTCGTCAGTTGAATTCATTAATTCGTTTTAGTAATCGAAAGAGGCTAGTTGAGTTGTTGATTAAACCTAGTTAGGAGGATAATCGAGAGAGGTCCTCCTAAAGACCAATCCACTGCGAATTCTTGCATATCTTCACCGAGCATAACTTAGTTCATCTTGTGAGGTTGATACTTAATCGAGAGAGGAGTTTCTACTAAACAGTTGAACTAATAATTAAATGAATTCGAGAGACTCACTTGAACATTAGAAGTGAATTAACTAGAGTTAAATCACAGACAATTATCTTGCACCTATCCTATCAAAACCCTATCTTCTCCCATTGATATCTTTCTTTGCTTATTCCTTGCTTCAATTGTCATTAGTCAATAGCTTTAGATCTTAGTAAATTTTAGTTAGAAATCATATAAATATCAATTGTTTATCATCTTGGATAGCAATTAAACTACAAACTACGAAAATACTGTTTAACTCCAATCCATGTGGATACGATATTTCACTATACTATATTTGATTAGCGAGCATAATTTAAGTGGTGTTTTACCCTCGTCATTATACAATTGAATTGGAAGTTGTCTTTTCATGGTAATATCTTCATTTTGAGTTATTGAAGTTGAAGTTATGAAAGCCATTATCACATTGAGGTTGAAGTTGTTGATTATTGATATGTATTTCCTCGTTGAGTAATTCTTCATTCATTTTGTTATTATTGAGGTTCTTGTTCATCTTGTGGTTGAGCCGTGTGCTATATGTTGTGGCAACTGTGGATTTGTTGATTTTGGCAAGTTGTGGCATATGGGAACTTGTGGTGCGAGTTGTTATTGTGCTGTGATATTGATGCGCATACGGCTGTATAAGGATAGGGGTTAATGTGCATGTGGCGGCATAAGGTGGTATTTATGTGCATGTTGCTAGTAAGGGATTACTTGAAGCCGCGCGACGACATAAAGGGGCTAAAGTGCGTATAGCTATTACGGAAAAAAAAATATTTTCAAAAATCTAAATGTAAGGCTCACGCAGCGATATAAGGAAAGATTGAGATTGTGATTAGTGAAATGAAGTTATGAGGTGTGATACCTCCGTTGTGATTCTTGTTGTACATTATATGTTAAAAGGCTTGTTGATTGAACAGCTCTTGTTGTTTCATCCTTTTCCTTACTTGTATTTGTCCATACTTGATTACTTGTTGTTCTCATCATGTATTCATTTCTTGTTGTCTTTATTGCCTTAAATCCCGTTGTTAGCTTACATTATTATACTGTCTTATTATCATCTATTTACCTCGCTTCCCATTATTAGACTATCTTATATTTTATTCAGGTATTCTTATCGTAGTAGGTGTCTTGACCTGGCCTCCTCACTACTCTACCAAGGTTATGCTTGATACTTACTAGGTTCCATTGTGGTGTACTCATACTACGCTTCTGCATATTGTTGTGCAGATCCAAGTACATCTGACCATGCCGGACACCAGTGATCGTATAGTTATTTCCGGAGACTTCAAGGTATACCTGCCCGACGCTCGCAGGCCTCGCAGTCACCTTTAGTCATTACTTTTACTATTTTTCATCTTCTACTCAAACTATGTTGTATTCGAGATTCTTAGTTCATTTCTGTAGAGCTTATAACTCAGTTCCACTAGATTTAGGAATTATGTTATTGATGTTCCGTATTTGGAGTTATTATGAGCTTTATCGGTTTATTTTATTTTCTTAGGTCATTATTTCTGTTAAATTAATTATGAATATTAGGATTACCTAGTCTTAGAGACTAGGTGTCATCACGACTACCTTAAGTGGGATTTTGTGGTCGTGACAATTGAGAAACAAGTTAAGTTAAGGATTTAAAGTTTGACCATAGTTAATATCGGCTCAAGATGACCTCTTTTCGGTATTTTGATGTGCGAGCAGGTTCGTAGCATATTTTATGATTAAAATACATATATGGTTTATGTCCGGAAGGTTCCGAATAAGTTTTGGGGTGCTAAAACGAAGATTTTCTTATTGCTAGTTTTTTTGGTGTAAATAATTACAAAAATCCCATTTAGATCCCTTAAATTTTCAGATTTTTTTTAAAACTTCAAAACATCATATCTCCCTCATTTTAAGTCCATATTGGGTGATTCAAGAGGCTATCTTGGGTGTAATCTTGCAAGGATTATGTTAGACTTATCAAATGTAAGTTTCGGGATTATCTACAATCTGATTCGGGATGGGAAAGCTGCTGTATGTTTTTTACTCGGTTCGGAATTTAATTACTTTTTCTCACAAGATCTTGGAGCTCGGTTTTGGGTGACTTTGGAGGGGATTTTCAATACTTGGATTGGGGTACGTATTGTTTTACTCGGATTTATTATTATTTCATGATTCCAACCTCAATTTTAGTGTTTGATTAATGATTTGAATTAGAGAAATGAGCGATTTTAGTAAAAACTTTTCTAAAACGTAAATTGATGGTTTGAAGGTCGATTTGAGGTTGGAATTGAATGATTTTGGTATGGTTGGACCCGTATCGGAATGGTATTCGGAATTTTTGAGTTTTGTGGGGTTCCAATGTGCAAACCCGAGGTTGACTTTTTGGTTTTAGTTAAAGATCGAATATTTATTATCCGAAATTATTTTCTATGGTTTTTATTTATGATATTAAGTTATTATGGCTAGATTCGAGCCGTCCGGAAGTGGATTTGCATGGGAAAGGTTTATTAGTAGATTGATTTAGCTTGTTTGAGGTAAGTATCTTGCCTAACTTTGTGTGGGGGAAACTACTCCGTAGGATTGGGTTTAATTACATTATGTGAATTATTTGGAAGACGTGTACATGAGGTGACGAGTGTCTACATGGGCTTATATGTAAACAATTCACCGGTTTGGACTTTTGGGTTACTTGTAAGCATTTAATTGAAGTTGTTATTATTTGTTCTATCTTTTATTGTCATGTTTAATCTTACATGCTTTAATTGAAGTTGTTAATATAAGTCCTGGTTTCTATTGTTGAGGTTTTCCTTATATGCATTTGTTTGTAGTTGTTGTTACATGCTATTCTTTTCATTGTTGAGATATTCTCATGCATTTAGTTGTAGTTGCTACTTCATGCTACCTCTTTCATTGTTAAGCTTGTGCTATGTACCTTAATTGGAAGTTTCCATTTCATGGGAATACCTTCATTGTTGAGTTATTGAGGTTGTAGTTGTGAAAGCTATTAAAGTATTGAGCTTGAAGTTGTTAATGGTTGAGATATCTTTCCTTGTTGAGTTATTTTTCATTCCTTTTGTTTCTATTGAGATTTTGTACACATTCTGGTTGAGCCTTGGGCTATATGTTGTGGTAACATCAGTATTGTTGATTTTGCCAATGTTGTAGCATATGGGCACGTGTGGTGCGAGTTGATTATTGTGTTATGATATTGATGCGCATGCGGCGGTGTAAAAGGAGTTGATGTGCATGCGGCGAGATAAGGTGGTATTTATACTGTTGCTAGTAAGGAAATTACTTGAAGTTGCGCGGTGAGATAAGGGGGCTAAAGAGCATGTAGCTATTTCGGAAAAAATGTTTATAAAACAAATGCAAGGCTCACGCGGTCATATAAGGAAGATTGTGATTGTGACTTGTGAAATGTGATTATGAGGTGTGGTACCTCGGTTGTGATTCTTATTGTACATTCTATGTAGGAACGACTCGTTGATTGAACGGTTATTGTTTTCCCTTAAATCATTTCAATTGTATTTTGATTGCATTTGATTATTTGTTGTTATTCTTGTGTTGGAATAATTGCACATCCTGTGCGAGTCATACATTCTATGTGATTTGCTGTGTTGCTTAAATGTGCCAAATTTGTGCCTCCATTGTTACTTAGTAAATTAATTGTCAAGATGAATTTACTTGTGTGGAGTCATTATCTCATATAACATGCTTTATGTGACTCTTAAGATAGAAACTGTTATCTTACTCGGAGCTTTATCATTTAAATGGTTATCACATTTTACTTTGGGTTCTCAAATTAGACTCATTGCCTATTTGATGTTTTACTTTACTAAAAATCGTCATCACGATGTACTTTAATAAATTCTATATTTAATTCGTTAACTTATATGATGTTTTACTTGTTTTAAAATTTTATTTTACTTTACCATATTGATTTTTAAACTAAATTCATTTAAACTCTATTTTGTATAAATTGTACTTTATTTTTAGTTTATTTATTTTCTAAAATAAACTTATTATCTCAATTGACGTTCTACATTACTCAAGATTGTTATTATGCCTTATTGTGTTTAAATAAATCTCTCGAACATTTTAATTGATATTTGACACGGATACAATGTATATGGTAGCATGTGGACCTTGTTATGCGAAGGTGATTGATAATGTGGTCACGACGTGCCATGCGTGTAAGATTCAAAATTGTGGCTTATGATTTGTGGTTACGAGGTGTGGTGACTCGGAGTAATTCATGTTGTAAGTCATGCATTAGGAACGATTTGATTACTTGGATTGTCATTTGTTTTCCATAATTGAGATTCATTCATGTTTCCTCTGTGTTCTGATTATGTTGCTACTTTATTACCCGTTTACTGCTTGTTTCCATTTGTGTTTCTATTATTCCATTGTTGGTTTATATTAATAATCTTTCCCCTATTAGCCTTATATTGATGCTCTTTCCATTGCCAGCTTTATGTTAATTTCTTGCATATGTTTTATGTCTAGTGAGTGTCTCGACTTACCTCGCCACTACTCCACCGAGGTTAGTCTTGATACTTATTGGGTACCGTTATAGTGTACTCATGCTACGCTTCTGCATATTTTTGTGCAGATCTAGGTACTTCGGATCGTGTTGGATTTAAGAGTTGCGCCTGTGCGGTTGGATACTTCAAGGTATACCTGTTGTTTCGTTCGCAAGCCTCGAAGTCACCTCCTGATATTATCTTTGCTATTGTTTATCTTCGTTCCAAAGCAGTTTTGTACTTAGAGATTCTAGTGTATCTGTAACAACTCGGCCAATCCTTTTGAGTATTGTAGCCATGTTCCCCCATTTATTGCTTGTTCTATGTTCATACGTTATTACGTAACTTTCGGGGTAGTTGGTTTGGTTCCAAGGATGTTTCAGAATGAGTTGGGACACTTAGTCTCAAGGTTGGAAGCCTAAGTTGGAAGAGTTGACCGGATGTTAACTTATGTGTAAATGACCCCAAAATGGAGTTTTGGTGTTTTTGATAGCTTCGTATGGTGATTTTTGACTTAGGAGTGTGTCCGCATATTGATTTGGAGACCAGTAGGTGATTTTGGCTTGAATTGGCGAAAGTTGGAAAAGTTGAAGTTTGGAGAGTTGAGAAGTTTGACCAAGAGTTCACTTTGTGGTTACCAGACTCGGATTTTTGTTTTGAAAGCTGGAATAGGTCCTTGTGTCATTTATAACTTGTGTGCAAAATTTGAGGTCAATCAGAGTTGGTTTGATATGTTTCGGCATCGATTTTAGAAGTTGGAAATCCATTAGTTTCATTAGGCTTGAATTGGGGTGTGATTCATGTTTTTGATGTAATTTGAGGCCTGACTAAGTTTGTATGATATTTTAGGACTTGTTGGTATGTTTGGATGGGGTCTCGGGGGCCTCGGGAGTGATTCGGATTGAAATCAAACAAAAGTTGGACTTAGACAAATTCTACTGGCAGCAGATCTGGTGTAACCACACCTGCGAGGTTTTAGCCGCAGGTTCGGAGCCGCAAAAGCATCCAAGAAGGCGCAGATGCGGGATTTGGTGAGGAAGCCTGGGAGCGCAGGCGCGAAAGTAAGTCTGCAGAAGCAGACGCGCAGGTGCGGGAAGGACATCGTAGGAGCAGATATGTGTGGGTTGGAGGAGGATCGCAGGCTCGGTCGAGGTGTCGTAGAAGCGGACTCGTAAAAGCGAGTCACTGGTCATAGAAGCGTGAGCGCAGATGCGCTTTGTTGTCTGCAAAGGCGAATAGTTAGCAGCTTAGTTAAAGCCGCACCTGCGATAGAAATTCCGTAGGTGAGAAGCCGCAGATGCGGCTGAGGGCTCGCACGTGTGAGATCGCTGGGAAGAAAAGGGTAAGTTCAAGGGTTTAATTTCATTCTTCATCTTTTGACCTAGAAAGCTAGGTTTGTGGCGATATTTAGAGGGATTTTTAAGGAAATCACCGGGGTAAGTAATTCTGACTCAGATTTGGCTATTATACATGAATCCATCGATGTTTTTATCATTTAATTAGTGTTTTGAGGTGGAACATTTGGGGAAATTTGTGAAACTTTATAGGCCGAATTTTGGGAATTTGAAATACGATTTGAGGTCAGATTTAAATAATTTTAGTATGGTTGGACTCGTTATTGCATGGGTGTTCAGATTTTATAAATTTAGCTTTATCAATTGGAATCAGTTCCTATACCTTATTGATAGTATTACGTTATTATTTGTGTCATTGTTGTAAACTATTTGAGCCATGTTTGAGGCTACATAGGGGTTTAACCCCTGAATGAACTGATAAATGTTATTCTTTGATAAAATTACTGGTTTCAGCTATGATAGTACACTTGCACATGCCTACCCTTTAGCATGTCGTTTACACTAGTCTAGGAGCATGAGATTTGTTATTTACTTGTGTCATAGATGTATACTTGTTTATTTGCTCCTGTATGATATGATTGGACTGGGTGTCTGTGATCACGCCAGGCGAATTGTGTTGTTATGCCTGTGACCATGCCGGGCGGATTGTGCTGTTATGCATGTGACCACGCCGGGCGGATTATGATATTGAGCCTGTGACCACGCTGGACGGATATCACATTGAATTGGCCGTGCTTGCGTGTGGATATGGATCCATTCTCATAGGTTCGCCCTTTCATTTTTCTCTCTTGATGGTGTACACACGATTATTGAGGATACTGTTCAGTGGCTTGGAACGGATATGAAAAAGTTGAGGGAATCTGGCCAGTGTTTTATGGGATTTTACATTTCATCTTTACTTACAATTTCCTTGATCATTTATCTGATTTAACTGCATATCACCTCTAAATGCCAAGATATTGTCTGAGCAGAGTATTTGAGAAATTGTACACATACACAAACAAATGTCTTCTTATTGAACTTTATGATTTGATCCCAATAGTGTTTTGTACCGTTTTAAAGGATGAAACTACACAGGTGATAGCTAGTATCATTAATAATTTGTGTTTTTCTTGCTTTGCCGTGTTTATTTATGATACTTATTGAGTACATTGGGTCAGTTGTACTCATACTACACTCTGTACTTAATTGTGCAGATCCAAGTGTGGGGACCAGTTATCAGAAGTAGGCTTGGTTGTTGGACTATCTACTAGAGGCATGGTAGAGCTGCATCATTCGTCAGAGTTTGACTTGTCTTTTCCTTTCATATTGTTGTTACAATTCAGACAGTTTATATATTATTCAATTTCAGACTTTTATTTAGTTATTGTGATGACCCAAAAGGTAATCTTATGTTTTAGAACTCGAATCTGCGCTCTTAAGCCTTAGAAATCTCATTTTTACCCTCCTCGATTTGTGTGCACAGTCTGGGCATGTTTCCGGAAAGTTTTTATGTTGAAAATTGATGAAAATGAGAATCTATGCCTTAAAAGTTGTTTTTAGTTGACTTTGGTCAACAATATTGGTAAACGGGTCCGGATCTGTATTTTGACGGTCCCGGTGGGTCGGTATCGAATTATGGGACCTGGGCATATGCCCGGAATCGAATTCGGAGGTCCCTAGCTCAAGTTATAAATTTTTGATAAAAATTAAAAGTCTGAAAATTAATTATTTTTAAGAATTGATTGATGTTTGACATTGTTAGTGCCGGGTCTGTATTCTGGTTCCGAAGCCTTGTACAGGTTCATTATGATATTTAAGACTTGTCTGTGAAATTTGGTGAGAAACGGAATTGATTTGACGTGATTCGGATGTCCAGTTGAGAAGATATGAACTTTAAAGGGTTCTAGAGAATTTCATTTGATTTGGTGCTAAATTTATAGTTCTAGGTGTTATTTTGGCGATTTGATCGCGCGAGCAGGTCCGTATGATATTTTTAGACTTGTGCTCATGTTTGGTTTGGAGACACGAGGGCTGGGTGAGTTTCGGATAGGCCACGGGATGTTTTGGACTTTGGAAAAATCTTGTTTTTTTCTATAGAGTCTAGGTTCTAGCATGTCCTTCTTAGCGTTCGCGAAGGTCCTCTCGTGAACGCGAAGAGTAAACTGATGAGGCCGGGATTTCTTCTTTGCGAACGTGAAGGCTTGGTCGCGAACGCGAAGCAATGGGGGCGTTACCCTTCGCGAACGCGACAAGCCCATCGCGAACACGTAGAATTAGGCACTGGGGAGTGGGAGTCAGCCTTTTCATCATCGCGAACGCGAACACTGTCTCGCGAACGAGAAGACCAGGGAAGGGTAGCCTACGTGAATGCGAGCACTGTCTCGTGAATGCGAAGGCTTGGCAGCCTATACTCTTCGCGAACACGACAGTGCTCTCGCGGACGCGATGAACACTGTCGCCCAGCACTTAACAGAATCCAAACACGGGATTTAGCCAAAAATTCATTTTTCTCAAAAACCAAACTATGTGAGGTGATTTTTCAAGAGTCATTTCTTCCCGAAAGTGTTGGTAAGTGATTCTAAACTATTTTCTTTCAATTACCCATTACATTTCTGGAATTATCAACCTAAACTCTAGAGTTTTCATGGTAGAATTAGGAGTTAAGGTAGAAACTAGGGATTTCGGGAATTTGGGGATTTAGACCTCGATTTTAGGTCAGATTCCAAAACCAATTATATATTCGGGCTCGGGGGTGAATGGGTAAATGGATTTTTGTTCGAACCTCGGGTTTTGACCAAGCGGGCCCGAGATCGATTTTTGTCGATTTTTTGGAGGAAAATTTGGAAAATTTAATTTATGCAATATAATTGATTCTTTTAGCAGTATTTTATATTATTGAGTCATTTTTGAATAGGTACGAGTGGTTTGGAGGTGAATCCTAAAGGAAAAGCTGTGATTGAGAATTAAGTGGCCTTCGGAGCGAGGTAAGTGTTGTGTCTAACCTTGACTTGAGGGAATTAGGAACCTTAGATTACTTGCTAAGTGAAATTCATGTAAGTGGCGTATATGTGAGGTGACGAGTACTTATGCGCCGCCAATTTACCTGTTTTCCATGTTTCTCTGTTTTTCTTATATTGTCACATTCCTATGCCTAATTGCTACGTGTTATACTAGTGTTGTTCAATTTATCGTTCTTATCATGTTTACAACTTTTCTGGTGATAATTGAGTTTTTATTTCAAAGTTGAGATTGATATTATGGAACCAAATGTTGAAGTAAGGTTTGTACTTGTTATTCTATCTCCCTGTTGTTATTTATGCATTGCATTATGGTAAGGGAGAGTGTTAATGCACGAAGGGTGATGTCGTGCCATATTGTGAGTGTTAATGCACGAAGGGTGATGTTGTGCCATATTATGAGTGTTAATGCACGAAGGGTGATGTTGTGCCATATTATGAGTGTTAATGCACGAAGGGTGATGTCGTGTCATATTGTGAGTGTTAATGCACGAAGGGTAATGTCGTGCCATGATATGAGAGTTAATGCACGGAGGGTGATGCCGTGTTGTTTCTATTAATTTTATGGTGAGATTGAGAGTAAAAGCACGAAGGTTGATGTCGTGCATTTTTCCTTACTATATTCACTATTCCTATTGATTCATGGTATATTGACTACTCCGGTGATCATTATGTTGTAGTTCTTTATCTTGTATTTCCCTCAGTATGTTCCCCTCCCGACATTTCCTGTTTAGTTCTTCATTTCTGTTATTTGTATATACACTGTTAAATTGTACATGTTGATTTGTAGGTGCCTTGCCTTAGCCTCGTCACTACTTCATCGAGGTTAGGCTCGACACTTACCAGTACATGGGGTCGGTTCTACTGGTAATGCACTCTGTACTTTCTGTGCAGATTTTGATACCAGCTCGGGTTGATCGAGATTTTGCTATTGGTCCGCTGTTCGGAGACTCAAGGTAGATCTGTCGTCATTCACAGACCTTGAAGTTGTCGTCTATCTTTTCTGTTCTACTGTTTCTTTCATTCAGATAGTTGTATTTCTTTCAGACTACTACTTGCAGCAAATTATAGAATGCTCGTGAATTGTGACTCCAGATCCGGGTGGTAGTAATTAATACAGTTTTATGATATTCCGCACTTATTATATTTCATCTTAGTTAATTATTGTTAATTACTGAATGGAAATAAGGAATTGGTTTAATGATTTTCTAACGTTCGCTTTCGTAGGAAGTGAAATGTTAGGCGCCATCACGATCCCGTCGGTGGGAAATTTCAAGTCATGACAGTTGGTATTAGAGCACTAGGTTGCCTAGGTCTCACGATTCACGAGCAAGCTTAGTAGAGTCTGGAGGATCAGTACGGAGACGTCTGCACTTATCTTCCAAAGGCTATAAATTTTAGGAACAAGTTTCACTTATATTTTTCTATGTCGTTCGATTTTGCTTTCTCAATACTGATTGAACTCTTCTACTCTTATTCTCTCACAGATGGCGAGAATACGTACTGCTTCCTCAGCTGAGCATCAGCCAGAGCCTCCGGTGGCAACTCCTACGCGGGGCAGAGGTCGAGGCCGTGCCAGAGGCCGAGGCAGGGGCAGGGCTCAGCCTAGAGCCCGAGCAGCAGTCCCAGCAGTAGAGCCTCAGATAGAGCTTGACGAGGAGGTTCCGGCCTAGACTGTTCCTACCGGACCAGCTCAAATTCCAGAAGGGTTCATTGCTACCCCAGTACTTAAGGATGCTTATGTCCGTTTGGTGGGCCTTAGGGAGAGTGTGGCCCAGGCTGGCGCATTTCCCATGGCACCAGCAGTCTCCCAGGCTGAAGGAGGAGCCCAGACTCCCACCACTCCCGCTCCGGAGCAGATAGCTCCCCAGTATCAGGCTCCAGTAGCTCAGCTAGTCGGATTGGTTCAGCCGGTTATCGTGGCATAGGTCGGAGATGGGCCAGCTATGTCTTCTGAGGCTTTATGGAGATTGGACAGGTTTACCAAGCTCTTTCTTGTTCACTTCAATAGTGCTCCTTCAGAGGACCCCCGGGAATATCTTGACAGCTGTCATGAGGTTCTACGAAACATGGGTATAGTGGAGACCAATGGAGTCGATTTTGCTGCATTTTAGATGACTAGTTCCGCCAAGAAATAGTAGAGAGATTACTTGTTGACCAGACCAGCTGGGTCGCCTGCTCTTACTTAGGACCAGTTCTCTAAGCTCTTTATAGAGAAGTTTTTGCCTATCACATTAAGAGAGGAGCATCGCCGTCAGTTTGAGTGTCTCCAGCAGGGCAGTATGACTGTTACTCAGTATGAGACCCGTTTTGTGGATTTGGCCTGTCATGCTATTCTTCTGCTTCCCACCACGAGAGAGAGGGTGAGGAGGTTTATTGATGAACTTGCTCAGCCTATAAGATTATAGATGGCTAAGGAGACTGGGAGTGAGATTTCTTTTCAGGCAGCTACTAATGTCGCCAGATGAGTCGAAATGGTTCTTACTCAGGGAGGTCAGGGGTCTGACAAGATACCTCGTCATTCTGGTGAGTTCAGCGGTGCCTCATCTAGATGCAGGAGTACTTTTGGTAGAGGCCATCCTCCCAGGCCGTTTCATTCAGCGCTCCAGGCATCCCACGGTGCCTGAGGTGGTCGTGGCCCTCAGATGCATTATTCCGACCAGCTAGCCTACAATGCACCACCAGCTCCTATTAGTGCACCTCCACTCCAGAGTTACCAGGGTGGTTATTCAGGTCGACAAGGCCAGTTTCAGGGTCAGCGGTCACAGTAGCCGAGGTTATGTTATACTTGTAGTGATCCGAGTCACATTGCTAGATTTTGCCCTTGGGCAACGGGCAGCTCATAGCATCAGAGTTCTCGTGCCATGGTTCCGGCACCAGTTGCTGCATCACCTGCTCAGCCAGCCAGAGGCAGGGGTCAGGTAGCCAGAGGTAGAGGCCAGACTGTTAGAGGTGGAGGTCAGGCCATTAGAGGTGGAGAGCAGCCAGTTAGAGGTTGTCCCAGGGACGTAGTTCGGGGTAGTGGGGCCCAGCCCCGGTGTTATGCTTTCTCAGCTATGCCTGAGGCTGAGTCATCTGACGCTGTTATCATAGGTACTTTTTCAGTTTGTAGTAGAGATGCTTCAGTTCTATTTGATCCGGGATCTACTTACTCCTGTGTGTCATCCTATTTTGCTTCATATTTGGTTGTGCCTCATGATTCTTTGAGTGCTCATGTGTATGTGTCCACACCAGTGGGAGATGCTATTGTTGTAAATCGTGTTTATCATTCGTGTGTGGTCACCATTGGGAGTCTTGAGACTCGTGTAGATCTTCTACTTCTCGACATAGTTTATTTTAATGTCATACTGGGTATGGATTGGCTATCACCTTATCATGCTATATTAGATTGTCACGCCAAGACGGTGATCTTAGCCTTGTAGGGGTTGCCTCGATTAGAGTGGAGAGGGAATCTTGGCCATTCTTCCAGCAGGGTTATCTCTTATGTGAAGGCTCGGCCTATAGTCGAGAAGGGGTGTCTAGCTTATTTGGCTTATGTCCGCGATTCTAGTGCGGAGGTTCCTTCCATGGATTCAGTGCCGGTTGTTCGTGAGTTTCCAGAGGTGTTTCCTGCAGACCTGCCGGGGATGCCACCTGACAGGGATATTGATTTCTGCATTGATTTGGCTCTGGGTACTCAGCCTATTTCCATTCTGCCATATCGCATGACCCTGTCAGAGTTAAAAGAATTAAAGGAACAGTTGCAAGATTTGCTTGATAAGGGCTTCATTAGACCTAGTGCCTCGCCCTGAGGTGCACCCGTGTTGTTTGTGAAGAAGAAAGATGGATCGATGAGGATATGTATAGATTATCGACAGTTGAACAAAGTCACCATCAATAACAAGTATCCATTGTCGAGGATTGATGATTTATTTGATCAGCTTCAAGGTGCCAAGGTATTTTCAAAGATTGATTTGAGATCTGGCTACCATCAGTTGAGGATTAGGGCATCCGATGTTCCTAAGACAGCTTTTCGGACTCGGTATGGGCATTATGAGTTTCTAGTGATGTCATTTGGGCTGACAAATGCCCCAGCAGTATTCATGGATTTGATGAACCGGGTATTCAAACCCTACTTGGATTCCTTTATGGTTGTGTTTATTGATGATATCTTTATCTACTCCCACGGTCGAAAGGAGAATGAGCAGCACCTTCGGATCGTTCTTCAGGCTATGAAAGACAACCAGTTATATGCTAAGTTCTCAAAATGCGAGTTTTGGTTGAGTTCAGTTGCTTTCTTGGGTCACGTTGTATCAGCAGAGGGTATTCAGGTGGATCCTAAGAAGATTGAGGCAGTTCAGAACTGGCCTAGACCCACATCAGCTACCGAGATCCGTAGTTTCCTGGGTTTGGCGGGCTATTACCGTCAATTTGTGGAGGGGTTTTCATCCATAGCAGGCCCGTTGACCAGATTGACCCAGAAGGGTGTCCCGTTCAGGTGGTCGAACGAGTGTGAAGTGAGCTTTCAAAAGCTCAAGACTGCTTTAACTATGACATAGGTATTGGTGTTACCCACAGGTTCAGGATCTTATACAATATATTGTGACGCATCTCTTATTGGTCTGGGTGCGGTATTGATGCAGGGTAGCAATGTTATTGCATATGCTTCGCGGCAGCTGAAGGTTCACGAGAAGAATTACCCTGTTCATGATCTAGAGCTGGTAGCCATTGTTCACGCGTTGAAGATTTGGAGGCACTATCTTTACGGCATGCCATGTGAGGTATTCACTGATCATCGGAGATTGCAGTATTTGTTCAAGTTCAAGGAACTCAATTTGAGGCAAAGGAGGTGGCTGGAGCTATTGAAAGACTATGATATCACCATATTGTATTATCGCGGGAAGGCCAATATGGTGGCTGATGCTTTGAGTAGAAAGTCAGTCAGTATGGGTAAACTTGCATATATTCCAGTTAGTGAGAGACTGCTTGCATTGGATGTTCAGGCCCTGGCCAACCAGTTCATGAGGTTAGATGTTTCTGAGCCCAGTCGTGTCCTAGCTTGTACAGTTGCTTGGTCTTCTTTGTTTGAGCGCATCAGAGATCGGCAGGATGATGATCCTCATTTACTTGTCTTTTGAGACACAGTGCGGCACGGTGGTGCCAAGCAGGTTACTGTTGGAGATGACCGAGTTTTGAGGATACATGGTCGTATTTGCATGCCTAATGTGGATGGACTTCGTGAGTTGATCCTTGAGGAGTCCCACAGTTCCCAGTATTCTATTCATCCGGGCGCCGCCAAGATGTATCAGGACTTGAGGCAGCATTATTGGTGGAGGAGGATGAAGAAAGACATAGTTGCATATATAGCTCGGTGTGTAAATTGCCAGCAGGTAAAGTGTGAGCATCAGAGAACTGGTGGTTTACTTCAGAGGTTAGAAATTCCTGAGTGGAAGTGGGAGCGTATCACTATGGATTTTGTTGTTGGACTCCCACGGACTCAGAGGAAGTTTGATGCAGTTTGGATCATTGTGGACAGGCTGACCAAGTCAGCGCACTTCATTCCTATGGCAGTTACCTATTCCTCAGAGCGGTTGGCAGAGATTTACATCCGAGAGATCGTCCGTCTTCGCGGCATGCCAGTGTCTATTAAATCTGACCGAGGTACGCAGTTAACCTCGCACTTCTAGAGGGTAGTACAGCATGAGTTGGGTACGCGGGTTGAGTTGAGCACAACATTCCATCCTCAGACGGACGGGCAGTCCGAGCGCACTATTTAGATCTTGGAAGATATGCTCTGCGCTTGTGTCATAGACTTTGGAGGTTCTTGGGATCAGCTCATGCCCTTTGCAGAGTTCGCCTACAACAACAGTTACCAGTCGAGCATTCAGATGCCTCCCTATGAGGCATTATATGGTAGGCAGTGTCGGTCGCCAGTTGGGTGGTTCGAGCCGGGAGAGGCTCGGTTGTTGGGCACAGACTTAGTACATGATGCCTTGGATAAGGTCAAGATTATTCAGGATCGACTCCGCACAGCTCAATCTAGGCAGAAGAGTTATGTCGACCGTAGAGTTCGTGATGTTGCATTCCTGGTCGGAGAGAGAGTGTTACTTCGGGTATTACCCATGAAGTGTGTAATGAGGTTCGGAAAGAAGGGCAAGTTGAGCCCTAGGTATATCGGACCTTTTGAGATTCTGGAGAGAGTGGGAGAGGTGGCTTACAGGCTTACGTTGCCACCTAGTTTAGCAGTTGTTCATCTTTTATTCCATGTGTCCATTCTACGAAAGTATCACGGCGATCCGTCCCATGTGTTAGATTTCAGCTCTATCTAATTGGACAAGGATTTGACTTACGAGGAGGAGCCGGTGGCAATTCTTGCCCGGCAAGTTCGCCAGTTGAGATCAAAGAGTTACCCTTTAGTTCGAGTGCAGTGGAGAGGTCAGCCTATTGAGGCAGCTACTTGGGTGTCCGAGTCCGACATGCGGATTAGATATTCCCACCTTTTCACCAGCCCAGGTACTTTTCTATGTCCGTTCGAGGACGAACGGTTGTTTTAGAGGTGGAGAATGTGATGATCCAAAAGGTCATCTTATATTTTAGAACTTGAATCTGCGCTCTTAAGCCTTAAGAATCTCATTTTTTCCCTTCTCGATTTGTGTGCACAGTCCGGGCATGTTTCCAAAAAGTTTTTATGTTGAAAATTGATAAAACTGAGAATTTATGCCTTAAAAGTTGATTTTAGTTGACTTCGGTCAACATTATTGGTAAACGGGCACGGGTCCATGTTTTGACGGTCCCGGTGGGTCTGTATCGAATTATGGGACCTGGACGTATGCCCAGAATCGAATTCGGAGGTCGCTAGCTCAAGTTATGAATTTTTGATGAAAATTAAAAGTCTAAAAATTAATTTTTTTTAAGAATTGATTGATGTTTGGCATTGTTAGTGCCGGGTTTGTATTCTGGTTTCGGAGCACGGTACTGGTTCATTATGATATTTAAGACTTGCCTGTGAAATTTGGTGAGAAACAGAGTTGATTTGACGTGATTCGGACGTCCAGTTGAGAAGATATGAACTTTAAAGTGTTCTTGAGAATTTCATTTGATTTGGTGCTAAATTGAGAGTTCTAGGTGTTATTTTGGCGATTTAATCGCGCGAGTAGGTCCGTATGATCTTTTTTAGACTTGTGTGCATGCTTGGTTTGGAGCCCTGAGGGCTCGGGTGAGTTTAGGATAGGCCACGGGATGGTTTGGACTTTGGAAAAATCTGGTTTTTTTCTGTAGAGTCTGGGTTCTGGCATGTCCTTCTTCGCATTCGCGAAGGTCCTCTCGCGAACGCGAAGAGTAAACTGATAAGGTCGGGATTTCTTCTTCGCGAACGCGAAGTGATGGGGGCGTTATCCTTCGCGAACGCGACAAGCCCATCGCGAACGCGTAGTGTTAGGCACTGGGGAAGGGGAGTCTACCTTTTCCTAATCGCGAACGCGAACACTGTCTCGCAAACGCGAAGACCATAGAAGGGTAGCCTACGCAAACACGAGCACTGTCTCGAGAACGCGAAGGCTTGGTAGCCTATACTCTTCGCGAACGTGAGAGTGCTCTCGCGAACGCGATGAACACTGTCGCCCAGCACTTAACAGATTCCAAACACGGTATTTAGCCAAAAATTCATTTTTCTCAAAACCCAAACGGTGTGAGGCAATTTTTCAAGAGTCATTTCTTCCCCAAAGTATTGGTAAGTGATTCTAAACCATTTTCTTTCAATTACCCATTACATTTCTTGAATTATCAACCTAAAATCTAGAGTTTTTATAGTAGAATTAGGAGTTAGGGTAGAAACTAGGAATTTCGGGAATTTGGGGATTTAGACCTCGATTTTAGGTCAAATTCCAAAACCAATTATATATTCGGGCTCGTGGGTGAATGGGTAAATGGATTTTTGTCCGAACCTCGGGTTTTGACCAAGCGGGCCCGAGATCGATTTTTCGATTTTTTGGAGGAAAATTTGGAAAATTTAATTTATGCAATATAATTGATTCTTTTAGCAGTATTTCATATTATTGAATCATTTTTGAATAGGTACGAGTGGTTTGGAGGTGAATCCTAAAGGAAAAGCTGTGATTGAGAATTAAATGGCCTTCGGAGCGAGGTAAGTGTTGTGTCTAACCCTGACTTGAGGGAATTAGGAACCTTAGATTACTTGCTAAGTGAAATTCATGTGAGTGGCGTATATGTGAGGTGACGAGTACTTATGCGCCGCCAATTTACCTGTTTTCCATGTTTCTCTGTTTTTCTTATATTGTCACATTCCTATGCCTAATTGCTACGTGTTATACTAGTGTTGTTCAATTTATCGTTCTTATCATGTTTACAACTTTTCTGGTGATAATTGAGTTTTTATTTCAAAGTTGAGATTGATATTAAGGAACCAAATGTTGAAGTAAGGTTTGTACTTGTTATTCTATCTCCCTGTTGTTATTTATGCATTGCATTATGGTAAGGGAGAGTGTTAATGCACGAAGGGTGATGCTGTGCCATATTGTGAGTGTTAATGCACGAAAGGTGATGTCGTGCCATATTGTGAGTGTTAATGCACGAAGGGTGATGTTGTGCCATATTATGAGTGTTAATGCACGAAGGGTGATGTCGTGTCATATTGTGAGTGTTAATGCACGAAGGGTAATGCCGTGCCATGATATGAGAGTTAATGCACGGAGGGTGATGCCGTGTTGTTTCTATTAATTTTATGGTGAGATTGAGAGTAAAAGCACGAAGGTTGATGTCGTGCATTTTTCCTTACTATATTCACTATTCCTATTGATTCATGGTATATTGACTACTCCGGTGATCATTATGTTGTAGTTCTTTATCTTGTATTTCCCTCAGTATGTTCCCCTCCCGACATTTCCTGTTTAGTTCTTCATTTCTGTTATTTGTATATACACTGTTAAATTGTACATGTTGATTTGTAGGTGCCTTGCCTTAGCCTCGTCACTACTTCATCGAGGTTAGGCTCGACACTTACCAGTACATGGGGTCGGTTCTACTGGTAATGCACTCTGTACTTTCTGTGCAGATTTTGATACCAGCTCGGGTTGATCGAGATTTTGCTATTGGTCCGCTGTTCGGAGACTCAAGGTAGATCTGTTGTCATTCACAGACCTTGAAGTTGTCGTCTATCTTTTCTGTTCTACTGTTTCTTTCATTCAGATAGTTGTATTTCTTTCAGACTACTACTTGCAGCAAATTATAGAATGCTCGTGAATTGTGACTCCAGATCCGGGTGGTAGTAATTAATACAGTTTTATGATATTCCGCACTTATTATATTTCATCTTAGTTAATTATTGTTAATTACTGAATGGAAATAAGGAATTGGTTTAATGATTTTCTAACGTTCGCTTTCGTAGGAAGTGAAATGTTAGGCGCCATCACGATCCCGTCGGTGGGAAATTTCAAGTCGTGACAGTTGGTATTAGAGCACTAGGTTGCCTAGGTCTCACGATTCACGAGCAAGCTTAGTAGAGCCTGGAGGATCAGTACGGAGACGTCTGCACTTATCTTCCAAAGGCTATAAATTTTAGGAACAAGTTTCACTTATATTTTTCTATGTCGTTCGATTTTGCTTTCTCAATACTGATTGAACTTTTCTACTCTTATTCTCTCACAGATGGCGAGAATACGTACTGCTTCCTCAGCTGAGCATCAGCCAGAGCCTCCGGTGGCAGCTCCTACGCGGGGCAGAGGTCGAGGCCGTGCCAGAGGCCGAGGCAGGGGCAGGGCTCAGCCTAGAGCCCGAGCAGCAGTCCCAGTAGTAGAGCCTCAGATAGAGCTTGACGAGGAGGTTCCGGCCTAGACTGTTCCTACCGGACCAGCTCAAATTCCAGAAGGGTTCATTGCTACCCCAGTACTTAAGGATGCTTATGTCCGTTTGGTGGGCCTTAGGGAGAGTGTGGCCCAGGCTGGCGCATTTCCCATGGCACCAGCAGTCTCCCAGGCTGGAGAAGGAGCCCAGACTCCCACCACTCCCGCTCCGGAGCAGATAGCTCCCCAGTATCAGGCTCCAGCAGCTCAGCTAGTCGGATTGGTTCAGCCGGTTATCGTGGCATAGGTCGGAGATGGGCCAGCTATGTCTTCTGAGGCTTTATGGAGATTGGACAGGTTTACCAAGCTCTTTCTTGTTCACTTCAATGGTGCTCCTTTAGAGGACCCCCGGGAATATCTTGACAACTGTCATGAGGTTCTACGAAACATGGGTATAGTGGAGACCAATGGAGTCGATTTTGCTGCATTTCAGATGACTAGTTCCGCCAAGAAATAGTAGAGAGATTACTTGTTGACCAGAACAGCTGGGTCGCCTGCTCTTACTTAGGACCAGTTCTCTCAGCTCTTTATAGAGAAGTTTTTGCCTATCACATTAAGAGAGGAGCATCGCCGTCAGTTTGAGTGTCTCCAGCAGGGCAGTATGACTGTTACTCAGTATGAGACCCGTTTTGTGGATTTGGCCTGTCATGCTATTCTTCTGCTTCCCACCACGAGAGAGAGGGTGAGGAGGTTTATTGATGAACTGGCTCAGCCTATAAGATTACAGATGGCTAAGGAGACTGGGAGTGAGATTTCTTTTCAGGCAGCTACTAATGTCGCCAGATGAGTCGAAATGGTTCTTACTCAGGGAGGTCAGGGGTCTGACAAGATACCTCGTCATTCTGGTGAGTTCAGCGGTGCCTCATCTAGATGCAGGAGTACTTTTAGTAGAGGCCATCCTCCCAGGCCGTTTCATTCAGCGCTCCAGGCATCCCGCGGTGCCTGAGGTGGTTGTGGCCCTCAGATGCATTATTCCGACCAGCTAGCCTACAATGCACCACCAACTCCTATTAGTGCACCTCCACTCCAGAGTTACCAGGGTGGTTATTCAGGTCGACAGGGCCAGTTTCAGGGTCAGCGGTCACAGTAGCCGAGGTTATTTTATACTTGTAGTGATCCGAGTCACATTGCTAGATTTTGCCCTTGGGCAACGGGCAGCTCATAGCATCAGAGTTCTCGTGCCATGGTTCCGGCACCAGTTGCTGCATCACCTGCTCAGCCAGCCAGAGGCAGGGGTCAGGTAGCCAGAGGTAGAGGCCAGACTGTTAGAGGTGGAGGTCAGGCCATTAGAGGTGGAGAGCAGCCAGTTAGAGGTTGTCCCAGGGACGTAGTTCGGGGTAGTGAGGCCCAGCCCCGGTGTTATGCTTTCCCAGCCAGGCCTGAGACTGAGTCATCTGACGCTGTTATCATAGGTACTTTTTCAGTTTGCAGTAGAGATGCTTCAGTTCTATTTGATCCGGGATCTACTTACTCCTGTGTGTCATCCTATTTTGCTTCATATTTGGTTGTGCCTCATGATTCTTTGAGTGCTCATGTGTATGTGTCCACACCAGTGGGAGATGCTATTGTTGTAAATCGTGTTTATCATTCGTGTGTGGTCACCATTGGGAGTCTTGAGACTCGTGTAGATCTTCTACTTCTCGACATAGTTTATTTTAATGTCATACTGGGTATGGATTGGCTATCACCTTATCATGCTATATTAGATTGTCACGCCAAGACGGTGATCTTAGCCTTGTAGGGGTTGCCTCGATTAGAGTGGAGAGGGAATCTTGGCCATTCTTCCAGCAGGGTTATCTCTTATGTGAAGGCTCGGCCTATAGTCGAGAAGGGGTGTCTAGCTTATTTGGCTTATGTCCGCGATTCTAGTGCGGAGGTTCCTTCCATGGATTCAGTGCCGGTTGTTCGTGAGTTTCCAGAGGTGTTTCCTGCAGACCTGCCGGGGATGCCACCTGACAGGGATATTGATTTCTGCATTGATTTGGCTCTGGGCACTCAGCCTATTTCCATTCTGCCATATCGCATGACCCTGTCAGAGTCAAAAGAATTAAAGGAACAGTTGCAAGATTTGCTTGATAAGGGCTTCATTAGACCTAGTGTCTCGCCCTGAGGTGCACCCGTGTTGTTTGTGAAGAAGAAAGATGGATCGATGAGGATATGTATAGATTATCGACAGTTGAACAAAGTCACCATCAATAACAAGTATCCATTGTCGAGGATTGATGATTTATTTGATCAGCTTCAGGGTGCCAAGGTATTTTCAAAGATTGATTTGAGATCTGGCTACCATCAGTTGAGGATTAGGGCATCCGATGTTCCTAAGACAGCTTTTCGGACTCGGTATGGGCATTATGAGTTTCTAGTGATGTCATTTGGGCTGACAAATGCCCCAGCAGTATTCATGGATTTGATGAACCGGGTGTTCAAACCCTACTTGGATTCCTTTATGGTTGTGTTTATTGATGATATCTTTATCTACTCCCACGGTCGAAAGGAGAATGAGCAGCACCTTCGGATCGTTCTTCAGGCTATGAAAGACAACCAGTTATATGCTAAGTTCTCAAAATGCGAGTTTTGGTTGAGTTCAGTTGCTTTCTTGGGTCACGTTGTATCAGCAGAGGGTATTCAGGTGGATCCTAAGAAGATTGAGGCAGTTCAGAACTGGCCTAGACCCACATCAGCTACCGAGATCCGTAGTTTCCTGGGTTTGGCGGGCTATTACCGTCAATTTGTGGAGGGGTTTTCATCCATAGCAGGCCCGTTGACCAGATTGACCCAGAAGGGTGTCCCGTTCAGGTGGTCGAACGAGTGTGAAGTGAGCTTTCAAAAGCTCAAGACTGCTTTAACTACGACACAGGTATTGGTGTTACCCACAGGTTCAGGATCTTATACAATATATTGTGACGCATCTCTTATTGGTCTGGGTGCGGTATTGATGCAGGGTAGCAATGTTATTGCATATGCTTCGCGGCAGCTGAAGGTTCACGAGAAGAATTACCATGTTCATGATCTAGAGCTGGTAGCCATTGTTCACGCGTTGAAGATTTGGAGGCACTATCTTTACGGCATGCCATGTGAGGTATTCACTGATCATCGGAGATTGCAGTATTTGTTCAAGTTCAAGGAACTCAATTTGAGGCAAAGGAGGTGGCTGGAGCTATTGAAAGACTATGATATCACCATATTGTATTATCGCGGGAAGGCCAATATGGTGGCTAATGCTTTGAGTAGAAAGTCAGTCAGTATGGGTAAACTTGCATATATTCCAGTTGGTGAGAGACTGCTTGCATTGGATGTTCAGGCCCTGGCCAACCAGTTCATGAGGTTAGATGTTTCTGAGCCCAGTCGTGTCCTAGCTTGTACAGTTGCTTGGTCTTCTTTGTTTGAGCGCATCAGAGATCGGCAGGATGATGATCCTCATTTACTTGTCTTTTGAGACATAGTGCGGCACGGTGGTGCCAAGCAGGTTACTGTTGGAGATGACCGAGTTTTGAGGATACATGGTCGTATTTGCATGCCTAATGTGGATGGACTTCGTGAGTTGATCCTTGAGGAGTCCCACAGTTCCCTGTATTCTATTCATCCGGGCGCCGCCAAGATGTATCAGGACTTGAGGCAGCATTATTGGTGGAGGAGGATGAAGAAAGACATAGTTGCATATATAGCTCGGTGTCTAAATTGCCAGCAGGTAAAGTATGAGCATCAGAGAACTGGTGGTTTACTTCAGAGGATAGAAATTCCTGAGTGGAAGTGGGAGCGTATCACTATGGATTTTGTTGTTGGACTCCCATGGACTCAGAGGAAGTTTGATGCAGTTTGGATCATTGTGGACAGGCTGACCAAGTCAGCGCACTTCATTCCTATGGCAGTTACCTATTCCTCAGAGCGGTTGGCAGAGATTTACATCCGAGAGATCGTCCGTCTTCGCGGCATGCAAGTGTCTATTAAATCTGACCGCGGTACGCAGTTAACCTCGCACTTCTAGAGGGTAGTACAGCATGAGTTGGGTACGCGGGTTGAGTTGAGCACAACATTCCATCCTCAGATGGACGGGCAGTCCGAGCGCACTATTTAGATCTTGGAAGATATGCTCTGCGCTTGTGTCATAGACTTTGGAGGTTCTTGGGATCAGCTCATGCCTTTTGCAGAGTTCGCCTACAACAACAGTTACCAGTCGAGCATTCAGATGCCTCCCTATGAGGCATTATATGGTAGGCGGTGTCGGTCGCCAGTTGGGTGGTTCGAGCCGGGAGAGGCTCGGTTGTTGGGCACAGACTTAGTACATGATGCCTTGGATAAGGTCAAGATTATTCAGGATCGACTCCGCACAGCTCAATCTAGGCAGAAGAGTTATGTCGACCGTAGAGTTCGTGATGTTGCATTCCTGGTCGGAGAGAGAGTGTTACTTCGGGTATTACCCATGAAGGGTGTAATGAGGTTCGGAAAGAAGGGCAAGTTGAGCCCTAGGTATATCGGACCTTTTGAGATTCTGGAGAGAGTGGGAGAGGTGGCTTACAGGCTTACGTTGCCACCTAGTTTAGCAGTTGTTCATCTTTTATTCCATGTGTCCATTCTACTAAAGTATCACGGCGATCCGTCCCATGTGTTAGATTTCAGCTCTATCTAATTGGACAAGGATTTGACTTACGAGGAGGAGCCGGTGGCAATTCTTGCCCGGCAAGTTCGCTAGTTGAGATCAAAGAGTTACCCTTTAGTTCGAGTGCAGTGGAGAGGTCAGCCTATTGAGGCAGCTACTTGGGTGTCCGAGTCCGACATGCGGATTAGATATTCCCACCTTTTCACCAGCCCAGGTACTTTTCTATGTCCGTTCGAGGACGAACGGTTGTTTTAGAGGTGGAGAATGTGATGATCCAAAAGGTCATCTTATATTTTAGAACTTGAATCTGCGCTCTTAAGCCTTAAGAATCTCATTTTTTTCCTTCTCGATTTGCGTGCACAGTCCGGGCATGTTTCCAAAAAGGTTTTATGTTGAAAATTGATAAAACTGAGAATTTATGCCTTAAAAGTTGATTTTAGTTGACTTCGGTCAACATTATTGGTAAACGGGCACGGGTCCATGTTTTGACGGTCCCGGTGGGTCCGTATCGAATTATGGGACCTGGACGTATGCCCGAAATCGAATTCGGAGGTCGCTAGCTCAAGTTATGAATTTTTGATGAAAATTAAAAGTCTGAAAATTAATTATTTTTAAGAATTGATTGATTTTTGGCATTGTTAGTGCCGGGTTTGTATTCTGGTTTCGGAGCACGGTACTGGTTCATTATGATATTTAAGACTTGCCTGTGAAATTTGGTGAGAAACAGAGTTGATTTGACGTGATTCGGACGTCCAGTTGAGAAGATATGAACTTTAAAGTGTTCTTGAGAATTTCATATGATTTGGTGCTAAATTTAGAGTTCTAGGTGTTATTTTGGCGATTTAATCGCGCGAGTAGGTCCGTATGATGTTTTTTAGACTTGTGTGCATGCTTGGTTTGGAGCCCTGAGGGCTCGGGTGAGTTTAGGATAGGCCACGGGATGGTTTGGACTTTGGAAAAATCTGGTTTTTTTCTGTAGAGTCTGGGTTCTGGCATGTCCTTCTTCGCATTCGCGAAGGTCCTCTCGCGAACGCGAAGAGTAAACTGATAAGGTCGGGATTTCTTCTTCGCGAACGCGAAGTGATGGGGGCGTTACCCTTCGCGAACGCGACAAGCCCATCGCGAACGCGTAGTGTTAGGCACTGGGGAAGGGGAGTCTACCTTTTCCTAATCGCGAACGCGAACACTGTCTCGCAAACGCGAAGACCATAGAAGGGTAGCCTACGCAAACACGAGCACTGTCTCGAGAACGCGAAGGCTTGGTAGCCTATACTCTTCGCGAACGTGACAGTGCTCTCGCGAACACGATGAACACTGTCGCCCAGCACTTAACAGATTCCAAACACGGTATTTAGCCAAAAATTCATTTTTCTCAAAAACCAAACGGTGTGAGGCAATTTTTCAAGAGTCATTTCTTCCCCAAATTATTGGTAAGTGATTCTAAACCATTTTCTTTCAATTACCCATTACATTTCTTGAATTATCAACCTAAAATCTAGAGTTTTTATAGTAGAATTAGGAGTTAGGGTAGAAACTAGGAATTTCGGGAATTTGGGGATTTAGACCTCGATTTTAGGTCAGATTCCAAAACCAATTATATATTCGGGCTCGGGGGTGAATGGGTAAATGGATTTTTGTCCGAACCTCGGGTTTTGACCAATCAGGCCCGAGATCGATTTTTCGATTTTTTGGAGGAAAATTTGGAAAATTTAATTTATGCAATATAATTGATTCTTTTAGCAGTATTTCATATTATTGAGTCATTTTTGAATAGGTACGAGTGGTTTGGAGGTGAATCCTAAAGGAAAAGCTGTGATTGAGAATTAAATGGCCTTCGGAGCGAGGTAAGTGTTGTGTCTAACCCTGACTTGAGGGAATTAGGAACCTTAGATTACTTGCTAAGTGAAATTCATGTGAGTGGTGTATATGTGAGGTGACGAGTACTTATGCGCCGCCAATTTACCTGTTTTCCATGTTTCTCTGTTTTTCTTATATTGTCACATTCCTATGCCTAATTGCTACGTGTTATACTAGTGTTGTTCAATTTATCGTTCTTATCATGTTTACAACTTTTCTGGTGATAATTGAGTTTTTATTTCAAAGTTGAGATTGATATTATGGAACCAAATGTTGAAGTAAGGTTTGTACTTGTTATTCTATCTCCCTGTTATTATTTATGCATTGCATTATGGTAAGGGAGAGTGTTAATGCACGAAGGGTGATGCTGTGCCATATTGTGAGTGTTAATGCACGAAAGGTGATGTCGTGCCATATTGTGAGTGTTAATGTACGAAGGGTGATGTTGTGCCATATTATGAGTGTTAATGCACGAAGGGTGATGTTGTGTCATATTGTGAGTGTTAATGCACGAAGGGTAATGCCGTGCCATGATATGAGAGTTAATGTACGGAGGGTGATGCCGTGTTGTTTCTATTAATTTTATGGTGAGATTGAGAGTAAAAGTATGAAGGTTGATGTCGTACATTTTTCCTTACTGTATTCACTATTCCTATTGATTCATGGTATATTGACTGCTCCGGTGATCATTATGTTGTAGTTCTTTATCTTGTATTCCCCTCAGTATGTTCCCCTCCCGACATTTCCTGTTTAGTTCTTCATTTCTGTTATTTGTATATACACTGTTAAATTGTACATGTTGATTTGTAGGTGCCTTGCCTTAGCCTCGTCACTACTTCGTCGAGGTTAGGCTCGACACTTACCAGTACATGGGATCGGTTCTACTGGTAATGCACTCTGTACTTTCTGTGCAGATTTTGATACAAGCTCGGGTTGATCGAGATTTTGCTATTGGTCCGCTGTTCGGAGACTCAAGGTAGATCTGTCGTCATTCACAGACCTTGAAGTTGTCGTCTATCTTTTCTGTTCTACTGTTTCTTTCATTGAGACAGTTGTATTTCTTTCACACTATTACTTGTAGCAAATTCTAGAATGCTCGTGAATTGTGACTCCAGATCCGGGTGGTAGTAATTAATACAGTTTTATGATATGCCGCACTTATTATATTTCATCTTAGTTAATTATTGTTAATTACTGAATGGAAATAAGGAATTGGTTTAATGATTCTCTAACGTTGGCTTGCCTAGCAAGTAAAATGTTAGGAGTCATCATGGTCCCGTCAGTGGGAAATTTCGGGTCGTAATAGTTATAGAAGCTCATGACTCTGTATTTTCCAGTTTTTGGGGGATTTACTTTGTATTAGCAGTTTTACAGTATTGAGACCATGGACTTATGCCATTTCTATAAATTTTGTTATTTTGTTGCCTTCATTATCATGTTTCGGCTTGCCTAACCAGGGTACTGGGCGCCATCACGACGGGTAGGGATTTTGGGTCGTGACAAGTTGGTATCAGAGATCTAGGTTCAAAGGTATTATGAGTCATAAGCAGGTTTAGTAGAGTCTTGCGAATCGGTACGGAGACGTATGTACTTATCTTCGAGAGGCTAACGAATCATTAGGAAAACTTCACTTTCTTATATTCTTGTCGTGTGACAAATACGTGACAAATTTTGGGCACGTAGACAAAAACATTGTGTTGTTGGCCGCATTGTGACACGTCATCCAATAGAAGAAGAACAATATTATCTTAGATTACTACTAATGCATGTACGAGGACCGACAACATATAAGGATCTTTTGACAGTGAATGGAGAGCCTTGTAGTACTTTCAGAGAGTCCGTAAAGAAAAGAGGATTGTTACACTATGATAATAGTTTGATAGAGTGTATGTTGAAGCCGCAAGTTACCAAATGCCATATAGTTTAAGGCATTTATTTGCTATATTATTGGTATATTGCTGCCCTGCCAACCTTAGAAAATTATGGGAGCAATTTGAAGAATCAATGTTCGAAGACTACAAAGTGTTACAAATTACTAAAAGAAGAAAAATTCAATATCAAGCTTTGAATCATATCAACGATATTTTACATTCTATGGGATATGATATAAATGAATATGAATTCATTCCATAAACTATTAGGCCTTCTACGGCAGCAAGAAAAGCAAAAGAGATTCATTTTGAAAGATCTATTATTGTTAGTGAAGACGACATATTGTTACATAGGAAATTAAACAAAAATCAACTCATTGCATATGATCTGATTACTGAAAGGATATTTTCGAATAAAGCTGGTGCCTTTTTTATAAATGGTCCAGGAGGAACAGGGGAAACTCTTTTATACCGTGCTTTATTAGCAATTGTAAGATCTATGGGATATATAGCTTTGGCAACAACTACTTCTGGTGTTGCTGCTTCTATTCTTCCAGGTGGACGTACTGCACATTCACGTTTCAAAATCCATATTGACATCTATGAAAAACCAGTTGCAACATTAGCAAAGAAATCTCACTTGCAGGGTTAATCCGAGATGCAAAATTGATTGTGTGGGATGAGGTATCTATGGACAAAAAAGGAATGTTAGAAGTTTTTGATCTACTGTTAAAAGATCTGATGAATACAAATGCAGTATTTGGCAGAAAAGTTGTAGTTTAGGAGGTGATTTCAGACAGACTCTTCATGTTGTGCGATACGAAAAAAAGAAGATTTCATTGGCGAAAGTTTGTTATATTCTAGCATTTGGAATTAACTTGAAAAATTAAAGTTATATGAGAATATGAGAGCTAAAACAGATCCTGTATTTTATGATTATTTGATAAGAATTGAAAATGGACAAGAACAAGTCAATTAAGCAAACAAGATTGAAATTTCAGATTCTTTGATTATTCCTTATTAAACCGAAATAGAATCTCTTGATAAATTATTCGCAGTGACATATTCAAATTTGGATTTGTTATATTATAATTCATCCTGTACAGATTTCCGTGTGATCTTGGCAACAAAAAATAATTTTGTTGATGAAAGTAATGACATTCTTATTGATCGATTCGCAGGAAAATCAAAAATATTTATTGCCACCGATGAGTCTATTGAATTTAACAACCAAACACAACTTGAAGATCTACTAGACACTTTAAATCCTCCTGATTTGCCTCCTTACAAATTATGTTTAAAAGAAAACTGTCCAATTATATTATTACGAAATCTAAATCCATGTGAAGGTTTATGTAATGGCACGCGATTGACATGTTGTGATTTTAAAGGTCACAATAGTTGATTTCAAGAATATGCATGTATTTATCCCAAGAATACTATTATTATCATCACAGAATGAGAAAACTCTTGTTCAGTTCAAAAGAACACAATTTCTTGTTAGATTATGCTTTGCTATGACTATAAATAAAGCACAAGGTCAAACTTTAGATTTTGTTGGAATTTATTTGCGGGAACCTGTATTTTCACACGGTCAGCTTTACGTTGCTTTGTCAAGAGCAAAGAGTTCAAATTGTGTGAAATTGTTGATCCATCCATCTACACCAACTAGTCATGACGATCATTCTACCTCTAATATCGTTTACGAACAAATCATTAAGAAAGCAGGCGCCTGATGTCTTTGACATACGATTCTTCCGGAGGTCCTTTGCTCTTTCCCACTCTTATTATCCCGTGTACACATTTTTCTGATATTTTCTTACATTCTCTGCTTTGCGTGTTCAATCTGTTAATGCTTTAATCTTAATTTTCATCTATTTCAACTCTATCAAAGTGCAATAGACTTGATTCCAATAGGTTCTTATGAGGCAATTCTCATCCTCACCAGCGTCTGTACTATTTATGTACGAAGGTTTTCACCTTAGTTCAGGAAATGATTTTGTAAAACAAAGAGAACATAGAGTACTTATTTCCCTAGAATTTTACTATGACCACCAGCAGATAGCACTTTTGATGTCTTATTAAATCTTATTTTTTTCCCTCTGACTGTGTAAAACATATAGATTATATAAAGCAGCTAGGCGAGGACTGCATATCTTTGTGATGTTGTTGACCACAACTCAGGTGAATTAGTAGTCAGATAACAATTTGAATGCTGGACTTGGATCACGAACTCCTTTTTTGGAACTGCACTTTTCTTTATGAATCCTGAGAACAAAAGCCTTATCAACGTTAGCAATTCTTCTTGAATTACTAATATGCAGAAGCCTTCGGTTGAATCGATTGTGAATAATTTAGTATACGGTGGACAGGTAGCTGCTCAGACCTTCTATAGTGTAAATTAGCTAATCATTCTTCTGGGTGCATCAATTTGACTTGCTATACTTGCTTGATGCTTGTCATTGTGCATTGCTCAGTTTGCCAACTTCTATTTGGCTTTTCCAGCACCTAGGCTTTGTGTATCATTAGTTGGTATCATAGTGTTTGAACTTTTAAGTAATCCAAAACTAAGTTGTATGGTTTAACTATTCCAACTGTAATAACATTTGATGATCTTCTTAAGGAAAAATAAATTTATGATCTGAGATATCTTAGAATGTAATGACAACTATTTTGCATCCTTTACTGGGCATAGGTAACATGTTTGATGTGATAACATCAATCCAAGGTAGTGGAAGAGGGGTTAGGCCGGGGAGCAGGTGAGGTATTTTTATTTTTCTTTTTTTTCATCTTGCAACATCTTTACATGTCGCTTTTAAAAAAAAAAGATCTTTCTCTGCATGTATGGATAGGTATTCTAACTAATTGTAGTTTCTGTTTTGTCTACTCTTCATTGTCTCTGTGTCTTTTTCTTTCTGATCTTACGTATCTCTCGATCTTTTCTTCTGTCGAGACCATTTTTTTCTTCAATAAATTGAACCATACACTAAGCAGTCATTTGATGAGAGCGTAACTTTTGATTTTTTATAGCCACTGGCAAGCTATATCATTGCCATGACAGTTATTTCTGTTCGAGTTTGACCTCTATTCATTTTTGCGGTTGCTGAATTTTGTAGAAACGTCGAGTTGTGTAGGCTCACTAAGCAGGTTGTCTTCTCGGATCCCTACAAAATGTCACAATATAATCAATGCACATCTCCTTATGTAGATGCCGATGCAAAGGCATTTCGCAACGATAATGGTTTGAAGATTGAAGTTGCTGAGCTTAAATCCAAATACGTTTGTGATTCTAGAAGATGTTGCCTTATAGTGCATCTAATTCATATGCTTGACTATTATCTGTATTGCTGATAATTTGATTATTTTATTTGACTATACTTGTGATGGTCATGAGATGTGTTAGGAAAACATGAATGAAAACCAATGGAATTTAAGTAGATCCTAATTTATGATTTTACTCTCCTCTGTGCTAGGCCACAGACTATACATAAAAACTTTTTGACTCCCATAGGGAATCAAGACAAACATATTAGGTATATTGGGACATATAATCTTTTTTGCCTATTGAGTATGAGGCAAAAATCTGATTCAATTCTTTTGAACGTCGATATGTTAGTTAAAGCACATAGTAGTTTAATGTTTTCAACATGTCTGATTAGGATTTACTGGATATTTTGGTTATTTCAAGTTTCGATTAAGACATGGCGCTTACAACGCATGATGCTATTATGAAAGGATGCATGTCTACCATTATGGGATGACTTTTAACACTCCTTTATAATGATATTGCTTCAGTAAGTCAGTTAGTAGCCATGTTGTTGAAAAAGTAAAACTTTGCTCATGTGTAACTTATTCCTGGAATTACCAATTTGTTTGAGGGTGTCATTTCAAGTTTATTTTTATCTTACTCTTAGAACACCTGTGAGATTTGTTGACACGTGTCCGTATAAGATGACGTAATCCACTTTTACAGTGACAGCACAAAATTATCCGATGCATCTCTATGCAATCTTTGTTTTCCTTCTCTTTCACTGTGTTTCATTTTTCAATTCCCTTCTTTAGCAGGTGTTTCGAATTTGTTATCCATATCCATACATGCATGCTAAATTGTAAGTTTAACACTGATGTACTCCCTTCATGTTATAAATTTTATTTTGTTACATCTGGAGCAAGGGATTTATTGAACAAGGCAAAATAAAATTCACTTTTTTTAGTCTTTATTAATGAGATTGATGTAGTTGGGAGGCAGAGAGGAACTGGTATTGGTGAAGTAACTGGTGAAAGAGAGCAGACACTTAATGAACTTCTCACTGAAATGGATACTAGAGTCGTTGTCATTGCTGCTACTAAGAGGCCTGGAATTCTTCATCAAGCATTGCTTAGACCTGGAAGATTTGGTATGCAGGTAAAGAAATGAGCCTTTGATTTTAAAATTCCAAAACCTATTTTTTTGAAGTAAAAAGATCACAGTTTCCAGGATATATTTCACTAATATTGGTATTACATTTATTTCGTAATACACTAGGTAACAGTTGGACTGCCTGATATAAGAGGAAGGGAAGAAATATTTCTGCCTTTAGAGGAAGAACTAGAGCTATTGCTATAACTACACTTCCGATAAAAAAGTCACTTCTGCACTTTTATCACTGAAAGAGATTACGTTTTCTATTTTACACAATCAACACCTTTGAAAACAACTAATGGGTTTTATTTTACTCTATCAAGACCATGTTATTTGTCCATTGGTCGAGCAAGATTCTCAAAGCTTGCTGCAATTACTTCCTGAAATTTTTGTTTGGATTTACTATCCGAATAATGACTGTGTATGTATTCAGTTACATGTTTAACCTGCGTTTTTAGAGTTGCTTAGCTATGTATATACAATTATTTTCTCTATGTGTTGCTGAAGTTGGACTGGCTCAATGAATTGCTTGAGCACGAGTCCTTATCTGGACAACGCACTTTTCATTTCTTAAAAGTATTTTGAATTTCCTTCTCATAGTATCTTAGGTAACTAGCTTGTGCCAAACTATTTTGTATAAACAAGCTATTTACAGGGCTGCAAAGAATATTATTGGAGAGCAAATTTTGAAGTATAAAATTAACTCTGTTGAATTTGAAACATCGAATTGGGTTCTTTACCTACTTTCCAAGCTCAGTGGTTTCTTAATGGCCATAAATAAACTTAGTTAGTGCTTTTATTTTCAGATAGTGTTTCGACTAGCTAGAAATTAAACTGTGGCAATTTTTGTTTCATTCATGTTTGATTTTGGTTTTTTGCTAGACTCCTTTATGCTTCATTTGCCCTGTACCTGCTCGACAAAATATTTCAAACAATCAAGCTTCCATCCAAAAGGTGTTTGAACTTTTCTTGCTTTAAATCATTGTGAATAAGAAAAACATTAGGTCATAACAACTTTAAACCCTCTTCTAAGCGTTCTCTACACAACCTCATTGTTTATTCTCAAAATCGGATAACAATTAAATTTATACGTGATTTTAAGAATACGTGATCTAACTTGATACAAAATGAGAAGTCAGATTAAGATTGAAATTAATGATAAGAAAAATAAATGCAAACCGCACAAGTTGAACAATCTTGGCCTTGAAGGTTGATCACCCTTGAGTCGAAAATGCTACAATCGATGCCGGAACAGATTAGTGAGATAATAATAACTAGAAATGATAGTTTACTGCTTTGAGATGCGAGTCACAATGTATTTTACAAATAATCAGACCCCCTTTATATAGTAGGGGAGTCCTACTTTAGGTACAACTCTATATAAGCTAAAAAATCTCATGATTTGCTAATTAATCGATTTCATTGATACGTGTTGAGATTCCCGCCGTGATGTGCGACCGGTTACGGATATTTTGGCCTTCCGTTATTTTGGTTCGATGATGTTCTCTCGAGCTAATTCGGAGCCATAGTCAGTTCCGGGGTCACGGACTCGATAATCTTTGAAGGCACATGTTCTAACCTCGTACCTAGGTTCGATGGGATCCAGGGTCGATCTTCAATCCATTATGTTTCATCCCCGATACGTCATGCAATAGGCGAGCTCGGTTTCTATCGTATACAGATTGTCCCCTCATTTTTTGGAGAGTAAATGACGAGAAATGATATGAACCTTATATTCTCACTATACGAGCTTCTGATTCTCACTCTGATAAATGACGACAAATTCATGACGTAAGTGATAAGAATAGTTTAAACGTCCCGTCGGTCCAATCTTCGAGGCATTGAACATGTGTCAGTTAACGGTCTGGCTCTTCAGGATAAGAACCGTCGTTTGAGAAAACTATAAATACCCTTTTCATTCATTCATTAGAACTTTTACATTCAAATATTTGCACTTGTGTTTTAAGAAAATTTCATCACTCTCATCTTCAAACTTCTTTCCTTCTGGTTTTCTGAAAGCTTTCATAAGTTATCTGCTAATTACACCTCCTCTTTTATCAGCACCCTCTTTTCTCCTCTATTTAGAAGCAATGGCAAAGACTTCAAAATCAATTTCACAAAAAGAAACTCCCTCTTCCTCGAAACCGACTGAGAACATTTTGCATGTTGTTACTGAGGAACCGACATCGGAACCCCTTCAAAAGATGTTTACCCCTACAGGGTGTCCAACTGGAGCCGATTTCAAGGTTAAGTAAACCTTATCGGTAGCGGGCCGGTGCGAACCGGTCTCGAGATATATATGTTCGGTCACCGACAGTGTTCTCGACAAGGTCAAGGAGGACTGCAACTGGGTCGGTAAGCACGTAGTGGTTCCTACGCCTCAGAAAGTAATCACCACCCACATGGAGGATGTTTTAAGTGTTTACACTTATCCCTTCACGTGAGGCACTTTAGACCCGGTCATCATTACCTTTTGTAAGAGGTACGAGGTGACCCTAGGCCAAATGCATCCCTCCTTCTGGAGGATAGTCATCCTCCTCCACTTTTTTGTAAACAAGATCGAGGGGTGCCCCTTTACCATCGATCACCTCATGCGTCTGTACAGTCCTCGACTGTATCAAGGGGGGCTAATAAAACTTACCCGTCGGTCCAGTAAGGCCTCTTTCTCGAGCATCGACGAGGATCAGGATCGAGGCTGGTTGGGCCAATTTGTTTGAGTGAAGACCTCGTACTTTATCCCGGCCAAGGACATGCCATTTCTTGAGAAATGGAACATGAAGCATAAGTATAACCTTACCTTTAAGATTGTGTTTATCATTTTTCTTTTTCCCTTCTTCTTATCGATTCTTTATGATGCAGCTGTTGTGCGGGTGCCGGATGCAGTTCCTCGACTCAAGGAGTGGGTCGAGGGCATCGTGTCGCAAAAACCTTGTTTCGAGCGTGCGTGGCATGAACTTTCGAAGGGGCGATGGGAGGCATATTCTCATGGTGAGATTCTTTCTTTAAGTTATATTTGACTTTACTTCCACACCGTTGATTTCTAACTTGTTTCACTTTCCTTTTGTAGGTTTACCAAAAGATATTGAAATGAGGCCCCCATCCGGTGACAATGACGTCTTCACCGAGCCCCCTCCTCCGAAGCAGGATAAAGAGAAGAAAAGAAAAAAGGCTTCGAGTTCTCCGGGCCTTGAAAAGGATAAACCGAAGAGGTGATTGGTATGAAAACCCAAGGAAGGCACCAGTGCTCGAGCGCCGCCTCCAGATTCACTTTACCGATTAAGAGATGAGTCCGATGGGGAATAAGGGGCCTTTGACCTGATGGATAGCGTGCCGCCTCAGCCCGAAGGTCAAAGAGCTTCTGAGCCGTAGGGGGGTGAGGTTGTTCCTCATCAAGTTAGAGAAACCGAGGAGGTTGGGGCCGGATCCTTGCGAGCCATGGGCAACGCCTCGAAGGAGGCACTTGGCATAATAGAGGTTGTCGAGTCGCCCTCATTCACATAATCGATGTTTAACGAGGCACAAGCTGCTAAAGAATGCCCCGCCAAAGGGACTCATGGAACGCGTGACCTTTTCTGCAGTATCATCGATGGCATGGACTAGACGGCCACGGAAGACGCTACCGGTTTGCAAGACTTAGATATACCGAGGAAAAGCCAATCCCTAGAAGAAGGCGGGCCCTCTTCGAGCCCGAGATAAGTCAGTAATTTTCTTGCTCCGAGTGCGTATCCCGATCGGAAACGTACCATTATCTTTTCCCTTCCGGAGGACGCTCAGATTCTTTCTCTCCCATAGGAGTGGCCACCTATCTTCGGCGCCTGGTGACCGAAGATGATCAAGAAAAGATGAAAGAGGTGAATGCACCTTGGCTTTTCAACGAAGTGCAACAGGCGTTGAACCGGGTAACTTCATGCTTCCCTAAGTGAATTTTTTACTTACACTTACATTTTTTCGCAGATGACTTAGCATTTCGTTTCTTGCTTGTAGGCTTTGGTGTTTCATCACGAGGATTTTTTGAGGCACCGGGATGACCTGAAACAACTTGAAGACGAAGTTCGAGAGCTTACTGAGAAGAGAGACGCCTTTAAACTTCTTAGTGAGCAGCTCGAAGGGGAGGCTAAGAAACTCCGTGCCGAGCTGGAGGTTGCTCGGAAGGATCATGCTGACTTGATCGAGCGGGTAAAAGTTTTCGAAGTAAGTGATGATGAATTTGATTCGGTGACTGATGGTCAAAATTCGCAGCTCCAGCAAAAACTCGATCGGATTAATTAGCTTCGAACTGAGATGGATGTAGTCAACGCCGAGATCGATGAATGGAGAGGCAAGATGGATCGTCTGGCCTTGAAAAAAGAGGTTGTTGGGGCACAACTAACTTCAGTTGAAATCCAACTAAGAGCGGCAAAGGGAAAGAGCCGAGATCCAGACAAAAAGGGTCAAGGAGCTTCAATCTCGGCTAAGTTCGGTCGTCTCAGATCGAGATAATCTGGCCAAGGAGCTTAAAACGGCCAAGTTGAAAGTCGCCGTGGTCAACGCCGAAGCTGATAAAATGGTGGCCCAGTACAAGGCCAATGCCGAAGAGGCTCAAGACCAATCGAAAAATATAGCTGAGCATATGACGTGGCAATCCCGTAGGTAGGCCCTCGAGGAAGTTCACGCTCGAGGTTTTGACTTATCTACAGAGATTGAGGATGCCAAGGTGTTTGAAGCCGAGGCCGGAAAGTTGGCCTATCCCAAGGAGGATGATTCTGAGGGCTCAGTTGGGTTCGAGGATGGAGAAAACCCTGGAAATCCCGATGACGAGGCAGGCTCCGGCCAAGATTAGGTCTCTTCTGTTCAATTTTATTCCTTTTTGTACTTAATACTCTATGTCAAGGCTGCTTGGCCTTTGTAAAGACAATACTTCGTAAATACAACTTTTCTATTTCTTTTTTGGTGATTCTCGAGTTCTTTCCTTTGATTTTCTTTTTATCTTTTGCAAAGATTGAAATGCCTTAGCATTAAGTAGTCATGTCCGAAATCCTGAATAGGCTTGGCTTTTTATTTCGTTATCTCTAAAGCATCGTGGGACTCGGTATGTCCAAGAACCTATTCCCTGAAATACTTATTCTTTTTAGAATATGACTTGCCGAGAGTGTGTTTTTCGCAAGCTTTTGTTTTCTTGGGTTTTGTTAACCCAGAACAGCCTTAGCCTTTTGTTTTTTGTGTCATCTTTTTGTTGAGGTCGTTTTTGGCCATTGTAAAAAGTTTCATTGGGTAGTTCGGCCCTTGTAAAGGAAATTTTTTATTATGAATATAAGGCTTTTCCCTTCAACAGCTTTCAAATTTTCTCTTTGCCTTGTTTATTTTTACTTGCAAAGATCTACATGCCTTGGCATAAAACAGTTGGTTTTCGTTTAGAGACTCGAAGAAACCTTGCCTTCAACTTTTAAGGCTTCGTGGGGGTTCGGTGTGACCGAAAGTTTTCTTTCCCCAAAGTACTTAGACTTTTAGTCACAATCTGTCGAGGATAGCCTTTGGAGCCGATTAAGAAAATTTTAAGGCCTTGTTATTTTTATGACGAGCTTTGGACGTCTCCGAGCCAAGTTTATATGGCCGTAGACTTTATAGTTCAGGTGTTGTCCCGTGTTAATATCATTATCCCGAGTTATCTGGGTTTGCCTAAGATGGCAATCCCTGAGTGGGGGTGGCCTTAGCCTATAAAATTTGAGGGTTGCCTAATAGGTCTTATACCCCCGAGGTCTAATAGCTTGTACCGTCAGAGTTTGTTTCCGGACAGCAGTCCCCGAGTGAGAGAGTGATTATTCGAACTCAGGTTAAGGTGGCCCTTGGGCTCGTTTCCTTTAGGGGATCGGAAGTAGGGAATTCCTTAAGAAATGTAAAGGAAAATTTTTTAAAAGACAAGATGTTTGCAAGGAAGAGACTTCTCTTTATTCTTGTGCATAATAGTAACGTATGTGTAGATGCTTTGTGTCAGGGTTCGAGCAGTCTATGAGGGCACGATTCATTTGAAAATTTATCCCTTACATCGAATCCTATCGATAAGACCCTTCAATCCTAAAGTCTCTTTCCATGCTAAAGTTGGTATCGGAGGGTAGCTCCCCCAAGTGTTCGAGGTTGATCAAAGAGAGATCTCGAATACTGTTTTGATCACCGTCACATGTTCGCTACCGGCCTTCAATTCAAAGTTAGCACGATTTACTTGTTGCCTCGTTAAAAACCTTGCCAAAAAAACCATTTGGGACAAAATCGGTTCAAGGGAGAAAGAGTGCAATGCGTGCTTTCAGACCTAAAATCTCGTACTTTCCTTGTCGATCACTTGCAAGAGTTGGTCCAAAATATAAGTAAAAGGAAATGGATAGAGTCGTACCTTAGCAGTAATATCATTTCAGGTGAGCTACATTCCAGTTGTTCGGTAGTTGCTCGTCGTTCATTGTTCCGAGCTTGTAGGATCCTTTTCCGGTGATCTAGATAATTTTACGGTCCTTCCCAATTTGGCCCCAATTTCCCTTCGTTTGGGTTTTGTGTGCTTAGCGTGACCTTTCTTAGTACCAAATCCCCGGTATTGAAGTGTCGAAGGTGGGCCCTTCGATTATAATATCTTTCGATCCATTGTTTTTGGGCGGCCAACTGGACAAGAGGGCCTCGCGCCTTTCATCTAATAACTCCAGGTTCATACTCATAGCTTCGTCGTTTGATTACTTTGTCGCATATCGGAATCTGATACTCGGTTCTCCGACCTCGACCGGTATCAAAGCTTTGGCGCCATAAACCAAAGAAAACAGGGTAGCCCCGGTACTGGACTTCGAGGTTGTACGGTATGCCCACAGGACTTTGGGTAATATTTCTTTCCATCTTTCTTTGGAATTGGTTAACCTCTTTTTAAGGTTTTGGAGTATGGTTTTGTTGGTAGATTCAACTTGTCCATTCCCACTAGGATGATAGGGTGTTGATAGGATCCTTTTGATCTTGTGATCTTCGAGGAATTTGGTTACTTTGCTTCCGATGAATTGTTTCCCATTATCGCATACAATCTCGACTGGCATTCTGAATCGGCATATGATGTGATCCCAAATGAAATCGATGACTTTCTTTTCTCTGACCTTCTCATATGCTTGGGCTTCCACCCACTTAGAAAAATAATCAGTCATAAACAATATAAATTGAGCCTTACTTGGTGCCCCGGAAGGGGGTCAACGATGTCCATTCCTCACTTCATGAACGGCCATGGCGATAAAATCGAGTGGAGCAGCTCCCCGGGTTGATGGATCATCGAAGCGTGTTTTTGGCATTCATTGAATTTTCGAACGAACTTCTTTGCGTCTTTTTCCATGTCGATCCAGTAATAACCGGCTCTGATTATTTTTCGAACCAGTGATTCGGTGCCCAAATGATTTCCACAGGTACCTTCGTGTTTCCCTCAAAACATACTCAGTATCGCTCAGCCCTAGACATATTGCATGTGGTCCATCAAATGTTTTTCTAAACAAGGTTTCATCTTCGGACAGGCTAAATCGGGTCGCCTTTGTACGCAAGGCCTTTGACTCTTTTGAATCCGAGGGCAATTTATAGGATCTGGGATATTCCACGTACTTATTCAATCACTAGTTAGGCTCGTCGAGTTGATCTCAGCATGGCCTTCTTCCACCACCAATCTCATAAGTTGTACGACTTCTTTCGAGTTAAACTCGTCGTCTTCGACCGATGACCCCAATGTAAAGTTCATTCTTTGAACCAATGTAATGTCACCTGTAATTTGTCCAAGTATCTTTGCATTCATTCCTCTCTAACCTCGAATGTTCCATTGACTTGGTTTACCACGAGGAGGGAATCGCACTTGGCTTCGATCACCTCTGCCCCCAAGCTCTTGGCTAGTTCAAGGCCTGCAATCATGGCCTCATATTCGGCCTCGTTGTTAGTCAATTTCACAGTCTTAATAGATTGTCTAATTATATTACTTGTTGGTGGCTTTAGTACGATGCCAAATCCGGGCCCTTTTACATTTGAGGCGCCGTCCGTGAAGAGGGTCCAGATTCCCGAGGAAGTTCCTGAGTCAATCAATAACTCTCTTTCGACCTCTAGTATTAGGGCCGGTGTAAAGTCGGCCACAAAGTCTGCCAAAATTTGAGACTTAATGGTGGTCCGAGGTTGATACTCGATATCGTACCCACTTATTTCTATGGCCCATTTGGCCAATCAGACCGAGAGTTCGGGCTTATGCATAACGTTCCTCAATGGGTAAGTAGTTACGACTCATATGGGGTGACATTGGAAGCACGATTTTAGCTTCCTAGAGGCGCTTAGCAAAGCGAGTGCCAGTTTTTCCAGGTGAGGGTACCTAGTTTCGGCCTCACCTAAGGTTCTACTAACATAGTAAATTAGAAATTGCATGCCTTGCTCTTCCCGAACTAGGACTCCACTTACCGCTATCTCCGAGACCGCCAAGTACAAGTACAACCATTTGTCCATCTTCGGTGTATGAAGCAAGGGCAGGCTCGATAAATACCTCTTGAGTTCCTCCAATGCTTGTTGGCATTCCGGGATCCACGAGAAGTTGTTCTTCTTCTCCAATAGTGCGAAGAATCAGTGACTCGTGTCGGACGACCTAAAAATAAATCGCCCCAGGGCAGCTATTCCACCAGTTAACCTTTGCACGGCCTTTACGTTGTCTAAGACCGTGATATCTTCGATGGCTTTGATTTTATCAGGATTGATCTCGATTCCCCAATTGTATATAATGAATCCGAGGAACTTAGGGTCTCCTCTTTTGTTTAACTGGATGAAACTTAGGGTCCAGGCTCAGCTTGTGAGTGGTTATCTCCAATGGGATACCTGTCATATCGAAGTGGGACCAAGCGAAACAATCTTCGTTAGTTATAAGAAATTGAATGAAATTTTCCCTGAGCTCGGACCTTAGCCCCGTGCCCAGGTATACCTTTCGATCGGGCAAGTTTTCTCGCAATATGACTTGTTCCAGTTCCTTGACCGTCAATTTAGTGGCGTCGAAATCATCGAGGGCTATAAAAGATCTGGGAACCCCATAATCATCATCCTCGACTTCCTCTTGTTTGTCCGAATCTGCCGAAGATGGTATCAGTGATTGCTATTTTACCCCATTTTTGACCACCTGGTTTGGGCACTTCGATATTGAAACTGTATATGTCGGTGTCACCTCTTCAATCGCGAACATTTCTTTTGCAGCCGGTTGTTCCCCGTAGACTATTTTTAACTCCGTCAGGTGTTGGGAATTTCAATGCTTGGTGCAGCGTCGAAGGCACCGCCCTAATGTTATGGATCCATGGTCTTCGAATAGAGTGTTGTACCTCATGTCCCCTTCGATCACATAAAATTTGGTCTCCTGGATTGTCCCAGTGGTGTTTACTGGTAATATTGTGTCGCCTTTAATGGTCTCACAAGCTATGTTGAATCCATTTAGAACTCGAACTGCAGGCACAATTTGGTCTTGTAGACCGAGCTGTTCTACGACCCTTGATCGAATGATGTTGGCCGAGCTACCTGGATCAATTAATACACGTTTAACCCGAATTTTATTTATGAGTACAGATATTATCAGTGCATGATTGTGGGGCTGCACGATCCCTTCCGCATCTTCGTCGTTGAAAGATAAAGTTCCTTCCGGTATGTAGTCCCGAATTCATTTCTCCCTAGTGATGTATACTTTGGTGCGTTTCAACATCGGCTCTTGTGGGATATCAACTCCTCCGATGATCATGTTAATGACGTGTTGAGGTTCTTCTTGTTCTGCCTGTTTGTTAGAATCCTTGTTCTTGAAATGATTCTTGGCTCGGTCGATCAAGAACTCCTGAATGTGCCCATTGTTGAATAGACGAGCTAATTCTTCTCTCAGCTGTCGACAATCCTTTGTTCTGTGACCATGAGTGTCATGATATTTGCACATCTAGTTAGGATCCCTTTGGGTTGGATCGGATTGTAGGGTTCGAGGCCATTTGGTATCTTTGATGCACCCGATAGCTGATACAATGGCAGCAACATCGACATTGAAGTTATATTCTGATAGCCTCGGTGTGTCTTTGGACCTCTCGAAGCTAGTTTTGGTCATAAGTCCCCTGCTGCTTTGACCTCGGTCATTTCTCCTTTCGTTTCTCATGGAGTTTAGCTCGGACCCGCTGCTTCTCTAATCTCCGCTATACGGCTGATACCGATCCATGTTTAGCCTCGGTTCGCGATCGATATCTCTCTTGACTCTGTCGAGGGTTCTGACGGGATAGACAGACCCCGAAGGGGCCCCGAGTTGATCATCTGGACTCTGATTTTTGATTGATACCGATTATGCATGTCGGCCCATGTAACAGCCGGGTATTCTATTAAGTTCTGATGTAAAGCCACCGAGCTCCGAATATTAAGCCCCTAAGTGAAATATTGAACAACCCAATCATCAGTGACCAGCGGCAGATCCATTCTTTCTATTTGAAACCGGGACACGAACTCTCTAAGGATCTCGTTATCCTTCTGTTTGACTTTGAAAAGGTCAGATTTCCTAGTCTCGGCCTTGATGGCACCTGCGTGTGTCTTTACGAAAGAATCTGCAAGCATAGCAAATGAGTCAATAGAATTAGGAGGTAAATTGTGATACCATATCATAGCTCCCTTCGACAGGGTCTCCCCGAATTTTTTCTACAGAACAGACTCGATCTCATCGTCCTCCAGGTCGTTCCCTTTGATAGCACATGTATACGATGCTACATGCTCGTTAGGGTCGGTCATTCCGTTATACTTGGGTATTTTGGGCATACGGAATTTCTTGGGGATCGGTTTCGGAGCCGCGCTCGGTGAAAAAGGTTTTTGCATGAACTTCCTGGAATCCAGGCCCTTCAATATCGGAGGTTCTCCTGGGATTTGGTCTACCCTAGAATTGTAAGTTTTCACCTTTTTGTCGTTAACCTCGATCTTCTTCTCCCCTGATTCTATCCGTTTTGTCAGCTCCTCGAGCATCTTTATGATCTCGAAGTTAGCCCCCGATTCGTGCTCGTTCGACCTTTCCATGACCGGATCATCCCTGTGGGTAACTTCCCGGGGAGGATTGATCTCAACCCTGCTCGGTGCGCGGCTTTGGTTCTATAACTGAGCTATTGTCGCATGTTGAGTCTGCAACATTTCGAAGATCACTCTAGATTGATCCCGTCTCCTTCAACATTTTGCGTGTTTCGAGTTTCCAATTGGGCTCCACCACGAATGCTATTTTCGGGTCGGAAGGCAAGTTTGCAGCAATAGCCACATGCGAATTAGCGTCAATCGGATCTGCGATTGGAATTCCAGCGGGATCAGCATGTGGTATCTCGTTACCGGGCGCTATATTGTTATTTTCACCTTGGTGACCGGACTCGTTGTCAGCATGCAGAGGTGTTGATTGAGAGTTTGACATTTTTGTATTTTAGCCTGGAATCAAAGACACTTCAAAGAGTAAGTGTAAAGCAGTGTGTGTTATGGAGATTTGTATCAAATAACCACTATTATCCTTAGCCCCATAGTGGGCGCCAAACTGTTTACCCTCAAAATCGGATAACAATTGACTTTATACGTGATTTTAAGGATACGTGATCTAACGTGATACAAAATGAGAAGTCAGATTAAGATTGAAATTAATGATAAGAAAAGTAAATGCAAACCACACAAGTTGAACAATCTTGGCCTTGAAGGTTGATCACCCTTGAGTCAAAAATACTACAATCGATGCCGGAACAGAGTAATGAGATAATAATATCTAGAAATGATAGTTTATTGCTTTGAGATGCGAGTTACAATGTGTTTTACAAATAATCAGACCCCCCTTATATAGTAGGGGAGTCCTAATTTAGGTACAACTCTATATAAGGTAAAAATCTCATGATTTGCTAATTAATCGATTTCATTGATACGTGCCGAGATTCCCGCCGTGATGTGCGACCGGATACGGATATTTCGGCCTTCCGTTATTTTGGTTCGATGATGTTCTCTCGAGCTAATTCGGAGTCAGAGTCAGTTCTGGGGTCACGGACTCGATAATCTTTGAAGGCGCATGTTCTAACCTCGTACCTAGGTTCGATAGAATCCAGGGTCGGTCTTCAATCCATTATGTTTTATCCCCGGTACGTCATGCAATAGGCGAGCTCGATTTCTACTGTATACACTCATTTCTTGGATTGTCACTATACCCTTATGTACAACAGTATAGATCTGTTCATGTTGAGCCCGAAAAAAAGAAGAATACAGGAAAACGCTATGAAAGAGTATTTTGGTTTGTGATCAGCTAAAAGATGTTTGTTAGAATATTATCATTAGCTGGTCATATAGAAAGTCACTACATTGTAATACTCCAATATTGCAAAAGAAGGAAACTTGGGACATCGTCAATTTAGTATGTTTACTTGAGACTTCAGCAAGATACTGTGCTACTGTCTGAAACTCTTAAATGAAGAATGTGATTTTTTCTTCACCTCATCAGAAGGATTCAGATCAGTCAATGGTTCCAGTATGTGAAGTTTGAAAAAAATCAATTTTGTAGTTCTAATCTAAACATTGATAAAACTCAAAAGCAGATATCACTCCTTTTTACTTAGGTACTGTTGTTTTATAAGTGCTTAATAGTAAAATCATTTGTACAATATCAGGTATCTATATCATTGATACTAAAATTATTTCCTGCAAATACCCTCTACACAAACACACTGAGCAATACTATGCATGTCTACCAACGGTGTTCCTTTTTGCTTCTTCTAAATTATCAACATGATCCTTAAAATTATGTCTCTTAATTATTTACAGGTGTGTATCAGCAGATGCTACTGGAAAGCTAGACGTTGGTAACATAGAATTAGATATAAAAGGATTGTTAAAGTGTTCAAATGGAACAGACTCAAGATTAAGTGTCATAGTGAAAAGAGAGGACAAGTTTAATGGCCTGACAGATGTATTCTGCCAAATTCATATGAACACTATGGTATCTCCACCATTGACACAATGAAGATCACAGCAGAATTTACCCTGCTTCAGTCACAAATGCAATTAATCACCTTCATGTATGCTACTAATAGCGCTCCACTGGCCAAAAATTAAAAAATCATGATTGCTTTACCGTTTAACTATAAAACTAGCTATAGTAAGAAAATTAACTACTGCAGAAATGCAGCAAAGTGCACATTTCATTGTTCAATCATCCTTAAAGGTACATGACAAAGTATATGACATGCATACCTACAATATTCACAGAGACATGTAACTATCAAATGTGTATGGCTACAAAGTCAAAGGCACAAAGCTCTCATGACATCAATCCGGAAGCTTTATGTGCACCCTTAGAAGCATATGCCCAAAACTAAAACAAAAGCAGATGCCTGTATCTATTCTTTTGAGCACATAAATTTGGTCGATTTAAAGCTCATTGCCAGCTAACAATAGGCAATTCTTCTTCAGAAGCAAGGCTGCCTTGATCAAACAACTCAGGGGCAAGCTAGCTCAAATCAAAATTGTGCTCTTCCTCTGCTTTTCATGACGAGCTGATCCACCTTCCCTAGAAGATATGTTTCCCCTGAAAGAGTTGAAAACAATTTAATCTATATGAACAGACAGTGACAATTGTGGACATACAAACCAATATTAATTATTATGCAAATCTCAAAAGACAGCAGAGCAAAGCCAAAAGAACCAACTGCATTATATATGCAAAAGAAAAGCTACTCCAAAAGCAGCTTTAGCAATACTTTAGCAAGTCGGCTATGATAGGACAAAAATGCATGATATTAGTGACTTGTCATAAGCAGAGAGAAAATCTCTTTAACCTGCCGTGTGTCATTTAGATTCACAAAAAACGAAGGGAAAATTAAGCGACACATCAAACATTTACACTGTATTTACTATTCGTAGCTATACTTTCAACAAATTTACCATTCATAGCTATATTTGAATCTTATAGCAAATTTATGAAATAGGAGATTAATTGTTTTGAACTGAAACAAGAGAGCAACAAGCTCTCCTGGCTCAGTTGGTTAGAGCGCCTGTTTAGTAAGCGAAGGTCTGGAGTTCGACTCTCTCTGTATTTCTGTATTTTGCCTTAGTTGTATTCGTTGCACGAACAAATACAGTCGATACAAGTTGCATCCATTATATACACCCTAGTATTTCGCATTGGTTACAGTTGATACATATTGTATTCGTTGCACGAAGGAATACAGTTGATACACATTGTATTCGTTGCGTGAACGAATACAGTTGACACTA